>NC_141923.1:14267045-14570075 GCF_057802395.1 Ceratotherium simum simum | reverse complement strand
TTCAATCACTACACATCACATAAAATGTAAAGTTTCATTAGATTCTTACCTTGGATCAAATCTTTAGCCTCTTGGGATACATTCTTCCAGGCTTCTCCTTCAAAGGAGAAATCTCCCTTTTTAATTTTCTTCATGATTTCCACTGCACTGGTACACGTCAAACTTTTGTCATGAGATTGGAATGGAACTTGCCCTGACAACATGGTATACTATCAAGGAAAAAAAAAGGAACAAAACAGAATGTCTGCCAAAATCACTGTCAAAGCCACCTCTAGTATTACCAACTTCATCAGCATAACTTATCAAATACTACAACTAGCATTATTGGGTTTAAAAGATTACGTGACTTCTATCACTGAAACAACTAAAGCATTTCAAAGACTTATAAATAAAGATGACTGGCTTATTATGATATCAAGATTTAAAACCATTTTTATAACTATATTCAGAACAAGAAGAATAAAAAGGGATAATCCAACTGCTTCAGAAAAGATGGTATTAATGTTAACAGAAAACCGAGAGACAGCAGAACCTTTTAATAACTATTTTTTTCTATCCAATTCCACACATCCTTTCCCTAGGACATTAACTATGGTCAAGGACTTTAGAAGATTTTTATTTAGGCCTTCTTATTTTGTTTGTAATTACCTCCATTTTATTTTTCTCATTATAGTATTAAATATAATGAATTCTCTACAGTCACCTTATTTTATTGTAGCCATGTGTCTGAAAATTTGTAAGGTTTTTGTCCTTTAAGAAGTCAACAGCAAAGCTGAAAAACTAAGGCTTGCCTTTGTAGCAGAGACTGGATTTTTGAAAAGTGATCCTTTAAAATTCCTGGACGGTTTTCTGTCTGCTCACTGAGAGCCTTACGGGCTTACAGGGGTGGAAGGCAAGCTGCAAGTGGTGGTGGACTGGCTGGTGCTATGAAGTGACTGTGTTTGTGCAGAGACCAGAGAGAACCACCGCGTCGTGTGAGAAGAGGGTGGAGGTGTCAGCGGGAGCCTGCTCACCACGGCTGTTAGTTAGGAAGGGACACGAAGAGGACAGTCTCAACCCCAGCCCTCAGTAGGAGGTATGGAGGCCATGGAGGTGTCCCAGTGATGGAGAAGGAACGTGCCATTTTTCTACTCCGACCTTTGTGTGACAAGCCGGCTCCCTCTCAGGATGGCAAGATGCGCAAGCAGCTCTTACGCCCTGGCTCTCAGAAAAGACGGAGATTCTCAGACAGGAGAATCAAAATAACAGAAAAAGGAAAACCAGCAGATACAATAAGGTAGGCAGTCAACAAAACCTGAGTAAGAAGGGCAGAGGATGGAGGAACAAGGCCCAGACAGAGAGGAGAACCTGACCCCTCTGAGGCCACCAGAGACTAGGGGGCTCTGGGAAAATGTGGACTTTCTGACAAAGAAGGTTGTGTCTGACAGAATAAAAACTATATTCTTGAGAACGGAGAGTCTGAAAATAGAAGACAAGGAGAAGAAACTTCAGTTTCTAATTTGGAGCAACCAAGCAGGAAGATATTTGTTCTAAGGAGGGAAATGCTAGGACATCTGAAGAACGAAGACAAAACAACTTAAAAAAAAACCCCGAAGCCTCCCTAAATCCTTGGTGTGGAAGGAAAGCTACAGCTAGACATGACTGGACTAGGGCTCACAGTTGGGGTAACTGCCCAAGGATACACTGCAGCCGTTTCCTACGGATCCCATGGCCTCTCCCTGCCCCTTCTCAACTCCTTCCCTCCCTCATCCTTCGGGCGGACACAGAGTAATATTTACACGATCTAAATCTTATCCCAACTTTCCCCTTCCCAAACTCCTTCACTGGCTTCCCAACACTTACCCGGCACCTTTCAAGCTCTGACTCGCGCCTGCCCTTTCGGCCTCAGCCTCTGCAATTCCCATGTTCCAATCCCACACTCTGAACCAACAGCTCTTGTGCCTCCCTAACTTTGCACAAGCTACTTAGTCTCCTTAGAATGTCATTTTCTTTGTTTAGCTGGCAAAGTCCTGCCCATCCTAGGGTGTAACTTTCCAGGATGTGTGACAGGACCTCTGCCCTCTGTCACCATTACTCCAGAGAGAAGACACAAGGTACAGAAGGGGAGAAATGAGCTTTAGAGTCAGACAGGCCTGGCTTCAAACAACTGCTTTTTTATTTACTAGCTTGGGCAAATTAGTTAACCTCTCTTAGACCACTTCTTCATCTATAAAATAAAAGCAACAAGATCCAACAATCCATTGTGCTTGGTAACAGCAGTGGCAGCTCAATAACACACCCACTCTCCGTCCTGGCCTCACTTTGTTTCCTTTCCTCCTCTTTCTCTGGTTGGACGGCAATAGGGACCCCATTGTTGAAGGAAAGCAGGGAACAGTGAGTCATGCAACTTCAAAGCCCCTTCCTAAAGGTCTGCTTTCTGGGTCACTGCTGGCACCGACTACCTCAGCCTGGGTTCCCCAGAAAGCAGAGTCGGAAGCAAAAGCTTATGTGCAATTATGTTATTAAGGAGCACAGTCCTCGAGGAAGAGGAATGGAGGAGAACGGCAAATGGTGTACACACCAGGGGAAGGGCAGGTCCCGGCTAAAATGGATCAGCAGGGACTGGCTGCCATGCTAAACGTGGTACAAGTCACTATGGCTCTGGCATTGATAAGCACCTATTAATCTAGTCAATGGATTCTTCTGGATTCCCCTCAACAGGAAAGATCAAAGCAGTAAGTCTTTATGTGGCAAGGACAGCACTCACTGTCTTGCCTGAGAGCTATGCTACCTCTCCTGCTCTGTTATAATATGGTCTGTGGTGATCATCTTGACATTCTAAAGAACCCTGTGCTGGTTCTCTATATCGATGTCTTCATTAGATGAGACCTGGTAAGCAGGAACTAGCAGGTATCCTAAATGCCCTATAAGCCACATGAATGCCAGAGGGTGGGAGATAAACTGCACAAACATTCAGGGGACTGTCACACAGGTAAAGATTTCAGAGCTCCAATGGTCAGGGGCACAGAGGCATTCCCCTCTTAAAGACAAACTGCTGGACCTTGTACCACTGCGAAAGAGGTCCAGGACTTAGTGGGCTTCTTTGGAATTTGGCGTCAGCATATACTGCACCCGAGAACACTGTTCCCATCCATTTATCCAGTGACTTGGCAGGCCACCAGTTTTAAGTGGGGCCCAGAGTAAAGAGGGTTTTGCTGCAAGTCCAAGCTGTAATACAAGCTGTCCTGCAACTTAGGCCACAGGGTTTGTAGACCTGATTGGGCTAGAGGTATCTGTAAAAGAGGAGAATGCTGTGAGGGGGAGTCTGTGGCCACGCCAACAGAAGAGTCGCAGACCAGACCTGAAGGATTCTGGCGCAAGGTCATGCCTCCTGTGGTGGAGAACAACTCTGACAAACAGCTCCTGGGATGCTACTGGGTCCTAGTAGACTCTGAGTGCCTAAACAAGCCATACCAAGAGCAGTGCATCGTGCGCGAGGATCAGCAGATGCACTGATTCATAGTCAAGGCAGCAATCCAATGTACCACATGACATGGCACACTCAGAATCAACCCCAGGAGGTCCAGAAGGCATGAGTAAATTACAAGCATAGGTGCGTGTCATCTATCTCTGTTGCACCAATGCTTTTTCTTTAACTCAAGCCTATAGCCTCATTGAGGGGGGCTCCCTATGATCAAGTGATGGAGGAAGAAAGGAAATTGGGCCTACTTGACAGATGGGTGGGCACTCTTTCACTTGGGTGCAGCTGTCCTGTTAGAACATGAAAAGCTCAGTAAAGGCACCAGCTCAAGACAATACCCTGTGGGGTTGGAGCCCTGTCCTTGAGGACTGTGCCAAACCAATGGCTGGTCCATTGGTGCTGGGTCCCCCACGTATAGATTCTACGGGTACATGACCCACCTACAGAATTCATGGTTTTGTCTCTGCAAACTTAGGGTCTGCTCAGTTAGAGGTCTTGGTTCCACGGACTCAAGTGATCAGGTGCACTGATAACAAAAGGTGTCAACCCAGTAGCATAGCCTCCCCTCTCCCTTTTTCCTTGCGTCACTCCCACTTCCCTGGGATTATGCTCCCTAGGAACATGATAACCATGAGCTTTAGCTTCAGGTTCTGCTTTCTGAGGAACCCAGACTAGAACATCTTTCTATTGTTGATGACCATTTGACTTGTTTCCAGTTTGGGGCATTCTGAAACATGCTGCTATTTATCTTCGTGTACGTGTCTCTTGGTAATAAAAACACACATTCCTGTTGGGTGTATTCCTGAGAATGGAACTGCTGGGTCACTTGGTCTGTGTATGTTCAGTAGACACTGCCAAAGAGTTGGCACTACCTCACTTCCTGACAGATATGAGTGTGGCTAAATACAAGAAAGTAACCTTTACAAATACACTTTTCTTGCTTTCTGATGTGTAAGAATGCAAGACGCTGTTGGGTGGAAAAACTAATTCTTCATCCTTGTAGAAAACTTTGTAGAAAAGATCCCTTCTCTGGAAGAGGTAGAATTAAACAAACTTTAGGCTCATTTCGACTCCAAGATCTTACAATTTTAGCTGATTATCCAGCAGTCGACTTCTGTTAAGAATAATTTTGTGTCTGCAAATGGTGTGGCAAAAAAGTATCTACATACATACAGATATATATCTATATACATATATGTGTGCCCATATATATGTATTATGTATGTGTGTATATATGTATACATGTATATATGTATACACACATATAAACACATGTGGAGAGAGAGAGTACGTAAATGTGCATGCACACGAGGGAATTAGAAAAGCAAATGTGGCAAAATTTTCTCAAATTTTCTGTAGGTCTGAAAATTTTCAAAATAAAATTTTCAGAGAAAAGTAAAAAAATAAGGTTTCCAAAATAAAATACTTGGAGGAAATATGTTTTAAATGGAACTATATGCCACCCCACGAGTTATGTATAACACACATACCCATGAGAAGGCATATAATCCTATCCTACATTTTCTAATTATGGACTGAATGTTTGTGTGTCCCCAAAATTCATATGTGGAAGACTCAACCCCCACTGTGACTGTATTTGGAGATAGCGCCTTTATGGAGGGAATTAAGCTTAAATGAGGTCATATAGATGGCGTCCTGATCCAATAGGATTGGTGTCTGTACAAGAAGAGGCACCAGAGAGCTTGCTCATTCTTTCTTTCCAAGCACACACACCGCGGAAAGGCCGTGTGAGGACACAGTGAGTAGGGGGCCATTTGCAACCCAAGGAGAAAGCTTTCACTAGACACCAACCCTGGTGGCATACTGGACTTCCCAGCCTCTGTAATGGTGAGAAAATAAATTTCTGTTGTTTAAGCCACCCAGTCTGTGGTATTTTGCTATGATAGCCAGAGCAGACTACGATACTGTGTAAGCTCTATTTTAATTAAAGTCCTGTATATTTTAGACAGGGACTGCACATCCATGAGGTAGACTGGGTGGTAATCAAAGCCACATGACAGTATACGATGCATCTCCCTGGAGTATTTATTTTACTCAAGGCGGGTAACATAAATTATTTTCACATTAAAATATCCACATTCATGTTTATTACAAGCTACATGCAAAAGAGTCATAGATTCTAAGGCAAATCAGGAGACTCCAAATAAATTCTGTGCTTGCTACGGATGATTCAGGCTTTGTATCTAGATCCTCTGGAGATGGGCATTCATTTATCAGGAAAAGTCACAAAGCATTCTTTTTTTTGACAGTGTAATGCAGGTGTTACCTTTGTTTCTCATCTGTAAGTACTTCATTATGTATCTCTAAAGGGCAGTGACTTCTAAAACCTACAACCACAACACCATTATCACACGTAAAAAAATTAGCAGTAATTCCTTTGTATCATTCAATATTCAATGTTCAAATTTCCCCAATTGTGTTATATACATTATATATATACATATATTATAATTACCTCTGTATGACTTAGATTTAGAATCTGAATGTAACAAATAGAATTTAAATTAGAATTTGCTTGAATCAGAATTCAAGTAAGATGCAAACATTGTTTTTTAAGTGTCTTCCAATCTATAGGTTCCCAGGCTATTTTCTCTTATAATTTATTTGCTGAAGAAACTGGGCTGTTTGTCCTATAGAACTTCCCACAGTCTGGATATTATGATTGTACCCCTGTGGTATCATTTAACCTGTCCTTTGTCCTCTGTTTCTCTTAAAAACTTCACAACTACATGTGCAGAGAAGCACAGCTTCTATCCATGCCATTATACACAGTTATTTCCATAGATATGGCATCTGGAGGCTCTGAAATACCTGTCTGTGTGTCTAAGACTGTCTTTTAAAACCTTAAAAGGCATGATGGTTATAATTGGCCTATATTTAAAGTAAGGGCTCTTTTACAAGGGGTAATCTTATATTATTACTAAAAATAAAAATTTAGAGTAATTTTTTAGGAGAGTGCTACTAATGAAAATGTAATCAACTTAAGTCCTTAAAACTCTTAAATCTACAGAAGTTATTTTTACTAAAAAAATCTTATAAATATGTAATTTAAATGTGAAAATTATAAATGATGACTTAAAATTGCTGAGAAGAAAACCATATAAAGCTTAAAAATAAAAGAAGAACCATCCTGCAGGGACAACTGGCTAGTCACTGGGGAAAACAAACTGACACCAAAATAAACCCCAGATGGAGTCCAGATTTAAGCACAAAAATAAAACATAATTCTGGAGGAAACTTTAGGAGAATATTTTTATAATCTGGGTTGGGTAGAGGTGGATGACAATCTGACATCAAAGCCAGATATCATAAAGGAAAAAATTGTATCTTACTACATAGAAATAAAAAAAAACTTCTCTATTTAAACCCTTCTAAAAACCCAATTAAAATCCCACATTATTATAACCAAAGTTTTCAAACAAAGGACAAACCAGAAAAGACATTTCCAATATTAATGGCAAAAGACTAAAATCCTTAATAGAGCTTTAAAAATCAATAAGAAAAATTTCCCCATAAGAAAATGGGCAAAACTCATAAACAGCAAGTCATAAAAGAGAAATTACAAACGTCCAAATAAAAGATGCTCAGACTGAATATTCATCAAAGAAACGCATGCAAATTATAACAACAGTAGGAAATAATTTAAGATTGAAATTGATAGTATCCGATGTATTTGCATTCAGTTGACGAAAACATGGTATGGCAAACCTTCTAGAAGGAAATCTAGGCATATACGTCAAAATAAAGATGTGTATACCCTTCAACTAGGAATCTATTCTAAGAAAATAATGAGACAAATGCAAGCACACATGTAAAAAACATTCATTTGTGTAGTTTATCATTAGTGAAAAGCTGGAAAATGCTAACTGCTCATTAGTAAATAAACTTTGGAGACTCAAACTACACGTATAATATAATCTCATTTGTTAAAACCCAAATATATATACACATATAGAAAAACCTGCAGAAAGATATAAAGCACACAGATACGGTGGGGGCGGGGCATTAGAAGGCACGTGAGAGCCTGTACCACAGCATCTCTGTATGATGAGATTACCAGTGATTTCACTTTGTTCCTTATATCTTCCTGTATTGTCTAAAAATTTCTCTCTAAGATTAGGCAGTACAAATTACATGCATAAAAAAATAAAGCTATTTTGAGAAAAAAAACATGCCACAATTTTTCTAGCTTAACGTTCTGTTTCTGATCGTGGCAGCCAAGGACACTTTGTGAAAAGGATGCTTACCGCGATTACTATAAGTTACTGTAAATAATTATAATTTTTTAACTATTAATTTGTTAATTTATCCTAAATGATATTCTCTAATTACATTTTTAGTCTGAAAATCTCAGAATATTTTTAAACGATTTTCTATTAATGAATCACTTTGCTATTTTCACATCCTCTCTAACATAATAGGCACATCTTTTGAAAATATACTATTGCTTCTTTTAAAGAAACAATACAGAACACTTTTATACACATAAAACACAGCTGCCTTAAACATTTCAAAATAAACCAAAATAAAAATTCCTACATTTTCTCCAATGTAAGTTTTAAGAAAAGGAAACAGTCTTCTTTCAGGTCTTTAAGTGGCTGTACAGAAAGGAAACGAATTTGCCAATTTTTTCATGAATTTAAGAAAAACAGCAAAGAGAGAGAGGGGTACAGAGGACATCCAAGAACTGACTGGGTTTAACGGTCTACTGAAATGAACTCACCAAAATGACGCCCAAGCTCCAGAGGTCACAGGATTCGTCGTAGCCGTTATGATTCAAGAGCTCTGGGGCAGCATAATGAAGGGTGAAGCACGGCGTCTTGAGAGGCTGATTATCAGGCGGCTTTAAGCGTGCAAACCCGAAATCAATTACTTTAATTTCCAAGTTGTCATTTTCATCAGTGAACAATAAATTCTGCAAGACACAAACACACTTAAATTAGTGTCTCATTAAAACGTCATGGGACTTGGTGATGCCATTTATGTAACATCATCTATCCACATATTGATACTGGATTCAGACACAGAGAGAGGGTCTGGGAGCCGGATGTCAGTGAACTGTTGTTCTCTGCTTTATACCTTTTGGTATTACTTCAATTTGACGATGTCATGTGAAATGGTTTTCGACTGCACTACATCTCTTCTGCTGTCAGACCCTTCAGACATCAGATCCTTCTAAGGTCTCCGCTTTGCCCTCTGACTGCCTTTGTCTTCTACTTCCTGTACCAACCTCCCTTATCTACTCCTCATTTAGAGAGACCACACTAACCGTGCCACTAAACTGAAGTTAGACCTTTATATATTTCCTCCTAGCATTATTTACTTTTCCTTCCTGGCACCTATCACCTCTGCATTGTATGTTAAATGTCTTCATCCCCATTAGACCACAAATCCATAAGGGCGGGGGCTGTGTGTCCACCTTACTTATGACTCTATCCCCAGAGCCTGGTGCAGTCACATAGTAGGTGCTTTGGTAAATATCTGTTCATTGAATGAAGTCATAAATAAAATAGTTATATAATATCTAGTGTAGCCTATTAAAGAAGACACGATGGAGACATACATTACATTTCACAAATATTTTATCCAAAACAGTTAATACTTACAACATTTTTTGATGCTTATGGGTATTATCCCTCAATCATGCAGAAAACATTGTGATTTTGAATCATTCATTGCCAGGGTTTCTCAATTATTAAGTAATCAATAAATCAGGTTATTACTCATATTACCTGAGTAATACAGGTTTTACTGTATTACTTTTGTATTTATTGCATGTTTAATAAATGCTAACTGTACTGATACACAAATCATTTTTATTAGTACAGCAACCCAGTACCCACAGTAAATGAATCTGATTATACTGTCTTTAGACATCCTAACAAAATGCCTTTATGATCATTAAATTATTACCCAGCTCTGGAATGTCATTTGCTTTGTTAATATTATTCTAACTGAAATAAAAGACATCATAGAAGGTTTCATTGCAACAAAGAAGAAAAATCTTCTAAGCCTTCCATTCAAAAGTTAAAAATGAATAAAGTGGGAGGAAAGAAAAGCAAAAAAAAATTAACTGAAAAGTTTTCTTAAATTTTCTATCATACAATGCTTCATCCTGAATTTCTGATGGAATTAAAATGTGGATATAATTAAACGTAAGGTTCACTACAACCGAAGTCTCAGCTGGGGTTCACAGATGGGCGCTTGGGAGAAGTCTTCAAGCAAATGACTCCTGAGCTCCTCTGCAGCGTGAGGCATTGTGCTACACAGAGAGCAGAGGGAAGCACACGTGGCCCGTCTGCATTGAGCCTAAGTCTTTGGAAATGACTTCAATTCATTCTATATTAAGACTGGCGAAGGACTTGCTTAATCTTAGTTCTTGAAATGGAGGAGACGTGGCACACACCCCTCTTGTCTCCTCTCCCAACACTCCAAGTGGAGCTAGGTGTGCATGGTTAGGAATGGTAAGAAGCAACCATTCAAACTCCTTCCACCCGCCTCTCAAGTTCTGCCTGAAACTAATTTGATACAATTTTTCTTAATCTTTCAAGAGTATGGGGACCAGTTTGAAAAATACAAAGCAGCCTACTAAGAATGTCAGCCAGCTTCTAAATTTATCTGATTCTCATCTAGAATTTAGGATTTCGTCTGGGCAGAAAATGAATGCCACATACATATCTACCAAAAGATATAGAATCAGATCTTAAAATGCCATATCAACATGAAAGGGATTAAACTTTCAGTTTGGAAATAATTACTCTCCCATTTAAAAGTCAAAGTGAAATCTATTTTATTATGAAAATTTTAGTACAAAGGCATATTTTCATTTCTCCAAAATATATTTTGATTTAGGACTATAACTGTAGTAGACTGTCTTAAATAATCTGACATTCTTCATTTCAAATGACTATTTGAAAGAAAAGCTTTATAACAAGTAAGAAGAATTAAGCTATATAAGTATCTTTTTCAGTAAAATAGGAAGGCAAATTTAAATTCTGCTGGAGAGGATGGTTGCATCATTTGAGACTCATGAGACGACAGATGGCCAGTTATCAAAGAATAAAACGTGAAAATGAATTCTATACAGTCATGGAACAGATCTTTTCAATTAAAAAAATTACATGCTTGTTCCTTGTCTGTCAAGAAAACATTTAAGTGGTGTGCTTTCACATTTAAAAATAGACAGCTAATCTCCAATGTACAGAGCGCCATATTTTCAGTGGGTGTTATGTAGGAGAGTGAGAACTATGATGAAGGAAGCAGAGGGGTAGCTATCATAGTTGCAAGTTCATAAAACACAATTCACTTTTGATTAATTACTAGTAATATGAAGAACAGTAATAGAAAGTACACAGACTGAAGTTTAAATACTTTAGGAATCAATTATATTTGAATGCATAGAATTTCATCTAAAAAAAATCCTCTTCCTATCAATAATCCAAGATCCTTAAATAAAAGGCAAAAATGGTGGTTTCTGGGGAAATATTCTTTTGTGGTCTAACATAAAAAATAAACAGCAAATAAATCATTATTTTAAATATACTTGAAAATGCATTATAATCACATGGTAATTAAAAATGAAATTCTATTTTAGAGAGGAAATATGTATAATTTTGCATACGGTAAAGGATGATTCATTGTTATTCTCTTATAAATTATTGGGTTTTGATATTTAATTCTCATTGTTATTTTGATAATTTTCTAAAAGGGAGGAATTTTCATATTTTTGATTCTAAAAGAGATCATTCTAGAGTTAGAACCTTCTTTATTAACCTTTCGAAAGAAGAAATATATAAAAAGCTGCTACTTCTGCCTTGCTACACAGTTCTATAAATACAGTACATGAGCAAAGAAAAGTACATATAAGGATGGCATAACTAATTAAACCAAGACAATTCTTTATGTGTAAATATTTAGAACAGAATTCTATACATTCCTGTTCATGAGCTAATCAATTTGATTACAAATGTGAAAAATAAGCTTTCGAATATATCATCCAAAAAAACCCCTCTAAAATGGTATACATATAGAAGGAATATTATTTTCTGCTACAAAAATTTCCATTGCTATTTTTAGTCCACAATTATTGCATGAAGTATTTCTTCCATAAAGGGCTGTCACACTTACAAATATAACCTTGAGATGATCAGCTGGCGCAAAAAAAAAAAAAAAAAAAAGACAAATTTATTTGAGACTGAAATAGATAAAGAAAAATCCAAGAAACATGATATCTGCAAGTATCTATTTAGCAGAAAGCCCTGAAAGTAAAAATATAAAACAAACCAAAAAAAGCCCATACGTATTTGAGGGATATTTAATAATGATGCTAGATTGAATGTGAGAGAACACGTTATTTGATACCTCAGGTTTCAAGTCTCTGTGCACCACTCCCACATCGTGCATGTGGCTTACAGCTGAGACCAGCTTCCGCATGATGTAGCTGGCTTCGGTCTCACTGAAGTGTTTCTTTCTCTTAATTCGTTCAAACAGCTCTCCGCCATTCAGAAGTTCCATCACTAGAAAAGTGTGAAGCTGGGAAAGAAATAAGGATAATGTGGAGGATGATAAGGAAGAGGAGTAGAAGTTTATTAATGTGGAAAACATTTATTGACTATTAACCAGCACCAACAAATTTAAATAATCTCTCGTTAAAATAATCCACAGTGATCCTTGTATTTTAGAGGGAAGAGTTGAAGGAGAATGTGGCTGTTTTAGAATTCTATTTTGGTAATGGAAAATTTCAAGTACTGCAGTGAAATCTTTATATATCTCCTCCTTGACTAATTCTTTCATTTGAATTCCATTCCAATTCCTCTCTATCAAGTTTACATATCTCATCGCTTCTCGGCCTTTTGGCTAAGATCAAGTGAAGTTTACATACCTTTCTTTGTAAAGTGTGACCTCGTACTGATAATAATGTGAAATTGGTTGTTTTAAATAATATAGAAGATTACTGACATGAGCAAGTGCCCAGGGGAGGGCTGACACACTCATTTAATGGCAAATTTACCTTAAAAAGGCAACGTTTGATGATGTCACTTTAAACTTCCCGTTAGGGCTCAAGAGATTAGTTTCAGGGTTCCGGTTAATACCCAAGGCAAATATCCATGACTCACTGTGGGTTTTTTTTTAAAATAATTGCTTTTCATCCTAATGGTATTATCTTAAATAGTTTAAAAAGTTATATATTTACTATGTTTTACATCCATTTCCATAAAGAAAATACCACAGGAGCTATCAAAAAGCAAAGGAATTATATCAGTTCCCAAATGAACACAATCGGTTTAGAAAAAGATATCCAGTCACTACTTGGATTCAGGTGCTACGCGTTACAGCACTGTCACTCCACAAACAAGATGAAGTATGTTTCCCTTTGAATTAGCAAAATCCAGAAAAATTGCTTCTTAAAAAGACGATTACAAATACATCATCCTGCACATAATAGGCAAATTCTAAAGAGTGAACAACCCTTTTAATAAGAGAATTGTTCCCAGGCTACTAGAGATCAAGCTAATCTGAATTTTGACATCAGACAAATATGGTCAAAGTTGAAGATCTGCTACAAGTATATGGCAGTAAGATTTAAAAAAAAAAAAAGGAAGGCAATACCTATAGTGGTTTGAAAGACAGGTTTTAGAGTCAAACCTGGATCTGAATGCCACTTATGCTGAATGCTACTTACTTATGACCTGGGGGATGTTACTTTACCTCTATGTACTTTAGGACCCTTACCAATAAAATGTAAATAACAGAGAGAAAATGTATGTATGGTAGTTTGAGGAATGGCCCTCTGAAGATGTCCATATCCTAATCCCCAGATCCTGTGGATGTTACCTTACA
This sequence comes from Ceratotherium simum simum, assembly GCF_057802395.1. Taxonomy (NCBI): domain Eukaryota; kingdom Metazoa; phylum Chordata; class Mammalia; order Perissodactyla; family Rhinocerotidae; genus Ceratotherium; species Ceratotherium simum. Next base: position 14,556,754 of record NC_141923.1, on the reverse strand, counting down.
TGGTAAAGGGACTTTGCAGATGTGATTAAGGATCTTGAGATAGGAAGAGCATCTGAATTATGCACAGAGTCAACAGTATGAGATGGGACTACGGAAACAAGAGATTGGAGTGATGTATGAAAGGGTCACAAGCCAGGAAGGTGGGCAGTCTCCAGAAGCTAAAAAAGGGCAAGCAAACGGACTGTCCCTTAGAGCCTCCAGAAGGGAACCAGCCCTGCTGATACCTTGACTTTACACCAGTGAGGCTGATTTTGAATTTTTGGTCTTGAGACTGTAAGATGATAAATTTGTATTGTTTTAGGCTTATGGTAATTCGTTACCCCAGAAATACGAAACTAATAGAGCAGTAAAGCACAAAATGAACTACACTGCTGCAGAGTCCAATGCTGAAGACCGACTCTCAATTAATTTCACACATTAGTTGAAGACTATGTGGATTTGGGGATGATCTAGGCAACTGTGTCATCATCATGGAAAAAACAACCCAAGGTATCAACAACTGAATATTATAATGAAAATATATTTATCATGAGACAATTTATATTCTAGTATATCTAGTAACTCTTGAACACAAACACAGCAAATAATAAATTTAACTTGTGACATAAATAAAAAATTAGGGATGCAGTTCCTGAGATCCAACATCAGCCCAGAGGTCAGAGATCGAATGTCTTTGCCAGGATGTACCTAGGGGCACAGCTGCAGACCCAGAGAGGGGAGTGACCAAGGCCATCCACCAATCCCTTGATTGATAAGTGAATCACCTTCAACAGGAGACCGTCCAGGCTCTTCTTAAGCACCTCCAGTGGACAGGGCACTCACTACCTCCACTACAGCTGAGTAGCCCGATGAGGTGGAGGCAGCAGAGGAGCAGGGACAGCAGTTCTCCCTGAGTCCTCGCTTCAAAGATGCTCCTTTTCTGACTAAGAATCAAAGAGCAAGTAGATGATGATGTCATTTTTGGGTGCTCACTCACCCGATGTGAAAACCGGCTGCTTTTGCCTCCCTTAAGGCAGGAGAGCAAAGTAACTAAAGGTTGTTCTGAAGTTGGACCGCATCGGTTCAGACGCCAGCGTTACCACTTACGAACCGTGAGACCCTTTACGTAACTTCTGTGAGTTTCAGTTTTCTCACCTCATGGAGTTACTATACAGATTGAATAAGATAATACACGTAGAGTGTCTGGCACAGCACCTGGGTCACAGAATGTAGGCAATAACAAATGGCAGCAGTTACTATAGTTATGATGCTACTGCTGCTGCTGCCTGGTTTCACCATCATGTATCATTTGGGGAAATTTCAATGTGGTAGAGAACTGGGCCACAGCTATCCTAGGACGTGGATCTTACAGCAGCTCTATGGAGACAGCCCAGAAGTGGGGACCAGGTTTTCCCTACTAGATTTTCACTGACTTGCTATGTGACCATGGACAAGTCTCATGACCCTTCTGGATCTCTGTTTCTTCTTTGCTAAAGTTAGGGCACACCACATCCAGGATTGGTTTTAGCTCTGGTGCCTAGGATATTGTCTTGGGTAGGACTGTGTCATCCCACCCAGTCCCAGGGGGAAAGACAACTGTAATGGAGTAATTTCTGTCATGGATGGTGGCAGTGGAGGGGCTGGAGAGAAGATATAGACCTGACACAATGGTGTTTCTCCCATATCCAAAGTCACATGCCTCTGTGTTAGGTTCCCGTTGGACTGGGAGCAGAAGAAGCGGGCAGCATGACCTGGTCTGTGGTCTGAGCAGAATTTGCCACCCGGACTAAGAAGATGAAAGGAGAGTATCTTTGCCCTTCTGCTTCCTACTTGTTCTTTAGCTTGCACTAATTAGGCTTCAGGCTCTCTAAGTTCTACTCCAGAAGTAAAAGGAAAGTTGAAGTTGAGAATCACTGAGTACTGAGAGGTATGTGGTGATTAAGCTATGGTGGGTAGCAGCTGAACTGGCAATAAGCACAACGCAGCTGGGGGCAGTGCTATTGGGCCCCTGCCCTCTGTCCTCCTTCCATGTCATATGTGACTACTGCTGAGTAAGAAAAGTAGAAGTGAAAGGACACATCCATTTTGGAGTGGGTAAGCGGTAAGTGGGTAAGTGTGTGCAGCGGTTTCTCTGCCCTCTGTAGTGGTTGGTGATGTCCCATATCCCTGACTCTGACGCAGCAGCACCAACAAAACTGGTGAAAACTAGAGCCTTGTATGTGAATTAGTATGCGCAGAAAAAAATGTGGAATACCTGATCATGAAAAACTTCATGCAATTTCACAATATTGGGATGTCCTTCACAGAGTTTCAGAGCTGTTATTTCTTTCTGAGTATTGGCTTCCAACCTGCAAGATGAAGCAATTAGCTTCTATGTATCTCTTCACCATGTTTTTATGTCAGTATTGCCCGAACCCTAATTTTGTTTTTATTTACAGTGTATTCAGAATATAAGTGTCAAAAAATCAGAGTAAGGCTTCCATAAAAGTAATGAGTCATACTACCCACCAGAGCAAGTATGTATTATTCTCGAGAAAATGATTATTTCTGAGTCAGAAAAGAGCTCATCATAGGAAGAAATGGATGCCCTACTTGTCTGACCATTTAGTAATAAGAATATACAATCATGGAGGTAATTAATAATCAGTTAGCAAAACAACTACCTGGCTCTCAAACCCATTGACTAGGACGAACACATAAGAGAGACTGCCAACAATGGCCATACCTTTTGCTGATTATTTTGACTGCAAATGCCTGGTTACTTTTTTTGTGTATGCACTTTCGACAAATTGAAAAACTTCCTTCTCCCAATGGTTTGTCCTTCAGATCTAGGTCATAGTGTTGATAGAACGGAGAGTCCTGATAAGAAACCAACATCATTTAACTTAAGAAAATATTAGTAATACACAGGGATAAATAAAATTGTAGAGTAACAGAAAATTATTCATATTAACAAATATGAATGGAATACGTTTATAATCTTTGAAAATTCATCTTACTTTAGCTCATTTCTATTTTCTTCTATATTTCATATAATTTTCTATCATTGTAAAAAGAAGCTCATTCAAATTGATGTTAATAATTCTCTAGGGCAAATATTGCTATTTCCATTAATTCATGTTTAAAATTACATTTAAGTCAAATAGTAGTCTATTAAATATACCGGAATTGAGAAAGTCAATTAGTATTGGTATTTAAACCCTAACTATGTCATTTAACTAGCCACATCTATATACCTTCATCATCGCACTCCTAGCAACATTTGTAGCTCCAGGACGTTCAACTCCCATGTGAAACTGAAGAGGATCTATGACGGCCGCATTACGCTTGAACAGAATGGAGGGAGCAACAAAGGAATAGCCCTAAATAAGAAAAGGGAAGAGAAAGAATCAGAATTTGCAATTTTCCAATTTAGCACAAACTAGATTGTAATAATTTTTCTCTTAAATCAAGAAAAAAGAATGAAAAACACAAATATTTAAGATGAATCTAATTTTATTTGTTATTCAAAATGCAAAATTATTTCAAATCAATATAAAAATGCTTTTCAGAAGGAGATAATGCCATCTTCTGGCAGAATTAAACCAATTCAAAATTAAAGACAGAGAAACACTTCCTCCCTATTCCACCCCCCCCAATATCTGACTCATAGCTATGATGCTTTTGCATTCCTGATAAAAGTTCACTTTTAAACATAACTAACTTCTCAAAAAAGGTAGAGTTAAGGTATTAAACAAAGTGGTCCAAGTGCTACTGTTTTTCAAGCTAGAAAAACAGCAAGTTTCATTACAGTTATTGTCTAATTCAGCTTGACTCTTATATTTCCTTAGACTAATCAAATTTAAAATTGAGTTTAGAAAAAGAATCAAGTGAAATGGCAGAATGATGTGCTGAACCAAAGGTGGTATAATGATGGATGAGTAATCTGTTCAAGCTAGAACATTCACTAGTTCAATGACTATTTCCTAAACATCCACTATGTGTCCAGCCAAGTGTTAGCCATTAGTGTCACTAATGTTCAGACAGACAGTCTGGATGGTCAGATTAAACCATACTAAGTCTACTTATGGGAGTCAAAGAAGTGAAGCTATGATGCTATTTAATAGTCAGAATATTCTATCTTAAGTCTGAGAAAGATCCTTTTCTAAATATAAAATCCTTTCTGAATCTTTTTTTTTTTGTGTGAGGAAGATCAGCCCTGAGCTAACATCCACGCTAATCCTCCTCTTTTTGCTGAGGGAGACCGACTCTGAGCTAACATCTATTGCCAATCCTCCTCCTTTTTTTCCCCCAAAGCCCCAGTAGATAGTTGTATGTCATAGTTGCACACCCTTCTAGTTGCTGTATGTGGGACGCGGCCTCAGCATGGCCGGAGAAGCAGTACGTCGGTGCGTGCCCGGGGTCCGAACCCGGGCCGCCAGTAGCGGAGCATGCGCACTTAACCGCTAAGCCATGGGGCCGGGCCCTCCTTTCGGAATCTTTATGAGTTGGAAAGCAGTTAAGATTATTCACTGAAGATAAAAATTAGATAACACTGTTTAAGAATTAAAGAACATTTTATATGAATAGAGGTAAAATAAAGTAGTACTATATTTTCTGTAAAAGAGGCTGAACAGAAATAAAATTTCAGGTATAAACTCAACACTTCTTTATATCAAAAATAAATACATAAATGGGGCCGGCCTCGTGTTGTAATAGTTGAGTTCGGTGTGCTCTGATTCAGCAGCCTAGGTTCACGGGTTCGGTTCCCGGCGCGGACCTACACCACTTGTCAGCCATGCTGTGGCGGTGACCCACATACAAAATAGAGGAAGACTGGCACAGATGTTAGCTCTGGGCTAACCTTCCTCAACAAGAAAAAAAAAAAAAGGAGGAAGATTGGCAACAGATGTTAGCTCAGGGTGAATCTTCCTCAGCAAACAAAATAAATAAATAAACACATAAACAATATCTGCTATTTAACAAACCATAAGCTTCAGTTAACAATTTGCAATATCTCTGTATTTAATAATTTTGACGAGATTAGAGAATTCTGTTTTTTAGATGCCAAAAAATACTTTCATATGGGAAAATTAATCTTTTCTTTCAAAGCACATATGGCTGACGTACAAGTGCACACTCTTGGAGATTACCTGGAACAGCCTCTCGGAGCTCTGGGGCAGTGCTGCGGGAGAGTAGGTGGGATCCATTTCTGTGAACTCTTCTGCAAAGTTACTCACATCTAATTCATCTCGGATGACTGGCTTGAATGGTGCGGGCACTTTTTTGGCAGCTAAATCATCCCAATTTATTTTCTAAAACAGACAAAGAAAATTGGTACAAAGTAGAAATAAAGTTGAAACATTTTCTAAGAATAACAAAGGTAGACTATGATTTTAATTGATCAATGAGGAGAGAGGCACATATTTCAAACCAATGATTAAAAAAATATATATTTTTTACAAGCATGAGCACATTTTCTGGCTGCAGCTTAGAGCTCCAGCCACTGCTGTGTCTCAAAATGAGACCACTTTCCATCCCAGTAGGGTCTTACCAGGTCCTCTGGGGGCACCAGGACACCCCGGTTTACCCTTAGGGACAAGAGAAAAATTACTTTTGTCATGAGACTCCTGAGAAAAGTTTTAGGCCAAAACAAAACAAAATGAAAACTAAGCTCCCCTGTAACAAAGGGCTTTAAAATGCTCTATGGATATGAATATTACCTCAAAAGGAATATTCCTATTTTCTAGAGGCAATGTTAACTAGCTCTCCTCTTGTACTTGGTTTTCCTCGTGGTCATCTGGACAGATCAGAAGATAAACTCACTATAACTTATACATTTTTAATGTCTATAAGTCTAAATGATACTATGATAGTATGAACTGAGGTAACCATTCTTTTCTCATTCAACTGTATTCAAGCATTTTAAACATTGCCTCTTCTTTTCCCCATGGGATAATCCAAGCTCCCTTTCCACCATGTCAGTCACTTAACTGTTTGATAAACTGCTCTGTTTTATATTATTCAAATTTAACCCTCTGCTCTGTTTTCTTTGTGCCCCTTCTGTCACTTAAAACAATCTCAGATAATACTTACTGAATTAAATCCTACAGATAGCCAATGAACACATTTCTTCGAATCATTGATAATAAGATAAACCATTATTTTATGTACCATTAAGAAAGAAAAAGCATTACCAATTAGAATAGTAAGATGTCCATTGTAAGATGCATACTGATTTCAGAGACAGTAAAACGTGAAACTTGCACTTCTTGGTTGATGACATTCAGTAAGTTTGATCAACTAACATAAAATGTTTTTATTATGCCCTCTTGTGGAAGCAATGGAGATAAAATCATAAAATTACAGATTTTCAAATTTTTCAGCTAGAATGGGTTTTAGAGATCATTTAGTTCATCTCCCTTATTTGATCTGGTTGGAAATTGAAGCCCAGAAATAAGAATGAACCTTCTCACTTAAACATTAGCTAGTGGCAGGGTCAGTCTCTCGACCTTCTAGTTAGTATTCTTTACTCTATGTGGCTGTGATGTTTTCCATTGTAAGTATATGATTTGTGCTTGGCTATTGTATATACATTAAAAGAAAACTTCTAGAGTAAAGAGGTAATTTAAAGAAATATGTTGTTAGCAGGAGAACGTTTAGATGTAGAACATTGAATGCTATTATGATCCTCTCCACCTCCACTCCATTTAGTTCGTTACAACTAGAATGCTGGTCTTTCTTCAAGTGTCCCTGTCACTCAAAAAGTCAAGGCAATTAAATAATCTAAAATTACTATTCCAAGCTATAGAAAAGAGAAATTTCTCTAATATGAAAGACATATTGTAATATTCATAAGCAGGGAACCATGGAGAAAAAGATCCTACAAAAACATGATAGGGAGTTTTTTGCTTGAATACTTTCTTGAATTTTACTTTATTGTTAATTTTTGAGCCAAACTTCTGAACACGTTATTTGAAACAGTTTGTTCAAATATGAACCTTTCCAAGCCATATTAATCTAGGAAATGCACACAATGAGAAATTAATTTTATTCTAAATGTATTTCTCACTGTTACTAACCTTCTGTAAAATGTACAGTAATATTATCTAAAATGGTTCCACTGAGAGAGTGAAATAAATGTGCTGTTTTTGAGCATAAAAGTATAGAAAGATCATTCTTATTCTTAATCACTATTTGTTTTTGTATATTTAAAAAACAACAAAGGGGCCGGCCTGGTGGTGTAAGTGGTTAAGTGAGCGTGTTCTGCTGTGGCGGCCTGGGGTTCGCTGGTTCGGATCCCGGGGGCGCACCGATGCACTGCTTGTTAAGCCATGCTGTGGCGGCGTCCCATATAAAGTGGAGGAAGATGGGCACGGATGTTAACCCAGGGCCAGTCTTCCTCAGCAAAAACGAGGAGGACTGGCATTGGATGTTAGCTCAGGGTTGGTCTTCCTCACATAAAAAAAATAAAAATAAAAAACAATAAATAATAAGAAGCTTACTCTATAGCAGAGTTTTTTCTTTGTTTTGGTATGCTATTTTAATTTGTTTGGTGATAATAACGTAAAAACTCAGTTTGCAGAACAAAAATAAAACTTGGATGGTCCCTTTAGACCATAAATATTTAGGTCATGCTTGTTGATACGATGAAAGAATTTAAAACTCATAGCTCAGAGTTTTAGAAATCAAGGTCATGGTATCCCAGGTTGACCATTTAGAGTGAAATAACAAGCCAACTTAGTCAATTTAACTTTTTTTTTCCTAGTTCCTAAAATTTTGGTATTTTTTGGAATAAATTAAGCCAACTAAGTTGAGCAGATGTGTTGGTGCTCTGTGGAATGGTCTCATTAGGCTTTTTCAGAATAAGAAAAGCACTGTCTCAGGTACAAAGAAGATAAATGAATAATTCTCTATATATTATAGCTATGTAACTGAGAAATAGGTACATTTTGAATTTTCTAAGATTTCTCCTGGGAAAAGAAGAAGAGATGAAATTACCATCTAAAAGGTGTAACACAGTGGCAGTAACAGTTCATGAACTGAGAGAGAAGTAAAAAGTATAAGTAAAAGTCTCCTCAGTCCACATGCCTGAATCTTGAGATCATAAATGGAAACCACTACTCAGAAACTCTAATCAAAGAGTATGTAGAAAATTGAATGCCACTATGGTCCTCCCCACTCCCACTTCATTAAGGGAGAAAAAGACCAGTTAGGTCTCTACAAGTAGAATTCTAATCCTTCCCAAAGGATCATTGTCATTTAAAAAAAAGTATATAAACTAAGCAATGTACACGAAAATAGTGAAAATATGACCCCAAAAGAGATCAGGTTCACTCATTTCACCAAAAACGCCAAGCACCCTGAAAACAGCAGGGTATATAAAACCATCTGTTCAATAAATTTCACCTGAAAAAAGAGATGTTCTTTGATTTCATCTGCATCACGTGGACCACATCCCAATCTTTTCTTGGGATCTTTCATCAAAAGACGCTGAATTAGGTCTTTGGCTAAAGCACTCATTTTTGGGGGATACGGAGGCTCACTTTTTAATATTCTCCTGTAGGCAGATAAAACTTGCTGTTAAAACAACCAGAGAATGAAGTTACAGTGATGGTATACTTAGCAAAAACAAGTATAATACAAGATACTCTGAAATGGAATTACATGTGAAAAATGAAGAAAAAAATAAGAGATACTATGAAATCAAATCTCTGAAATAAGCAGAAACAAAAAGTATTGGATCATTTTTCAGTATAAGTCAGTCCTAATGGGAAGCCACCATCCCAAATACTTAATTGGGGAAAAAAAAAAAAAGGAAGGCTTGGGGCTAGATGATATCTCCTACCTATGGACTAGACTCTACGACGAAAGATTTGACACTGGAAATAACTCTTAATAAATTCAGGGAAGTGAATTCAGCACACTGATTAGAAAGGACAAAAGAAACCCCAACTGTTCCCACCTCACTTCTTTCCCCGTGTGCCAGCGAACATAAGGGGCCAGCGGGAATGCAGATGGAAGGAGACTGAGACCAGGAAAGTCAGAACAACCTGGATATGGCTCAACTCTTGATAGCTGAAAATGAGCACCAGAGCTGGGGCTTTTCAGGTGAAAGCATCAGCTTCATCATCCGCTACGATAAAACAGGCAGGCAAGCCCTGAAAGTCTACTTACTATGGAAACTAAAACATTAAGAGAATGATGCTTCTTAAAGATTTTATTTTATTTTATTTTTTCCCCCCAAAGCCCCAGCAGATAGTTGTATGTCATAGCTGCACATCCTTCTAGTTGCTGTATGTGGGACTCGGCCTCAGGATGGACGGAGAAGTGGTGCCTCGATGCGCACCCGGGATCCAAACCCGGGCCACCAGCATCGCAGCGCGCGCACTTAACCACCAAGCCACAGGGCCGGCCCGAATGATGCTTCTTGATGAAATGTTTGAATTTGTTCTAAGGTCACAGAAGAAATCAATCCAATCCAAACGTACCTTTGCCCCCCTTAAAAGCCAGATCAATAATTTAATAAAAAAGAAATAATGGAAGGGATTGATTGACATTAAGAAGCTTAACAGAGTATACATGAAGATAAACAGTTCCTTCTTTATTTGGATTTGCAAACAGATCCCCTGTAGGGCATTAAAACATTAATAACTGTTATGAAAAAAAACAGACAATAAATTTATAAGAGATAGTATTGTGTGGTGAGTAAGAACATGGACTTTGGAGCAGACTGAGTTCAAACTCAGGCTCTGCTGCTTACTGGCTGTGTGACCTTGAGACAGTTAATTAAGCTCTTCGTACCTTGGTTTCCTCAACCGTAGAATGGGATAACAACAGTACCTTCCTACAATGGGCATTATGATGCTTAAGTGAGTCAAGACATGATGTACAGTGCTTAGCGCAGCACCTGGAAAGTAGCAGATGCTTGACAAATGTGAGTGACTAACTGTTACACTCTCTCATTCTAAGGCACCCACAGAGAAAACAGACACAGAGACTGTAGCAAGTAGCCATCGAGGATCAGTGAGATGAGAGGGGAACTGTACTGTTCCCCTAAAAATTCCAGCAGTGTCGTTCATTTCAAAGCTAATTCTACTTCTAGCACTCCATCCTGGGAACCTAAGAAAACAGATAGAACAAATAAAAAAATAAGCAGGACCCTCTTTTGTTTTTGATTCGTTAAGTATTCTCCCATTGCTCACTGCTCATCAGGGTTTTCCACATTAGAGATAATCCTCTCCTGAGATCAGGTGCCGACATATCGGAGAGAGAAACCAGGAGCCCTGTTTCTCAGGGAAAAATAATTATAGGATTTTCCATTTTCTCCACCTCCAAAAAAATGTACTTTTTGCAGGTAAGAATTTTTTGTGTAAAAGGATTGGGCTATAGATACACTGCTGCTGACATTCACTTGTGCTGAACCAAGGTGCAGAAATAAGCGCTTTGGCTGACATCATCTGAGGGTACTGACTGTGCCATCTGCTACTTCTTAAACCCTAGTCATCCAACGTTTCGTGGAAGCCGACTCTGGACCAGGCCCTGGGGAAGGAATGGTCAGTCATGTTGAACATTGGGGGTTCTCACAAAAGGAGGGGCATCAAGAGAACAGTGAGCACTCGAACATGGGGGTGGCCCCACTGAGATGCCACGACTGGAAAGAGGAGAAGGAGACTGCATTCACAACTCGAAGAGGTGGTCTAGGCACACACACAGCAGCACGGGTGTGCACCCGAGGTGTGTGGCAGGTGCGCGTGCAGAGAAAGAGAGTTTTAGGTTCAGGTGAGGGAAGGATCAGATCAGGAAGAAACTGAGCAGAAATTCCTTCAGATTTCTGCTGAAAACAGTGCTTATGAGGGAACATGGAGGACAACCGGTGACAGCCCCAAACCCTTCCCTTTCCCGAGTGAAAATAATATGGCCAGACCAGCAGGAGTGGACCCTAGCAGGTGATGATGAACATCCACCCCAGCTTGGGGAGGTGACCGTGGAGCCATGCAGGAGACAACACAGAAGGCACGCTACTTAGGCTCCCTGTTGTCTTGGTAAATGGAGGGGCACAGGGTTTCCTCAGCCTGTGGACAGGTTCTGAAGACTAATCCTGCTAGAAGACTGCAGAGCCAGTTAGAGGACCAGGAAGTGGCGGGGGGTGGGGGTGGTGAGGAGAAAGGGCTCACAGCTTATACCTTGTCTCCACAGGAAGATGATCTGGGATTTACCTTCTTATACTGTTTCCTTGAAACGTACAGTGTCAGATGAAGGTGAAATGTCAGCTGTGCCCAGTTATTGTGAAGTCACCCCTGAGAGGTGAGCTGTGCCTGGCCTGAGAGATGTGAGCAGGCAGGTAGGCCCTGAGGGTTTTCTTACCCAAGACTATTTAAAACACTTCCAGCAAACTTGCGCTCCTATGTGTTACCTCTTATCCCCAAGGATGTGGGGGCTTGGAAGCCATGCTCATGGGAGTTATAAGATACAGTTCCTGTGTTGAGCTTCCCATGCTGGGGTGGTCCACATCCACCCACTTGGTCTCACCACTACTGGTGGAGTGCGTCCTTTGGGGGCTGGGAAGCTAGGCCTACGTGGTTGGAGGAAGCCCTGATGAAGATGCGTTTGATGTTGTCATGCCTATACACTGTTTCCTGACCCGTATCCTTCCAGACAGCTAAGAAAAACTGGTGCCAGATTCTAGGCTATCATGCCCTGAGAGTATGAACATCAATCTGAGCCCCAGACCACTGCGCCTATGCAGAATGGGCACTGCAAAAATGGGGAGGCAGGTGGAGGATTCCTGTGGGACGCCTAGTTGTGACAACACTAGAGCATCCTGCAACAAGGGCAGAGGTCATCTCTTCCGATGTGCTTGATCTCTGAATTGGTACTAACCCAGAGCTATTCCTTCTTGCTTCCAGATCAAACTTGGAGCCCTCTGTAAAATCAGAACAGGCTCTGAGTTGATATACCATGTTATACACTTCGCATGTATGCTGTTATTTCATCCATACAACAATCCTATCAAAAGGCTGCTATTATCCTTGTTTTACAGATGAGGAAAGATTCCTTTCAAAAAAGCAAGAAATAAACGTATGAATTAAAATTTCAACCAGATATTTAGGACATGGATAATTTTAATATTGCAAGAATAAGCACATAACACAGCTAAGAAAATTTTGAAAAAGCGAATAATTGGGGAGGATTTGCCTAACTACATATTAAAATGTATTATAACACCAAATTGTAAAAGCGAGGTGCTAGTAAAATAAATTAACAGCCATATCAAGTGAACAGAAGAGACAACTTGAAAAATACCCAGGCATATACAAAAACTTACATTGTTTTTAGAAAGGGACCACCCACCATAGGAAAGGCCGCGTTGTTCGACAAATGCGTTGGGGAAACCAGCTGTTTGGAAAAGAAACAAACAAGGCAAGAGCCTTGCCTTATACCACAACCCCAAATAAACTCCAAATGGATTGAGGAATTACACGTAAAAAGCAAAATGAAATAAAATTAAGCCTATAATGATATAAAAATGAATATAAACTTTCTTCCTATTCATGAATGTTAAGTTTCTAAAACTCCTGTGGTAAAAGAAATTCACAACAGATTAGCTTCAGAATTTACCGATTAAAGGATAAGGGCATCAAGATTAAAACTAAACCTCTGATGGAGAGATGGATGGATAGACGGGTAGATATGTAAGAAGCAAGGATGGTAAAACAGTCTTGGGAGAATCATGTAGTGAGTATACGGGTGTCCATTGCAACAGATTTCTGAAATTTTTATAACCAAATGTAGTGGAAAAAGTGAACCTATGCAATTCTGCACATGTGTTTTGTATGTTCACTAAAATATAACAAATAAAGAACTGCCCCAATAAGAAAGTATCAATGCCCTTAGTACAACAGTACTAGCAATAATGGGCAATGCTCACCTCGTCACCTCACTAAGACCTTTGCTCAAGTGTCACCTTATCAGAGCAGCCTCCTCTGACCATCCTAACAAAAACAGCTGTTTCCCCCACACTCTTTATCTCTTTCCTTTGTTTTATTTTTCTTTGTGGAATTTACAGATTATTATATATTTACCTATTATTTCTCTCTCCCAATGGAAGCTCTAAGGGAGTGGGGACTCTATTTTTTTTTTTGGTGAGGAAAATTGGCCCTGGGCTAACATCCACGCCCATCTTCCTCTACTTTATATGTGGGACGCTTGCCACAGCATGGCTTGAGAAGTGGTGTATAGGTCCGTGCCCAGGATCTGAACCTGAGAACCCTGGGCCGCCGAAGCAGAGCACACGAACCTAACCACTATGCCACTGGGCTGCCCCCGGGATTCTCTTTTTTAAAATAGCAGTTTTGTTCACTGCTTTATTCCCAGAGCCTAGAACACTGCTTAGCACAAAGCAAGTTCTCAACAAATATTTACTGAATCAATAAGTGTCTAGTTGTTTTCCATTTACTATACCTTGCTCACTCAGGATCTTTCTTCCTCAGTTTCAATAGATGCCTGCAGATAATTTGTTCTCTTTTTTGCAGATGCATGCATTCTCGTGGGTTATTTCTACTTGTCTTCCATTTAAAAGTTCACAGTTTTTCCTATTTCGTGACTTAATGTTGCTGACTCTCACTTCCTGGTTCCCATGTGGTCCCAGAATTACAGAATTACTTAAATGCCTGCCTGAGTTAGAAAGAGTTTTCAGTAAGCTTCATTTACTCTAAATTTTTGTTCAACACTAGGGGAATAAGTAAAGCATATTATGGTGGATCTATTCAATGGTATATTATACAGCCATTGCAAAATCACGTTTCTGAAGAGTGTGTAATTAGAGAATGCTCATAAATTTAAACAAAAACTGCAAAATATGAAATGATATTTCTAGCATGAGCACAACATTATACAGGTGAAAAAGATTAGAAAGAAATTATTAGCAGTGTTTGTCTCTGGGTGTTAGCACTATGTTTTCCCCTTATGCACATTTTAAACTATAATGAACATTACTTTTAGAACAGGAACAATTAAGTGAACTTCAATTACAAGGTCACAGACCCACTGAGAGCAGTTCACAGACTGGCAGGGAGTCTTGAATCTCCCTCTGTCTACAGGCCCCTGTGGGTCTTTTCCCACCCTCTGACAGGCATTCCCTTCTACCCTCAGCCTATGCAAACCTCGCCTGTCCTCCCAGCCCCAGCCCACGTGGCTGGCTCTCCATCACGAATGCTTCCCGGACATTCCCAGTCCTCAAGGGACCATGGCGCCTTTGTAGTTCCACAGCATTCTTCTCCCCAAGCAAACATTTGTGAAAGCTCCCCAATATTGTGAATTGTCATCTATTTATTCCATATCTTCCCAAACAGTATGTCAGTTTTCTCAGAACAAGAGCTATGCCCTTATATTTTTCTTCCTCTTTAGGAGTTAAAAATTACTCAACAAAACCCCACAGATTAATGAAATCAATCCCCCTGTTGTCTGTGGGCCAGGACTTCCCAACCCTTTACCTGAAATAAGCATCTGCCTCACTAGAAAAGGAAACAGCAGCATGGAACTGTTACCCATGAGAGAGCATGAAGCAACTTTCCAGTCACTTTGCACTTGACCCCAGTCCCACCTCCCAGTAGCTCTGAGTCCCTGGGGCAAGATAAGCTCAGCTCCTTCGTCTGTAAATCAGCACAGGCTGCTACCTACTTTTCAGGGCTGTAAGGATTCGAGGATATGATGTGGGTGACTTCTCGGCAAGAGATTGGCACACAGTGGGCCCCTGGTGAACAGTGTCCACCGTGGGGCTACTCCACAGGAGTGTGCTTTCTCTGAGCCATGAGACTGGCTGCCCGGGGGACAGTCCCACGCTGTCACTTCCCTCTGGGTGCTACTGAATTCTTCCTTGATTCACCTAACCTGTGTTTCCCTAGGCCACACCAGTTGGGTCATTAAGAATAATAAAATGAGATTCTTTACCTGCTTTTGCAGAATCTGTGACTCTACTCAGTCTCATCCAGCAATTCCTGGGAGTCCCCGCGCACGTCTTATGTGAGCTCTGAATACTCTTCTTCACTCTCACATAAAGCATCTCATTTCCCTCTTTTGCCTAGTTCCCCCATCCTTTCCCACCAGCCTGGGAAGCCACCTGAGAGGTTATCATTCCTGCCTCAGCTTCTGGTGCAGAAGGGAGAAAATCTTTGTCCCTTATGAGGTTAGGGGAGCCACAGATGGATGCATGATCTTATAAAGATTTTGGTGAAAAGAGCTTTCTTTTCTTTTCAACTTATAACATCTTCTCCCTAAAAATGATAGATCTGACCTAGAACTGCCCTTCCTCTCTCAATGGCTAAGGTCTTTGCGAGCTGAGCTGGTCTGCCTGGGCTCCTCTTCCTTAGACTCTTGTACACTTAGATTACTGGTGGGTCTACTAAACCAGTTTATTGGACACACCTGAACGCATCTTAATATCAGGGTGAGCACAGTTTAGGCTGAAGCTGGCATCCCATTACACTCACTATGGCTTTTACTGGGAGATCTCTTTCCAGTTCCTCTTCCTTTCTCTACTCTTCTATAGCCCAATGCTCTTGAAGCTTTTACTTCTCCACCTACTCTATTATCTCTGTTAGAGTATCTTTCCCTAAGGGGCAAGATGATAGAGATGGGGGAGGATGGAGAACCCATACATTCGGGGTTCCTTGGGACCAAGTGGCTGCACGTGACAATAAACTACGGCAGTGTCTGGAGTCAAGAGTGGATTGCAAGAAATTTCAAAGAGACTGCTAAATGGAAAAGAGCCAGAGGCAGAGAGCAAGAGCCAGAGTACAGCGCCAAGACTGCCATCCAAAAGGATGAGGCCCTCCTGGGGAGGCCACGGAGAACCACAAGCACATAAGGCACAGCAGGTTACTCCAGAGACCAAAATAACTGGTAGAGTCGTGGACGTAGAAGGCCAGCTCCTTCCCTCCATGGCCTTTTCTGGTAGGTGTGAGCTGACTTGTAGACTTCAGGTGGATGGGAATAGTGGAGAACTGGCCAGGGTGGTGATCAGAGGTGGCAGTAAGGTGCCTACACAGGGGCCTCACTCGGAAACAACAGAGGCCAGGTCTCAGGTGGGAGCAGTGAGAGACTAACGGGAAGAACAGGAAATGGTAACCCTTCTGATGGCATCTCTGATGGATCCTCTCCATGGATGGAAGGATTCTCTCTCTGTTTTATTTAGGGCTCTGAACTCTATACCCACTAAGGAGCGCTTCAGAGGGCAAATTAATAACACAGTACGATTCAGCTGTACCCCGACATGTTATGCAAGTGAAGGAGGAGGAAACGGATGTAAAGTATGATGAAAGGAACTAAGACAGAGAGCTGAGGAACTGAGTACAAGGGAAGAGTCATTTCACCCTGCTCCTCTCCTTGCTACACCCCTCCCACCACTGGACCCCAGTCAGAAGCTGTGGCAACTGCCTCATGTAGAAGACTGTGTAGATGAATAGCTATTGTGACACACGGTAACAGATTTGGGGGTAAGTGGTCAAAAAAACCCTAGAAACATAGATGCTGCTATTTGGTATAAAAATATCTAAAATGAAGAAGAAAAAAATGAACAGCATACTGGGAATCAAGAAGGCTTTATAAAATATGCTGAAACAGATTTTATCAAAAAGCTATAAGAAGTATAAGAAAGCCAAGGAAAAAATAAATTTAATCTCTTCTTAAAACAGGGCAAGAAATTATACTTGTAATTATTCCGTACATAACTCTAAAAGTAAGACATCTATAAACAGAAAATTTTTAAAAATACAAATGAGCTAATTCAAGGTGTTAGGATTAATCAACATGGATAAAATACAAAAATACAACAGAATTATTGTCTTCATCTTTTTTTTTAGAAGACTATAGCATGTCACACAAAATCAATGTATTAAAATAATTATGCAAACAGAAACACTCCTTGGGAGAACAAATAATAAATTAATTACCTAAACCAAGGGTTGGCAAACTTTTTTGTAAAGGACTCACGGTACACAGACTTCTAAGATGGTCCCCAATGATCACTGTCTCCTTGTTTTCGCGGCCTTGTGTAATCCCCTCCCCTTAAGTGTGGGCTGGACCTAGTGACTTTCTTCTAACGAATACTATTCACTAAAGATGACAAGATGCCACTTACATGATCTGGTTACAAAACATTCCATCTTCCCAGTAGATTCTCGCTATTGCTTTCCCAGCTTACATACTTTGATGAAACAAGCCGCCATGTTAGATAGGCCCACATGGCAAGGAATCGAGGGCAGTCCTTCAGCCAATTCCTAGCAAGGAACTGAGGCTCTCAGTCCAACAACCCAGAGAAACTGAATCCTGCCAACAACCACATGTGCTTGGAAGCAGATCCTTTCCCAGTTGAGCCCTGAGATAACTACAGCCCAGCCAACGCTCTGATTGTAGCCTGTGAGTGACCTTGAAGTGGAGAACTTAGCTAAGCTGTGCCCAGATTCCTGATCCAGAGAAACTCTGAGATAATAAATGTATGTTGTTTTTAAGTTTTGAAGTAATTTGTTACTTAGCAATGGATAAAGGATAACTAATACAAGGCCAGACAATAAGCACTTTAGGCTTTATAAGCTATATGGTTTCTGGGGCAATTATTCAGCTCTGCTGCAGTAACACAAAAGCAGCCAGAGATGATATGCAAATGAATGAGCATGGCTGTGTTCTAATAAAACTTTACTGATGGACACTGAAATTTGAATTTCATATAATTTTCATGTCATAAAATATTGTTCATCTTTTTATTTTTTTCAACCTTTTAAGAATGTAAAAACCATTCTTAGCTCACAGACCACACAAAAACAGGCAGCAGAACAGATCTGGCTTGCAGGCTATAGTTTGCCAAGCCCTGACCTACACAGTACAGCTAAAGCTGTTTAATGTCATTATTTTGATGACACTTAGACCTGAATTTACTTTTATTTTTTGCTGAGGAGGATTCGCCCTGAGCTAACATCTGCTGCCAATCTTCCTCTATTTTGTATGTGAGCTGCCACCACAGCGTGGCCACTGACGAGTGGTATAGGTCCACATCGGGAACTGAACCCGAGCCACTTAGGCCACCAGGGCCGGCCCAGACCTGAATTTATATAACATTATACTTATACTAGTACAATGAAACACATTAATAAAGCGAATTTTATTAATGGATAATGAAAATACCAAATAAACATCTCCTGGCAAATATTTTCTACATTTCAAAGGCAGAAGAAGTGCGACAAAGAAACAACTCTGTCAGAAATGACGGAAGAGCTGCAAACAGAACCCGATTCCTAGGTGAGGGCATATTCTATCACCATGGTTTGCAAAGCCCCAGGGAAATAACGGTCTGCTCCTTGGAGGGGCAGGCAGCAAAACTGATGGAGACACCAACGACTGGGCTGACACCTTCCCATGCAGCAGTAACACATACCCCAAAAGAAGAAGTTCCACAAAGAAAGGCAGTAAAAACTAGTGGGAGACACACAAGTAAGAAAAGCACATGCTATATACGTGAAATAAAGATAAGAAACAGACTCACAGAAAAGCTCAAGAGCAATCATTTAAATCTATAATCTTGATAATTTAATATTTGTCCAAAATGATACCAGCATGTGAGGAATCTGGAAGTGATTTCACAGGAACAGTTAAAAGAACTAGAAAGGTTTACCCTAGATAAAACTATCTTCCAATACCTAAAGCAATGTCTGGAAGAAGCAACAGAACTATTCTATGTTCTTTAGAGGACGGGACCAGGATTGACGTGCAGAGGTTAGAGGAAGCTAATCTCAACTTACTTTAAGGGGGAAAAAATTCTATACAACTAAAGTTGTTCAATAATGGAAGGGGCTTCCTTGAAAATACCTTACACAAGAGTGCCATCCAATCATTGATGACACTCAGGCACAAAGGAAATGACCATCAGGGACACTGATGAAGGGATTCTTACATCATGGAGAAACTTTTCTTCTCATTCTAAATTCTTATCATATTTTGAAATTCGATATACCAGAAAAACACTTTTGTTCTGATTTTAGGCTACCTGCAGACAACAACAGGCAAACAGATAACTTGGATAATACATTATTTTGAAGCATCTCAAGTAAAAACTATAGAAAGTATGCCGAGTTCAGGGAAGATCACAATGATTAAGGAATGGAAGAATTCGATGATGAGAAAAAGCCTTGGCTAATTAAGATATTTGGGGACAAGATAATGATACATTTATCTGAATGGTGCATATTTTAAAAAGAACGGACGATAAAACATTTTACACCAGGAAAGACAATCAGAACAATTATCTTAAAAGGAAAAGGTAATGTAGGATAGATAATTCAGTTTTTACACCGTTTGTAAATTTTGGTAACCAAACGAAACCAAAACAAAAAACCATGGAATCATCAGTTAACATCAAGTTTTAAACAAAATTATTAACAACTTGACAAAGTGAATAAATAACTAATTAAAGGGAAAGAATCCTATTTAAATTCTTGAAAAGGTTGCCCATGTTTTAAGATTTGAGACAGTCTGATTCAGGCTCTCCTTCTAAAACCATAATGCCAACTGATTGATCTAAAGGCAATAAAAGTGATTTAAATTTGAACATGACTTGGTTCAAAATATTCCTGCCATCATAACATACAATATACTCTCTCTCTAGTGGCAGACCCTATGGTGGAAAGGAAAACTATAAAAAAAAGATTGCTTGTGTACGTGGAATCAGAAAGAAGGGAATTAGTGAAAAGGAGCCACTATTTAATCTTGTCAGGCTAAGGCCACCCTTTGCACCTGTTACCATGACACGTATGACCTTGCAAAGAACCCAAATTTTCAGGACCATGGCCAAGGTTTCCTATAATTCTGAGGCATTCTGAAAGTCTCAATAAGACCATCTAAAATAAGCAAAGTCATATTTAGAATTTTTAGTAATAGGCATGATTTTAACAAGAAATATTCCTAATCACCTAACTTTAGTAAATAAACTAGAATAGTGAGAAATTATTTACTTCCTAACTTATCCTGTGAAAGGTACACTTAAAAAATTTAAGTTTTATTGACATGAAATTGATGTACCATAAACTTCCACATACAAAGTGTACAATTTGATAAATTTTGACAAACGCATGTACGCGTGAAATCATCGCCACAATCAAGAAAATGAACACACTCAACACCCTCCAAAGTTTCCTTGTGTCCCTTTGTCATCCCTCCTGCCCTCTCCCCAATCAATTCCCACACTTGAGCCAGTTTACATACCCAGAACCTCTTGAATGAAGGGGAGGGTGGGCTGTCTTGAGAAAGGACCCCGAAAATGTATACTGGTAATCTTTCTCCTAGTCTTCCCCAAAGAGAACTATGACCTTTTACCAGAGTCACTGTACATTGGGGAAAAGGAAATAATCAGACCTTTCAGGGACTACTGGACACTGGTTCTGAACTGACACTAATTTCAAGTGACCCAAAACGTCAATGTGGTCCACCAGTCAGAGTAGGGGCTTGTGGAGGTCAGGTGATCAATGGAGTTTTAGCTGAGGTCCATCTCACAGTGTGTTCAGTGGGTTCTTGAACCCATCCTGTGGTTATTCCTCCAGTTCCAGAATGCATAATCAGCAGCTGGCAGAATTCCCACATAAGTTCCCTGACCTATGGAATGAGGGCAATTACAGTAGGAAAGGTCAAGTGGAAGCCATTAGAACTGCCTCTACCTAGGAAAATGGTAAACCAAAAAGCAATACCGCATTCCTGGGGGATTGCCGAGATTAGTGCCACTGTCAAGGACTTGAAAGATGTAGGAGTGGTGATTCCCACCACATCCCCATTCACCTCGCCTATTTGGCCTGTGCAGAAGACAGACGGATCTTGGAGAATGACAGTGGATTACTGTAAGTTTAACCAGGTGGCAACTCCAAGTGCAGCTGCTGTAGCAGACGTGGTTTCATTGCTTGAACCAATTAACACACCCCTGGTATCCGGTATGTAACTATCGATCTGGCATGTGTCTTTTTCTCCATCCCTGTCCTTAAGGCCCACCAAAAGGAGTTGCTTTCAGTTGGCATGGCCAACAACGTACCCTCACTGCCCAGCCTCAGGGGTACATCAACTCCCTAGTCCTATGTCATAATTTAGTTTGCAAGGCTCTTGATCACCTTTCCCTTCCATAAGATATCACACCAGTCCATTACATTGATTGGTGATTATGCTGATTGGATCTAGTGAGCAAGAAGTAGCAACTACTCTAGACTTATTGCTAAGACATTTGTGTGTCAGAGGATGGAAAATAAATCTGACTAAAATTCAGTAGTGATTTCTAGGGGTCCAGTGGTGTGGGGCTTGTCAAGATATCCCTTCTAAGGTGAAGGATAAGTTGTTGCATCTGATCCCTCCTACAACCAAAAAAGAGGCACAATGCCTTGTGGGCCTCTTTGGATTTTGGAGGCAACATGCTCCTCACTGGGTATGTTACTCTGGCCTATTTACCAAGTGACCTGAAAAGCTGTTGTTGAGTGGGGCGCAGAACAAAAGAAGGCTCTGCAACAGGTCCAGGCTGCTGTTCAAGCTGCTCTGCCACTTGGGCCATATGATCCAGCAGATTCAACAGTGCTTGAAGTGTCAGTGGCAGATAGGGATGCTGTCTGGAGCCTTTGGCAGGCCCCTATAGGTGAAATGTAGCACAGGCTCTTAGGATTTTGGAGAAAACCCTGCCATCTTTCGCAGATAACTACTCCCCTTTTTGAGAAACAGCTCTTAGTCTGCTACTGGGCCTTAGTAGAGACTGAACAGTTAACTGTGGGCCCCCAAGTTACATGTGACCTGAGATGTCCATCATAAACTGGGTGTTATCTGAACCATGAAGCCATAAAGTTGCGAGTGCACAGCAACTGCAAGTGGTATACACAAGACTGGGCCTGAGCAGGCCCTGAAAGTACAAGTAAGTTACATGAAGAAGTGGCCCAAATGCACATGGTCCCCACTCCTGCTACACGGTCTTTTCTCTCCCAGCCTGCATCTATGGCCTCATGGGGAGTTCCCTAAAATAGCTGACAGAGGAGGACAAGACTCAGGCCTGGTTTACAGATGCTTCTGCATGATATATAGGCACCACCTGGAAGTGGATAGCTGCAGCCCTACAGCTCCTTTCTGGGACACCCCTGAAGGACAGTGGTGAAGAGAATTCTTCCCAGTGTGCAGAACTCTGAGGAGTGCACCTGTTTATTCATTTTATTTGGAGGGAGAAATGGCCAGATGTGTGATTTTATACCGATTAACGGGCTGTGGCCAATGGTTTGGCTGTATGGACATGAGTAGAAAATTGGTGACAACGAAGTTTGGTTGACAAACATATTTGGGGAAGAGGTATAGACAGATCTCACCGAACGGGCAAAAAAATGTGAAGATATTTGTGTCCCATATGAATGCTCACCAAAGGGTGATCTTGGCAGAGGAAGATTTTAATAATCAAGTGGATAGGATGATCTGTTCTGTGGATACCAGTCAGCCTCTTTCTCCAGTCAACCCTGTCATCACCCAGTGAGCTCATGAACAAAGTAGTCATGATGGCAGGGATAGAGGTTATGCATGAGCTCAGCAACATGGACTTCTACTCAACAAAGTTGACCTGGTATGGCCAACGCTGAGTGCCCAATCTGCCAGCAGCACATACCAACACTGAGTGCCTAATATGGCACCAATCCCCAGGGGGATCAGCCAGCTACCTGGCAGCAGATTGATTACATTGGACTGTGTCTATTATGAGAGGGGCAGAGTTTTGTTCTAACTAAAATAGACATTTATCTACAGATATGGATTTGTTTTCCCTGAACGCAATGCTTCTGCCCAAACTACCATCCGTGGACTTACAAAATGCCTTATGCACTGTCATGGTATTCCACATAGCACTGCTTCTGATTAAGGAACTCACTTCACAGCTAAAGAAGTGCAGCAATGGGCCCATGCTCATGGACTTCACTGGTCTTACCATGTTCTCCACCATCCTGAAGTAGCTTGCTTGATAGGATAGTGGAATGGCCTTTTGAAGACTCAGTTACATTGCGAGCTAGGTAGCAATACTTTGCAGGGCTCAAGCAAGGTTCTCCAGGAGGCTCTATGTTCTCTGAACCAACATCCGGTATATGGTGCTATTTCTCCCACAGTCAGGATTCACAGGTCCAGAAATCAAGGGGTAGAAATGGGAGTAGCACCACTCACTGTTACCCCTAGTGACCCACTAGCAAAATGTTTGCTTCCTGTTCCCATGACTTTATGCTCTGCTGGCTTAGAGGTCTTAGTTCCAGGGGAGGAATGCTTCCACCAAGAGACACAACAATGATTCCACTGAACTAGAAGTTAAGACTGCCACCCAGCCACTTTGGGCTCCTCATGCCTCTGAATTAACAGGCAAAGAAGGGAGATATGGTGCTGGCTGGGGTGAATGATCCTTACTACCAAGACGAAACGGGACTCCTACCCCACAGTGGAATTAAGGAAGAGTATGTCTGGAATATAGGAGATCCCTTAGGGTATCTATTAGTATTACCATATCCTGTGATTAGTCAATTGAAAACTACAACAACTCAATCTAGGCAGGAACGAGGGTTTGGGTAGCCTCACAAGGTAAAGAGCCACAATCAGCTGAGGTACTTGCTGAAAGCAAAGGGAATACAGAGTGGGTAGTACAAGAGAGTAGTTAACAATACCAACTAGGACCCTGTAACCAGTTACAGAAATGAGGACTGTAATTGTCATGATTATTTCCTCCTTATTTTGCTATGAATACATCTGTGTGTGTATGTGCATATAAACAAATAAATAAATATTTTATATATATATATGTCTTTGTTTTCTTTCCTCCCTTATTCCCTTATCATGTAAAATAAGATGTATTGACTTTCTATCATGGTATTCAAGTATTGTTAATTTTATACCATAGTATTTAAGTCACGGGATTTCCAGGAGAAGAGTGAACATCACTCAAGGACTTTATGTCCTCTTCTGGGGAAGGGGTTAGTGGGTTTTCAGTTGTAGGTGGGATAGCGGTATCATGTTAGGTGGAATTATGATTTGGTTATTGTCTTTATTTGGAGATTAAGTCTGGTTTAAGGAGATGCATATGGCTGCCAAGTTGACAAGGGATGGACTTGTGATGGTTAATTTGAAGTGTCACTCGACTGGCCCACAGGTTGCCCAGAACAAATGTTATTTCTGGATGTGTCTCTGAGGGTGTTTCCGGATGAGATTAGCATTTGAATTCCCTACCCAATGTGGATGGGCACCATCCAAACCCTAGAGGGCCTTAATAGAAAAAAAAAGGCAGACGAAGGGAGGATTTGGTCCCTTCCTGCCTGCTTAACCTGGAACACAGGTCTTCTGCCCTTGGACTGCGAATTACGCCACTGGTTCCTCTCCTCGGGCCTTCAGATTCGGACTGGAATTGCACCACTGTCTTTCCTGGGTCTCCAGCTTGCAGATGGCAGACTGTGGGATTCCTCAGCCTACGTAATTGTGTGAGCTGATTCCTTATAATAAATTTCCTTCTATATATATACATACATACATCCTATTGGCTCTGTTTCTCTGGAGAACCCTGACTAATATAGTCAGTCTCTTTATTTTTAGCCATTCCTGTGGGTATAAAGTGGTATCTCATTGTGTTTAATTTGCATTTCCCTAAAGACTAATGATGTTGGTCATCTTTTCATGTGCTTATTTGCCAACCATAGATCTTCTTTGGTGAACTGTCTGTTCAAATCTTTTGCCCATTTTTAAAAACGGAGAGTTTTTTTCCTTGAGTTTTGAGAGTTCTTTATATATTCTGGATACAGTCCTTTATCAAATATGATTTGTAATTTTATCCCAGTCTGTGGCTTGTCTTCCCATTTCTCTTAACAGTTTCTTGCGAAGAGCGGAGGAATTTAATTTTGATGAAATCCAATTTATCCATGTTTTCTTTTATGGATTGTACTTTTTGTGATGTATCTAAGAAATCTTTGCCTAACTCAAGGTCACAAAGATCTTCCTTTAGGTTTTCTTCCAGGAATTTTATAGTTTTAGGTTTTATATCTAGGTCTATGATCCACTTTTAGTTAATTTTTCTATATGAAGCAAAGTATTTATTGAAGTTCATTTTTTTTTCCATACGATAGCCAATGGTTCCAGCATCATTTGTTGAAAAGACTATCTTTTCTCCACCAAAGTGACTTTGCACCTTTGTAAAAAAAATCAGTTGCCTATATCTGTATGGTTCTATTTCTGGACTTTCTGTTCCAGTTCACCAATAATCTGTCTATCCTGATACGAATACCACAATATTTTAAGTATTGTAGGTTATAAGCCTTGAAATCAATTTTGGTATACCTTTTCAAAGGTGATTTGGCTATTCTAGGTCCTCTGCATTTCTGTATGAGTTTTAGACCCAAGTTGTCAATTTCTACCCCCAAAAAAAGCCTGCTGGGATTGTGATTATGTTGAATCTACAGATCAGTTTGGAAAGAAATAACATCTTAACTATATTGAGTAGTTCCCTGACACATGTGTGCTTATCAATACTTAACTGAACACTTGAGGGGTCCCTTCTGCAAATGGCTGGATCTCTCCCTCTCTGCAGCTTTCTCCTCTCCAACACTGCCCTGCAAACTCGAGCTGCTTTGGTCTTCCTGGACTTTCAGCTCCATCTCCTCAACTCCGTCTGGGTTTTCCCTCCCTGCAGCTGCAGCCTGAACACTCTCAAGGCAGGAAGCTGGGCAATCACAGGGCTCACTTCATTTATAGTCCATCTCTCAGTGTTCACTGTCCTTCACTGCCAGATGCTCAGTGTCTTTCATACTGTTGCTTCATATATTTTGCCCATTTTTAAAACTGTTTCAGGCAGGAAAGTAAATCTGGTCCCTGTTATTCCATCTTGGTAAGAAGCAGAAGTCTCAATTTTTAAGTTTTAATGTCAAATCTGTTCTCACAGTTATAAAATTCAAGTAAAAACAGGACAAAAACATAACTAGTAATTAGTATAATGTTTCATCACTGTTCGTTTATTTGTTCATTAACTCATTTCACTCCAGAAATATTTCTTGAATTCTGCATGGGAAGCATGGTGCTGGCACCTGAGTGCACAATGCGGAGGCTCAAAGCCAGATGTGCGTGCCCCTTGCTCTCACAGAGCTTACAATCTAGTGGGACAGACAGACATTCATCAAATAATGATAAACAAAAACGTAACACTGCAAGTGTGATAACTGCTATGAAGGAAAGGTATAGAATAATGCCAGGATAACCTATAAGAGGGTGATTTTACAGTATTGGTTTCTATTGAGCCTATATCCACGAGTTGAAAAATATCACTACTGTTTCTTTATGTCAAAGTCACAAAGAAATCACATTATGTATGCAGTGGGAAAAAAGTATTCATTAAATAAACTCAATACATGATATACTTACTAGGTTAAGACAATATGCTGAGTGCTTTGGAGCACACAAAAATTATGACACTATCCCTGTGAAACTTAAGATCTAATCGGGCACATAAAATATAAAGAAATATAAAGGTTATATATCTTCATCCTATATGAATATAAATGTAAATTTATCACAAACATCATTTCATCTATCCACATTTAATACATTATTTTTTCCATCAGCCTAATTGCAGAAATTTGACCAGTTCCTTTGAGAAAACAATACATTTATTTTATTAAGTCTTACCTAGATATCTCAGCTTGGGAATTCTTCTCTCCATCAACAGTGAAAGGAGATGCTCCAGTTAGTAATTCATACATTAGAACACCTAAACTCCACCAGTCAACTGCCTATAAAACAATAATAATTTCATTTTATAGAATATGGACTAACATATATTTTATAAGAAAGAAAAATGAACAAAATAAAGCTATATATTTGGAAAATGTTTGAACGAAAAGATTTTGCACATAGCTTTCTGTGCAAGGAGCATTAAATTAGCACGTGCAAGAAAGACATTTAGAGAACAAATATCCGGGTATCCTCAGACCAGAACTGAAACACAGCAAAGTCAGTCAAGGGGCTAAAAGTGTTTTAACTATTTCCTAAACTAGTAATGGTTTTACTTTGGTTAACTTTTAAAAAATTTTAAATTTAAAATAAATTTTTAAAATTTGAAGTAAGTGAAATCTTCGGACTTATGAGAGGAGAAAAAAAAGTACTGATCAGTATTTTTATTAATTATTCAGCTCCAATAAATACTATGAAATTATTTGAATTCAAAGAACAAAAATGAAAAAAAAAATCCCATCTAAAGCTGTTTTTTTTTTTTCATAACCACCTAAATCAATTCCTCTTAGAGAACCTATCACATAAATCTAAGAGTCTTCATTTGTGGCAAGCATGAAGAGATTTCAAATAATATAAAATAAAATGTGATCTAAATTGGAAACAAATTTATAAATGCAGGTACCTGAACTAGAAGTATAGTAAACTATATACAATTTAGAGAATCTTGATATATTGAAAATTAGTTCTTTCATAATTAGGCAAATCAAGATTTCAATAACTGTTGAATATATGAGCTTACAGCAATGAGATATTAACTGGATGCTAAAATTTTAAACTCTCCTGCTTCTAATTTCAGGGCCAAGGTTTCAGAGAGATGACGCAAAATTTCTGGGCCTAGAGCTATTTTAAAGAAAATACGTAACAACGACATATAAAACAGGATCAGGTAGCCTGAAATCAGAAAAGGAAGAGTCGGAGCCAGGCATGGTGATGAGCACTTTGCATATATTATCTCACTTAATTAACTCAAAGCTGTTGAGGTGATCCATGAACAAGAAAGAATATTTATTGACTAGCTGTATTCTGGACCTCAGGTATACAGAAATTCTAGGAGTAATATAAGGTTTTATTTCCTAAAATTTGGTTCTATTAGGTCTTAGAAAGTAATTTTCAAATTTTTAACAGTTATAAATTCCCATCAAATTCCCTAAAAGTTCCAAAGAATACCATGAAGCAAACTAAACCAGCAATTCAATTCTTTTAGTTCTATAAGCAGTTTTACTGCTCTCTGAGTCAGGACCCAGAATGTTTTGCTGTTACATTTGAAACCACGCTCTTAAATTGACAGAGATCTACAATCAGATTCCCTCGTCATGGCCTGAAACCAATTCCACACAAACTTGAAGAACAGGCTTTTAAACATATGATTAGTCATTAGCAAGGAGACCATGATTCTCCACACTTAAGATATCTAGACTGTATATATGGGATTTTGAAAGAGGATGAGGGAGAGGAGGAGATGAGGAGCAAAAAATAGCTAGAATTCTTTATTTGGAGAAAGTTATTAATAAAGCAAAAGTACTGAGAAAGAACCGAACAAATTTGTACCCTTTAATATGGGAAGAAAAAATATGTGACCTAGATTTTATGACATAACTACTTAGAAAGTCTTTTCCATAATCTTCATTTTGCACATACAAAGGGAAGTGAGGAGGAAAAAAAGTGAGCTTTTTAGAGGGCCTAGGAAAACAAACTTCGACTATCTTGAATGCAAGATTTTTTTCTTTCTCCAGAGATCGTTACAATGGTTATTTCTGTTGAAGAGATAATGAACGAAATCTCTAGTTTCTCTACAAAGTTAAAAGCAGAAATTGGGAATAAGAAAATATGAAAGATTCCCTTTTCAATGATCTCTCAGAAAGCAAATATCAACTAACGGTGAAACACGTGGCTAAATGTCTCTGTACGTTTTTCTAGCAACAATCAATAACGCCAACAAGCACTGTCCAAAATCATTCAACATGACTCAGACAGGAATGATGTGCACTGTTTATGCTTTCAGTGACACTTCTGTATTGTACTGCGGCTCAGCTGTGTCCTAAAGGATCAGGTCCCATCAATAGAAAAATAATGATTTTTGTTTTAAATGGAGTTACAACTGGTGCTCTGCTCAAGATATAGACTCTTTTAACAGAAATAAAATAAAAATTATTTGGAGAATTAGTTGATTTTGAGGTTTCCTTTAACAAGAGTGTTACTCTACAAAACAAAAAACTATCCTCACCAATAAAACCTGAAAAAAGGGAAGGCTAGAATGTCCTAATCTATTACCTTTTTCCTCCACAACACTAGATATCATAATGTGTTCATGCATACATATAAAGCTAAGGAGAGAAAAAAATGCAAGTAAGACAATACCAGAAAGAGGGCTCTGTTGAAGAGACTGTACCCAAGTTATTAACTAGGATTCTTACTATACATTTTATAGAAAAATATAAAGAAGCGTCAAAAATAGAACATACCTTGTCATGTCCTGAATCTCCCCCTCTGACAATATCTGGTGCCATGTATTCAATAGTTCCACAAAAGGAATACGCTCTTTCAGCCTTAAACAATCAAATAAGCAAAAAAGGATTTGATTTCAAGATAGTATTACAGGTGACAAAAGAAGAAAGTTAATACTACATGTCAGTGGGTGAGATACACCACAGTAGCAAAGTAGTGGTAGAATCTACTTGACAGACCCTCTTCTCACCAGGATAGATCATCACCTATGTAAAATGAGTCCTGGCTAAATATCCTGTCAGAAAAACTTCCCATGCCTGAAACTCTAACATCATTCATTCACCCATCCACCCATCCACTCACCCATCCATCCCTCCCTCCCTCCCTCCATCCATTCACTCTTCTTCTTTTCTGTACGTGTGTATATTTCCATTATTGATCTTTAACCATTCTTTTTGTAAGAATGCAAATAGTCCTAGTAGGGTAACATGGACTGCCTACTACTTTAGTATGGATGACTTTATTCCCCAATAGGCAAGATTGGGAACTCATTGGGAAACCTGAAGGGGGAAGGGAGACCAAATAATTAGGAAACCCAAAGAAGAAAAGGATGAAAAAATTTTTCCTCCCTTACCATCTTTTCTAGGTTTGGCACTAACAATGGTATGTTTAGTGATGATGAGCAAAACTGTCTTTAAAAAAAGACTGCCTCTTAAAGACAGTTGTTTCTCTTTTGTAAAACTTTAAAAAGGGCTAATATATCAACCTGAAAATTAATTTAAAAAACTGAAGTAATTTTTAAATAATCAACTGTGTCATATGACTCATCCCAATGTAATACAGGAGAGTACATATCTAAATTGTTATGCAGATAACATTAAATAGGGAAAAAAGGAATTCCTCTTTAATAATATACATTCGTATGGTTATATCTGAAACTTTTAAACGCACTTGGGTGCCATCAAAATAGTTCACAAAACTATTTTAGAGGAAGCTTTTCAATTTACACTTGACCCTTCTTTCACCAGCAATGTTTCAAGAAAAATAAGCATTCCTCTTATTTACCAACTTTAAACGTAAAGAACACTACTCTAGCAATGTTACAGAAGTGGCAGAAGTCCCCTACTTTGTTGGCTGAAAGTTAAGCCCAGAGACAACGAATGTAATGAATTTATTTAAACACTGTGGTAATAAATGTATTAAAACTACTTGTTATATATATATATATATATATATATGCACACATATACACACACACATATATAAAAATAAAATATGGTTTATGATTCATTTCTTTCTTTTTATGTGCTACATATATTGAAAGATTGCTTTTCCCCCTAGAAACTAAAAGAAATAATTCAATTATGCTTAGACCTGCAGAAAATTTTCTTGTTTGTTAGCTGCAGGAAAAAAACGTGTGTATCAGGAAGCGTTCATCTGTTACTGAATTATTAAAAAAGAAATACTACAAAATTACTTTTTTAAAAAACCCCAAACTTCATAAAACTAAATAGTGTTTTTAGTTAATATAGTATCTATTATGGAATAGCCCCCTTTTGGATTTAATTAAGCAAAAATCACTGTATAGCTGACATAAAGAAACATAAAAAATACTAAGTCATAGTATTTGTCATTTGATCTCACCTTAAAAGATACCTTTAGGGCTGGCCCCGTGGCTTAGCGGTTAAGTGCACGCGCTCTGCTACTGGCGGCCCGGGTTCGGATCCCAGGCGCGCACCGAGGCACCGCTTCACCGGCCATGCTGAGGCCACGTCCCAAATACAGCAACTAGAAGGATGTGCAACTATGATATACAACTATCTACTGGGGCTTTGGGGAAAAAAAAAGGAGGAGGATTGGCAATAGATGTTAGCTCAGAGCCCGTCTCCCTCAGCAAAAAAAAAGAGGAGGACTAGCATGGATGTTAGTTCACGGCTGATCTTCCTCAAAAAAAAAAAAAAAGATACCTTTAAAGCATTATATCCTAAATCAACTTTAGATAAGGTGAAAAACATTCTCCAAACTGGTTTATGAGTAGAAAGATAATAAGTTTTAATTTATTGCTTCTCTAGAATTTTATTTATTTAGAAAACTAGTCTTTTAGCAAATATAAAGTTTCATTTCCCTTTATAGGCAGATCCATGTCACAAACCATTCTTAAATCATGCATATTTCTTTCCAAGTATGAGAAATGATTAAATTTTACAAACTGAAAGCCATGAAAATCTGTACTCTCTTCTTCAAAACATTAGATATTCATAAGTTTAGTGTAAAAAGGGTATGAAACATACAGATCTTATTGATTAATGTAAGAAAGGTCTGATAGTCACCACCACTTCCCATGTCTTACTTTACCTGACCATGAGAACTATGCCGCTCAGTGCTTTATTGTCTTGACACAGAGGAGGCTCAGAACCACATAAAGTGCTCAAAGATATCTCCTCCACCTTTCTCCATGTGATATTTGAGCTCTCTTTTATTTTAGCTTCTCTGTTTTTTTTTGGAGGGGGGGTGAGTAGGTAGTGTCTACATTAATAAATAATTAATAGATAATTATTTATTTGATACAAATTCCAGGAGACAGAAAAATTAAAGCTTAAGTGTTGGGAAGTTCCAGTTACTGAGGAATAAGAGTAAACAAAAATAAAGCATTTCTTAAGTCTTGCTGTTATTTTAAAACATTGCCATTTTAGCCCCTTGCAATTCTGTATCGCTTCCTCTTCCTCTGCCCCAATGGAAGTGTACTAACTTGCAGTATACTAACTTTTAGGCAACCCCAATTTCCTAAGAGTTTATCTTCTATTTGTAAAAATATCCCCAATTTTAACTTTGAATTTGTGTTTATCTGCCTAGGAAGATGCATGTCATCTAGAGTATATACTGAATGCCTTTCAAATAATTCTACCAAGAAGACAAACTGATGAGATATGACAAGGGAAGGTCTCTGGTGGGGGCAGGAAAGATTTTATATCTGAACTATGATATAAAAAGGCTAGGATAACATAGCTAAATTCTATTATGAGTATTGTTTATTATTTGTTCAAAATGTCTTTACAGTAATATTTTTCTCAAGGAGACAGGCAATCAATCCATTTAGCATTTAAGTCCATACTGTTTAATAAACAACATTACTTCCTAAAGCTGCCACAGATTTAAAAGATTGTGAATGAGAAAACAGTAAAAGCAGCGTGTGCACCATCCTGGCAGATAATACAGAGTATTCTTGTGCTTACGTGATCAGCTGATCAAGGAAGCTTCAGTGTTCCTTAGAGAGAAGGATCAGATAACATTGGACAAAAAATTGGCTTTCTTCTAAGGAAGGATCCAAACAGGAACTCAACTGCCAAACTTTCAGGCATTTCTCAATAAACACTGGATTAAATCATTCCTAGCTTTTATTTGTCAATATTTTATCCCGATCTTATCTGCTTAAGATAGATAAATTTGTGACTTAAATGTAAAATTACCAATGAAAAGGTTTTTTTTCCCCACCCTGTATTTTTTCCCATCTAATTTTAATAAATCTCCTTACAACGAATATCTAGAAATGTTTGATTTTAAAAAAGAAGTAAATATTGCACCGCTAATCATCCAAGACCAGGCTCACAAGAAAGAAAGGGGAATCCCTAGGTGCCAGCCATGAAGAAGGTTCTGGAAACCAGTGAAGTAGGCATATGACCTATGCTGCAGCAGCACAGAGGGAGGGAAAGTAAGCTGTTACAGGTCTCAGCAATCCAGAAGCTTGAGTTTTAATACTCTTGTGAGGACAAAAGATGAGGCTCTCAGCTCAAATGAGGCAGGCTGGAATTACCATTCTCTTGTAAACCTCAGAACCTAAGAAAGCTGAACCGTCAGCAAAAGGAAAGTCTAGAATAAACTCATCCACTAGCACAGGTTTGCTTCTGCCTGGACCCTAGCTTAAAAGACAAACATGCCTCTTGTAAAACCAAATCTCTAGGTTTGTGCCTCTTGTAGATTTGGGGCCTGAATTTACTCTCCCTCCATGGTATGGGAAGGTGAGAAAGTCTGGTCCAACATAGCGATGCTCTGGAACACATGACAGAACCAGAGACATTCTCACAACTTACCTGGCCCAGGATTCACACAGATAAAGCCCTTGAGTCTCAAAATTACTAAATAAGTGAACTACACTCCACAAACACAACAATAAGAAGGATTACTTGAAACACTAGAAAAACAATCTATAAAAGACTAGTATGTTGTAAAAGATGAAAGACATAAAGGAAGGAAACAGCTATAAAACAATATAGCAGCATAGAAAAGATTAGAAGATACGAAAAAGAATCAAATAAAACTATATAAATGAAAAAAATACAGTAATAAAAATAGGCAGATTAAATAGAGTAGACACAACTAAACAGAGAATTTGTAAACTGGAAGATATATTTGAGAAAATTATCCTGAATGTTGCAAGAGTCTCAAGCAGACTAAATTACAATACATCCATAGGTAGTGAATTTCATTTCTTAACTTGAGTGGTGTGATAAGAATGTTTGCCTTATAATAATTCACTAAAGAAAAGACTTTTGTTTTCTTATTTTATTTTATAATACAAAGATATTTTTAAAAAACTAGTCCATTCCTAGATGTATTTATACCCAGCTAAATTATCACTGACTGTGCAGGACAAAATAAAGGCATTTTACAACAAAAATAGAGTTTATTATTCACTGATCCTTGTTAAAAAGACATCTAAAGGATGTACTCCAGAAATAAACTGAACTCACAAGAAAAGAGTAAGATGTAAGAAGTAACAAGGAGCAGAAAAAATAAGGAAACATAAGAAAAATCTAAACAAGTATTGAATTTATCAAATGAAAATAATAATTACACAATAATGATTAATTTGGGGAAATATAACACAAGGTGGGACTAAAATAATAAGTAACAATTATATATTAAATGAGATGGATAATTGAAGCTAAAACATTCTAATGTTCTTGTAGTGGTTATGACAACCATAGACATAATGGTTGATTTTAGACTCTAAGTCAGTACATAAGTTAAAAATTTCAGGGTAATAACCACTAAAATAATAGAAATAGAATACATGTAACTTCTAGACCTTCAGGGGAAATGAGATAAAGAAATCTTAATCATTTAAATAGACGTCAGGAAAGGAGGGGAAAAAAGCAAAGAGAAATGATGATAAAAAAAACACACAGCAAGATAAGAGAAGTAAATAAAAATATATCAGTACTTATAATATACAGATTTAACTCACCAGTTAAAAGATAGAAACTCTCTGGATCAAAAACAAAATTCAGCTATATGTTATTTACAAAAGGCACACCTAAAACATAATGACAAAGAAATATTGAAAGTAAAGAGATGGAAACAGATATGTCAGACCAGCACTAACAAATAGAAAGCTGGAGTACTTTTATTAATAGCAGGAAAATGAACTTTTAAGGCAAAAAGGATAATTACAATTAGGTAGGGTCATTATATAATAATAAAAGGAGCATTTCACTAGAGAAAGAACACTATTCCAAGCCTGAACAGTCTCAAAATTTTTTGAAGAGCCTTAAACTATATAAAGCAAAAATGGAGAGATCTTTAAGAAGAAATAGACAAATCCACAATCACAGTGGGCATTTTAACATATCTCTTTTATAACTGACTGATCAAGCAGGAAAATAGTGAAGCTATGGTAGATTTGCACAATGTTCATGAAAATATACAACTTTATATCTAACACACAATCTTTTCAGGTATACATGGCACCTTTACAGAAATTAACCATGTAATAGGTCATAAAGCAAATCTCAGATACCAAAGAAATAAAATCATATATATTTTGTTCTCCAAACAGAAAGCAACAAAATTAGAACTCATTTCCAAAAAGATAACCAAAAAAGTCTAAATATTTGAAAACTTAAAAACCAATTTCTAAATAATTCATGGCCAAATGGGAAAAAACACAATGAATATTAGATTATTAGAATAACAGTAAAAATGTTATATATCAGAACTTGTAAGATACAGTAGGAAAGGAACATCATGAAAGAAACTGAAAAATGAGATGCTTGACAAAAGCTGTTTCTTGGAAAAAGACTTATAAAATGGACAAATCTCTAGCAAATTGAAAAGAAAAAAAGAAGAAAGTCACAAATCAATAATAGTAGTAATTTAAAAGGAAACATTATTGCAGTTACAACAAAAAAATAGCCTCATTAAAAAATAGGCAAAGGAGACATTCTTCCAAAAATGACATACAAATGAACAATAAGCATATGAAAAGATGCTCAACGTCACTAATCGTTAGAGAAATGTAAGTTAAAACTACAATGAGATATCACCTCACACTCATTAGGAGGACCACTATCCAAAAAGCAGAAATAATAAATATAGGTGAGGATGTGGGAAAATCGGAACGCTTGTGCACTGTTGGTGAGAATGTAAAATGGTGCAGCCACTATGGAAAACAGTAAGGCAGTTCCTCAAAAAAT
Source organism: Ceratotherium simum simum (assembly GCF_057802395.1). Lineage (NCBI taxonomy): Eukaryota > Metazoa > Chordata > Mammalia > Perissodactyla > Rhinocerotidae > Ceratotherium > Ceratotherium simum. The sequence goes on along the minus strand of NC_141923.1, from coordinate 14,521,085 downwards.
TAAAAATAGAATTAACATAGGACTCAGCAATCCCACTTCTGGGTATATATCCAAAAGAATTGAAAACATGATCTCAAAGAGCTATGTGTACACCTGTGTTCACTGCAGCATTATTCACAATAGCTGATAAGTGGAAGTAACTCAAATGTCCATTAGTGGATGAATGGATAAACAAAATGTGGTATATATACATAATGGAATATTATTCAGCCTTAAAAAAGAAGGAAATCCTGTCACATGCTACAACATGGATGAACCTTGAGGACATTATGCTAACTGAAGTAAGCCAGTCACAAAAAGGTAAATATGTACGATTCCACTTATATTAGGTATCTAAAGTAGTCAAATTCATAGAAACAGAAAGTAGAATGGTGGTTGCCAGGCGTTAAGAGGAGGGGAAAATGGGGAGTTTTTGTTCAGTGGGTATAGAGTTCAGTTTTGCAAGATGAAACAGTTCTAGTGATCTGTTGCCCAACAATGTGAATATACTTAACATTACTGAACTGTACAATTAAAAATGGTTAAGATGGCAATTTTTATGTTATGTGTATTTTACCACAATTAAAAATTTTTTTAAAAGATTCCAAGAATTTAAATCTTAAAAGATTAGTAAATTTGGTTATATTAAAATGTCAAATCTGATAATGGCAAAAACACCATTAAACAAAGTTGAAGACAAGTGAAAGACTTGGAAAAGAAATTCACAAAATATATCATTATAAAGGATGGTTATTTAGAATATTTAAAGAACTCCAACAAACAAATAACATCAGAAAAAAAACCTGCAACACTGAGAGAGAAAACAGAGAAACTGAAATGTATCTCAGTAGGAAAATGGATAAATAAACTGGATAATTCATATAAAAGAATATCAGACAGTAGATAAAATGAATGAAACAGTTCATATTTATCAACTTGGATACATTTCAAAATTAACTCAAAAAACAATCTGCAATATGGTATGCCATTTATGTACATTTTAGAAACATAAGCTAATAGTATATATTATTTATGGTTATACACATATGGAGTAAGGACGCTAAAACAAGATGAAATTCAATCCACTACCCACTCTTTGTCTGTACTCATGCAGCTAAATGTGGTTGGAGTAAAACACAGAGTTAGGTTGACCAAGTTCACTTTAAATTCATGGTCCTGAACCTCAGGTGGGCCTTTAATGAATGCTGCCCAGCAAACATGCTAGTTTCCTAATCCATTCACTCTCCCACTGTCTTCACTGCTTATTTTATACCTTCTCCTCTCTCCTCCAACCTCCAATGTCTCCTTTCCCTTCCTCACTCTCAGCGAGAAAACAGAAGCAATCAGAAAAGACCTTCTATAAGCTCCCACCACCACTTCTTGACAGCCGCCACATCTGCGCCCAGTAACTCAACCTTCTCCTGCGTTTCTAAGGATGAACTGACCAAGCTACTAGCTAAGGACTACGTCTCCACTTGTGCGCTTAGTTTTCCTTCTCAAAGACAGTGTTCCAGCAATTTCTCCCCCCCCTTTTTTTTGTGAGGAAGATCAGCCCTGAGCTAACATCCATGCCAATCCTCCTCTTTTTGCTGAGGAAGACCGGCCCTGAGCTAACATCTATTATTGCCAATCCTCCTCCTTTTTTTTCCCCTTTTTCTCCCCAAAGCCCCAGTAGATAGTTGTATGTCATAGTTGCACATCCTTCTAGTTGCTGTATGTGGGACTCTGCCTCAGCACTGCCGGACAAGTGGTGTGTCGGTGCACGCCCGGGATCCGAACCCAGGCCGCCAGTAGAGGAGTGCGCACACTTAATTGCTAAACCATGGGGCTGGCCCCACCCCTTTCTCTCTTATTTCATTATTATTCTACCTCCACTTCCTTTTCAGGACTGTGCCAACCAGCATATGACATCTGTCATTTCTCCCACCTTAAAAAAAAAAAGACCTCTCTTGACCCCACTTCATCCTCTGCTATGCTCTCCACACAATTTCTCTATTCCTTTTCACAGAAAACCCCAAGAGTTGTCTATATTTGTGGATGGCAATATGTCTATTCCCATTCTCTCTCCTCTTAGGTTTAAAATGAGCCAACGCTCAGTCTTCAGTCCTCATCTTACTTGACCTAACAATGGTATTGGACATAGTCAATCATTTTCATCCTTGAAACATTTCTTCACCTGGCTTCCAAGACAATGTACTTACCTGTTTTCTTCCCAACTTCCCAGTGCCTTTTTCTCAGTCTCCTTTGCTGACTCTTCCTCCTCTCTTGACTCTTTTAATGTTGGAATAGCCCAGAGTTCAGAGCTTTGTCCTTTTTTCTTTTCTAGCTATACTTACTCTGTTTGTATGCTCTTTAATTTTCATGATTTTAAATATTACTTATATATTGTTAAATTCTAAATTTGTATCTCTAGACGAGACCTCTCTCCCAAATTCCAGACACTGCCTAAACATCTGTTTGTATGTCTAATAGACATCTCAAACTCAACCTGTTAAACTGCACTCCTCCACCCACCCGAAACTTTCTCCCCACAGCAGCCCACTCCATATCAGTTGACGGAAACTTCATCTTTCCAACTGCTCTGGCCAAAAACCTTGGAGATACCCTAGATTCCTCTTGTTCTCTCACATTCCATATCTAACCCATCAAGAAATTTCATTAGTTCTAATGTCAAAATATATCTAAAATCTGACTACTTCTTACAACCTATCCTGCTACCCCATGGTCTAAACTAATACCGTCTCTTGCTGGGATTAATTCAACAGCTTCCTAACTGGTCTCCATCCTTCTAGACTCGTCCCACTACAGGACTTTCACACCTGGCAAACAGAATTACCCTTCCAAAATAAGTCAGATTATGTCACTCTTCTACTCAAAACTCTCCAATGGCTCCCCATTTCACTGAGAGAAGCCACAGTCCTTAGAATGTTCTTCAGTGCCTGCACGATCTGTACAATCCTTCCTCTGCATGATCACCACCACATCCTTACTTCCTACTCCTCTGACCCTCTCATTCTATACCCCACACTGGCCTTCTCATTGTCCCACAAACAGCCCAGGCATACACCCACCTCCAGGGCCTTAACACTGGCTGATCCCCGTACTTAGAAAGAAATCTCTTTCCTAAGATAGTGATATGGCTCATGCTCTCACTTCCTTGGTGTCTCCACTTACTGGTCACCTTCTCAGCGAGGCCTTTCCTGATCACCTGATTTAAAAGTGCAACCTCTTCTCACCTTGATACTTCCTACCCCTCTTGCCTATTGGACCTGTCTTCCTGCAACTTACCACTATCCAACATATTCTGTACATATTTTACTTACTTGTTATCGTCTGCAGCCCTGTGTAGGGGAGAAATGTTTGTCTATTTTGTTCATTGCCAGATTCCTAGATAGAACAGTGCCTGAATCATAGTGGACACTCAATCAGTATTTACTGAATGAGTGGGAAAAAACCACAAAATATTCATAACTACATATGTGAATAGTGGCTGCACGGATTCTGTTATATCATTTTCCCTATTTTTATTGTATTTTAAATATTTGATATAATATAAAAGATTTTTTAAAATTTGGAAAATATAAATATTTACTAATAACATTTATGCAATGTTAGTATTCCAGGATTTCTTCTGCTAAATTCCCCTTACGGGTTTGAAAGGCCCTGATACTAAGCATGGTTTTAAATCATTTCCCTTTCTTTCTTAGAAAATAGATTAAAATAATCTATTTATAGATTAATATACTCTACATTAATACAGAATTAATGTGACTTCTAAATATAGCATTCAAGTCAATAAAAATTATATATTTAACATGAACAAATGCAAAATATAACAGACATTTCTGTGAAAAGAATCTCAATTCAAAAGTTGTCCCTGCTTGCTCTGTGACATAATTTACATTAAACCTGCCCAGTGAACTTGTGCACTGAACCTGCCTTAAAATAATAAATAGTATTATCAATAAATCTTACCAGAGCCAATAATTTCCACCATAAAAAAAGTTATAGGGGGATCTGTGAGGCAGACACCTGAGGACAAAGCTATCTCTGTCCTCCCCCCACTTTCCTGTCCAAAGGTAGAGGATCTGCTCTGATATCTGGCAGAAACACAATTTACAGATGGACTGAAGCTAATGTGTTAGTATCCGAATACTATGTCATACTGTTTGAGTTGAGGAAAAACTGGGGCAACAGAACACTGTGACTGGTTTCTAGGTCTCCTGCTTTCCTAACACTTCCATCTCAACGTTTACCTTAAAATAATGAAAATTATCCTAGAGTCACTGATTCTAGGAAATGACTGACAGGACTTATTTACAGAGACCTGATAGGTTCTTCAGGGACACATGCAAATGAAAAGAATCATGAATATAAGTCACTACAAATCAACCAGGAAGGGAGACAGAGGTAACTAAAAAGTTGCCTTAGAGAGCTGGGTTATCTGATTCCTAATGCAAACATGCTCTTTATGGATCCTGAACCTCACCTGGGCATCTTGAGATATGTATAACAGCAGAATCCTGCAAATGACATTATTAACTAGGCATTTATTACAGAAAAAGATATAATTTAAAACTTTCCTACAAATAAGAAATTAAGGGAGAATAACTTAAGATTCTCATTCATATATTTTAATTTCGCTCTTGATAATCAGAAATCTGAATTTCTCTTATAAGTAGAAATTGATATTTATATAGTGCTTTACACTTTAAAAAGTACTTTCAAGAGCATTAACTCACTGTGTACATATGACAATCCTATAAACTAGATATGACAAATACTATTTTACAGATGAAGAAACTAAGGCTGAGAGGGGTTAATGACTAAGTGACTTGCCCAATGTCACATACTCAGGAAGTGGAGAAACGAACAAGATCCTCTAACTTCAGTATGTGTTCATTCTACTACACCAAAATGCCTCTTATGTGTTCAAAGAATTAATTAGTGAATAACATTAGCTGAACTGAGAAAAGGTTGCATTTTTCTATTTTCTGGAAAGAGAAAATACTCACAAATCCATAGGCCTTTTCCTTTTAAGTACAGCTACCATGGCAGTGGGTTATAATTAACTTAGCTACCTCTGTTTTAAATGCCGGGCATGTTATTTTTCTTTCAGTTTTATGTATCTACCTGAGGATTCATGCTAGTAATCTGTTGTGAAAATTTCAAACACTCAGTGTTAAATTATGAAAACATAGAATGGATATACCATATTTAAGTACAGGGTAATTAACAACACATGAATGTATCATTTTGACATTATTTGTTTATAAATAGGTAAGAACAGATGCCCTTTTAAAAAATGTCTTTAAAGTCTTCAACATTAGAATCATATACCTAATACCTAGCAGATTGTGTGACTCATACTAAGAACTCAACAAATACTTGCTGAACTGTACTCTCAAAAAATCCTATGAAGGACATATACTAGCCTGCAGATATTTAGAAATGTCTTCTTTATTCTCAAAATCTCAAAGGATTTACCAAATTCTGTGGTTGAGAAAAGAACATATCAGTAAAAGTATGAAATCTGTAAAGTGTTCATTATCATATAACGATTTTTAAGGTTTCTAAAATAAATCAATTTTATCCTGTATACAATCAAGTTGAGCATCAATTTTATCCTGTATACAATCTAGTTGAGCAAACTATAATCTAGGAACAAGTATATGAATATTTGACAAATACCTATAGAATATACGCTCATTAAGGCAAGGAATTTGTTATATTCACCACTGCATCTCTAGGGTCTAGCACAATACCTGGCACATAGTAGGTACTCAATAAATATTGGTTGAGTTATTAAATTAACAAGTATACAGAGAGATGAGTATTACACCATGAACAGAAACTTCAAACATATATAAAAAGTAAATTCCTGTAAATTAAGTAGAAACAAATTTCCCAGACCAAATGAGGGCTAATTTGTAACGCATAAAATTGTGGTATACTGAAAGAAAAGCAGATGCGGGTGGGCGAAGACGAGTTCAGTTTTGGAAACGTGGAGCTTAAGGAGCCTATGAGAGACTCAAGTGGAGATACACTATAGGCATGTTTGGGTCTGAAGCCCAGAAGAGAGGTCGGGGTTGGCCATAAATATTTGGGAATCACCACCATGATGGGAGAGAATGTAGCATAAAAAGAGAAGAGAACGTAGGACTGAACTGTGAGGAACCCTCAGGTAGAAGAGGAAGAGCCTGCAAAAGATAGTGAGAGAGAGAAGGAAAGCCAGGGGAGTGTGGTGTCACAGAAGCCAAGGTGAGAGGCACTTTCCAGTTCAACACGACCAGGCAGTAAAGTAAGATGAAGACTAAAAAGTGTCTAAAATTGAGGTCAATAGTGACTTCGGCAAAGAACAGTTTCACTCAACTGGCTGGGGTGCAAGCCAAATTGGAGTGGACTAAGCAGTGAGGGACATGTGGGTAACTGAAGAGAGTGTGGAGACAAATATTGACAAAGGAGGACAACAGGACAATAGCTGGAAGGCAATATGGGATTCTAAATTGTTTTTCTTGTTATCTATCAGTTTTTCAGTCAGTCCACCCATCCATTCATCTCTCCATTTTTAAAATTTTAAGACAGGAGAGACTAGGCATGTTTAAATGGTGATAGAAAGGGGTCCAAGAGGAAGACAAAGAGTTTGAAAAGGAGAGAGGTCAGTTAGAGATACAGATAGGTAATCTCTATGTATAAACTAGAAACCAAGGAGGACACTCCTTAAATTGGAGTTTAAATTAGAAACCAAGGCAGTAGAATGGGGATGGACAAAAAAGAAACTCATTCCAAGAAAGATATTTTGATATAAGTGAGTCGGGCTGCCATGTGAAACCAAAAGGAACGCTAGCCAATCAAAACAGAAATCGTTTGATGTGAATATTTTTAAGGTGGAAAGGGTCTATGCAGGGAAACTTGCTAGGTAGGTGCTGGATGGAATCAGGGGAACAAAGGGCCAGTAGGTCAAGTTTTAGGGGACTCAGAAGAGGACAGTTCCTACCCGAGCCCTGAGAGTTAAACTTGAAGCTCAGCATGACAGTACGTCCTCTACGGCTAAGAGGGAGAATGAGCTGATAGTCTAAGGGGAAAAGAGATGAAACTGTAAAGCTTATACACACAGCCATAACACCTATGTTAAACACAGCTAGGCTGTACTCAGTGAGTAATAAGGGAATCTATAAATTACTTCTCTACTAGATTGAACCCCAATATTTCATTTTTGCACCTAAACAACTAAGTGCTCAAAAATTATGGCATCTGATGAGAACTCCCTTCATTCCCTTGAGGAACAGCTGCTGACACGACTAGCAGAAAACACAAGCCTCTCTTGTGAGGAGTGACCTAGCTGATTTAGTCACACAGCACTTCTGACTAATTTATATTACTGTATTAAAACCCAACAACTCTGACCCATGCTTGATTTTTGTTTATTTTTGTTTCTGTTTCTAACATTTTGCTGTCCCCCAGGGCCAAAGTCTGCCACGTGATCAGCCACGCTTGTCCATAAATATAAGATCCATTAAGTGATTCTCTTCATTGTTGCATTAGCAGAACCTAGCCTAATGTGAAGCAGGTAGAAGGCCCTCAACAAATATTGATGGAGTGAATGAGCAAATGTATGAATGGTTCCATGGAGAGAAGAAAAGGTGATCATTAAACCCCTCCATGCAGGGGGTCCTTTACATGCCAAGGACCCTGTGGCAGTCTGTTGAAGCAGATGGGCCCCTTCTCAGAATAATGTTTTTATTTTTAATTATTTATTTTTTTTGTGTGAGGAAGACCAGCCGTGAGCTAACACCCATGCCAATCCTCCTCTTTTTGCTGAGGAAGACCGGCCCTGAGCTAACATCTATTGCCAATCCTCCTCCTTTTTTTCCCTTTTTCTCCCCAAAGCCCCAGTAGACAGTTGTATGTCGTAGTTGCACATCCTGCTAGTTGCTGTATGTGGGACGCGGCCTCAGCATGGCGGGAGAAGCGATGCGCTGGTGCGCGCCCAGGATCCGAACGCAGGCAGCCAGTAGTGGAGTGTGCGCACTTAACCGCTAAGCCACAGGGCGGGCTCCAGAATAATGTTTTTAAATACACAGTATGACAGAGGAAACTAATTATATTGAAATCAAAATATAAAAAGAAATTATGACATCATCACAAACAGGCTTCTGTGGCAGTAGGCTGGGCTTGTCATGTCACAGGCATCTCTGTAGGGAGATCTGGCTGGGCCAGTTCATTGGCAAAACCACCAACTAACAGCATCTGCAGATTTCTTGTTCTCAGTTTCTCAGAGAGGAATCCTCCAAACTCCTGTCTAGGAAGCCACCGTTCTCAGAGTGAGGTAGGAGAAAGAGGCCATGGGAGCTCCATAGTTCAGTGTGTCAATTTTCACATCACCCACTAGTTTCCATATGGTGTCCTCAGCCTCAGCTGTGCCTAACGTCCCTGAATCCAGTCTGTCTATTTAACTTTCTCAGTCTTCCATGAGGGTAAGGAAGGCACAGCTGCCTGTGTGAATAGGGTAGACATGGGATCTGGGGGCTACCTGTTTCTGACACAGACTTCCAACCAATCCTCCTGTGTCCTGTATCCTACTTTGAGGGATACCTGGTACCCCCAATTCCTAAGCCTTTTTGGGGGTCAGAGGTACAAATTAGCCTGCTTTGGGGCTTCTCACATTATTGGCTTAGGATTCAGCTGTGATCAGGGATGCTAAATTGGTTACAACTAGTATTTCTGCTGTCCATCTTCCAAAATCTGGTTGCTATTTTCTTCTCTCCCTTTGGAGTGCACACCTATTTTACTCCTTTACTTTACTTTTACTAGGGGGTTTAGTGAGGAAGCAACGGTAAACATATTTCATCTGTCACATTTTACTGAAGTTGCCACTAAAATTTTTACAAAGGAGAAAAAGTTTTAAAAATCAAACTTTGAAGTAAATTCCTCAAAAATTCATCTAATCTATTTTATAACTATGATTTTTCTATCAAAGATAATCAATATACTGCTATAACCACAGCTCTACGAAGGCAGACACAATTTCTATTTTATTCATCACTGTATTATCCAGTACCTAGCACAGTAGAGTTGATCAATAAATATTTATTGAATAAGTGAACTGAATGAAAATAGATATGATAAAAAATTGAGATCTTTAGTTTTAATAATTTTGGCACTTATCTAATTCACCTAGGACTGCTTTGACAATATTTCAAAAAGCAAATAATCTGAAATAGATACACCTAATTTGGAACTCAAGAATGATGTGTTTTATAACAACAAAGTCCTTTACCACAAAAATTTTACTTTACTACAAAAAAAATTTTACTACAAAAAATTTTTACTATAGTTCTTTACTACAAAAATAATAATCCTGTTTTTTTTTTGCTCATATGCACTAAAATGACAGCAAGATTATTAAAGAATTAGGTCTAGTAGATCCTTGTCATTCTCGCCCAGTGAATTCAAAGGGCCATCATGACATGACCTACTTTGTAATTACAATGTAAACTGTATGTGCTTTGTTTTGTAATTCTCTATTGGCTACCATCTAAGCCATAACTCTCCTAAAGGCACCAAAGGGTTATTTAAATTTTTCAGTTACATTTTATGGGGAAAGTTAATGCATAGTTTTGTTTTAAACTGTGGAATTCTGATATATCCATTAAAAGTTTACTGCAACTCTAACAGGATGGTTCCATGGTCATTTTAAACTAAAAATCTTTACAGTCATTCATGTCAAAATGTTCCTCCCCGCAAACCTGCACAGAAATCCATAATCCATATGGTACTATCCCCTTAAATGCTTATTCTATAGCTAATTTTTCATCATTGTTTACATTCTCTTATTACTAACTTCAAATTAAAATATAATACTCACTTCATCAGCCACAAACTCCTTACTCAGACCAAAATCTGTCAGCACCACATGGCCATTAGAATCAAGTAGAATATTCTCAAGCTTAATGTCACGGTATATAATCCCCAACTGTGAAAACAAACAAATATGCATTTTAAAATAATTTCTAAAAAATAAATTAGGAAAATCTTTCTTATCTACCTTAAAAATAAACCAAAAAAAGGCATTCTCCTGCTCTTAGTCACTGGCCAGGGCAAATGTAAATTCCTCCACTGGGGGTTCGTCTGCTGGGCTCCCCGGACCTCTCTAATCATGTCTTCATTCCCTATACAGTGAGGGTCCATTCCTGTTGGCCAGCTTCTGTATGGTCTCTCTGCCGACGACTGCTTCTTCCTGTCCCTATTCTTCTTGGTATATGTCATCCTCACTCCGGATGACCTTCAGGTGCTTTCTTAGTCAACTCATGTCCGTCCCTTCCCAACGGGTCCAGAAGGCTTTGCTGACTCACAGGATCCCACACTGCTCATTTTCTTGTTTGTATTCCTACAGCACTTATATTCACATTGTACTTACCTAAAAATAACTGATATTTTCTAGGTATTTCCTATTTGTCTTGATATAACCATAGGCTAACTCTGTTTTTCACTTTTTATGCATTTATCTAGTATCTAGCATGGTGTCGTGTGTCAAATAGGTCATTAATAAAGGCTTGTTGAATAATAGGCTCCTAAACATAAAGGCTGAAGACTGTAATTTAATTTTAGTTGATCTTTAGTTCTAAATGAGCAAAGTAAATCAATTAGGTAATATTTATATATCCTTCCATTTTGTTCTGCATGTAAGTTTTATAGCAAAATACTTCAGCTATTACTTTAGCTGTATAACATAAATAAATCTACCCAAGTCATATAAGAAGTTCTTGATATATGTGAATTCCATGTTTCATGTTATGTCAGCCTGAATTAAACGTTTGTAAACGTAGAAACACTGCTTTCCTCAACACTAAGTGTATGAGAAAGCAGACTGTTAATAATCTTAAGACTGAAATAAAAAATTACACAAGGAAAAATACTAGGCAATTTTCTCCCAAGAACTGGAGTGCCCCACAAGAAAGAGAGGAAGGATAACATCTACAGCCTACTGCACAGATATCTGACTTGAAGCATTATAAGCATCTAACCAGTAGGACATTTTTTTTTTTTTAACAACCTCTCTGGAAAAGATTTTAGGAATAAATCATTTACCATCTGCTTTACCTCATCACTTCCAAGTAAACTCCCATTTTTGTCTCTTCCTGGGAAACTCAGTGTTAGTAACTATATCAAAATTAATATTACTGGCTTTGTGTTATACTTCTTTGTATTTATCTTTTTAGGGTAGTAAGATTAAGAGAAACTTAGCTGAGCTCTGATTTGCTATATAACTGTCACTCCATGTCAATTACATTTATATAATGTTTCTGATTACCTTGTTTTAATAACAATGAATGTTCATGGATTTTCCTTTAATAAACAGAATTAACAGAATTAAGACTTTCAGACAAATTAAAAGCTAAATTTACTAGCTTACCCGTCAGAGCTCTGTATTTTATTTGTTTTTACTCTGGTGTTTAGGGTGATTTCCACTACGTTTTATATTATAAAAAATTACATCTAACACCCCTATCCATAAAACTCAAAGATTTTTTCAGCCTAGTCCTGGGCCCAATTTGGTTCACGTACGGAGAGGTCCTAACTACTTCATATCCCACAAAAATGATCATAGGCATGAAGCTCATCACCACAACGACAATTCTACCAAAAGGAATCCAGCTGTCTACTCCTACCCCTTCAGCACAGCTCCCTACCTTACTGCTCCTCTTTCCTTTCTCTCCATGGCATTGCAGCCCTGTCCCCTCGGCCTTTTCTGTTTCTCTCCTGCTCTTACACATTTTTCATTCACTCCGCATAAGATTCTTATTCCAAACCCCATCTCCCTCCACCTGCCCAGTCTTGTTTCTGTTCTGGGCTAGGTCTACCCTTTTCTTGATGCCTTCCTTCTTTTCTTCTATCTTACCATCTTTTCTCACAGTCTCTCCCATCCATTGCCTCCATCTTGCAATTCTGATCTCCCTGCCCCTATAAAAACTTCATCCTTCTTCCTTGCCTTTTTCCTTCAGTTCTCTCTATTCTGTTCTTTTCTATTTTTGGTGAGGAAGATTGGCCCTGAGCTAACATCTGTTGCCAATCCTCCTCTTTTTTCTTGAGGAAGATTGTCACTAAGCTAACATCTGTGCCCATCTTTCTCCACTTTGCATGTGGGATGCCACCACAGCAGGGCCTGATGAGCAGTGCATCCGTCTGTGCCTGGGATTCGAACATGTGAACCCTGGGCCGCTGAAGGGGAGCGTGCGAACTTAACCACCACGCCACCAGGTCAACCCCTCCATTCTTTTCTATGCTCCATAATCAGCACTTTGATCTCTGTTTATCTGTAATCTAGTGTAGGATCTGAATACATGACAAAGAAGAATAGAGGCTTTATGATGTACCTGTGTCATCCTAATTTATGACCAAAGTCATGCTGGTCTCCTTATGGTGTCAGACCCCTTCGGTAAAATTACTCTAGCATTTTCCATTTCTAAGGAAATACACACAAGTCTAGTTTATATAATGATTGTTTGCTTCCACAATAATGCTTCCTCATTACGTTAAAAAAAATTTTTTTTAGTCAAAAGTTTTCAGATCAAAATTAATAGTATCAGAAATAATATTTTTTAAAAAGTTTAAACTGATATTATAGAGTTCAAACAGCATCACAGACGTGAATTCCATTTAAAGTCTTTAGTAACTGAGTTCCTACTACATGGAGGCAATAGAGGAGGAGGAAGGGAAAGGGAGCAAGACAGGGCCTCAGTGACCAAAAAAAAATGGAAGAGAGAGCCAGAGTGGGAGGATAGCTGGGTAACGCAGGTAGGCGCTTCTTTCAAACAACGCATCTTCTCCAACCTAATCAGGAAATACACCTGAAGACGGGCAGGCAGATTCTGCAGTGGAGTAAGTCACAGTTAAGGAAATAGACATTACGATTTGTGGTTTCATCTTACAGGCTATTTTAAGAATGAAAAGCTTTTATTCTAAAGATACTTTGTAATAAGCATTAGGATTTTGCATGAACAAAACCAAAAAATTGCTCAGGTTCTACCTTTTTGATCTACACCACAGGAACTGCAAAAGGAAAGCAGCTTTTTAAAAAGGGAACGATGAAACTAAGAAAACTGGTAACAGTCTGTAAGTGTGCTTTCACCATCTCCACTAAGACAATGACGTGTAAAAACATTAGCTCTTTTAGCCCCATCATTACCCAGTTAACAGACTTTTCAAAAAGAGAAATCCCAAAGATCCAGCCTCTTACCTTGTGGAGGTGTTCGAGCGCAAGCACGATCTCTCCCACGTAGATCTGCACCTCGGGCTCTGTGAAACGCTCTCTTTGAGAAAGATGAGTAAAAAGCTCTCCACCATTTATATAATCTAAAAATGAAATATATTTTTTCTTTCTTTGACTTACGTTCATAAACTAAAGGAAGTATTCCCTTTTAATTGCTTTGGATTAACCATAAGGCCCTGATTTTAATATATTATTTTTTGTACAACTCTTACTATATAGTATACAGTTTCATATAGAATATATGACTAAATTCATATAGTAATACAGTTTCGTAAGATAATGACTATCCTAAACCACAATCAAATGAATTTGCATAGAGCATTGCCATTAAAACTATTACACGAAATCTGCATATATTTAATTACATTTCCTCAAACACAGCATATCAGAAGCCTCTGCCATCAGCACAGAATACTTAACTTGCTGTGGAGTACCAAAACATCAGCCACGATGTAACTAAAACAAAAAATGAAGAGAACAAAACACAAAAATCCCAGGCTTTCCTTTGCAATAGCTGCCAGTCACTATTTTAAGCAGATTCCCTATTTTCCAGAACTGTCTATGTACCCTTCCAAAAATGTATATTAGGCAGCAGGTAGCCTTCTTATTGCTCGACATAGCTCAAAAGTAAAAGTAGCACAACACGGCCTAATTCAAACACCTGAAACCAGAAGATTCCCATTTCCCTTTCAATCTGCCCTATTTATCCCAAGAGGAATAATGAAACACAAAAGGCTACAGTGAGAAATAAATTAGGGAGCTTAATAATAATTTTTAAAAAACACAATGATGTTCGTAATTGGCTGTAAGACATTTACTGATAAACTGACAATAGTTTCATCAGAAACTAACCATTGCTACATCAACACACAATATTTGTTTCTCAGAAACAATGTACACCTAGAAAATAGTCAGAAATGTTGAAAGCTTTTCTCCTAAAAAATTTGAAAGCATGTATACCAAGCATATTCACTTGTCAAGTTTACCACAATTTGATAAAAGAACAAGCAAAATCTGCACAAACTCACAAATTTTTGTTTTATCTTGACCATTTAACTTGAAATTCCAAAAAGCAGATGCAACAGAATGAAAGAACTCTAATAGCTGGTTGTTTTGCAATGTATTTTACACAGTGCATGCCAGCAAAAAGCATCGCCCTTCTAAAGCTTCTGTATTTTGCCAAGAGGTTTTAATTATATCTTAACACAAAGCTAATTATTAAAAAGGTGTAAAGGAACATAGCATCCCTGCAAACTAACAATGAATTTTTCCTACCTTTAAGTAGTTATTTACTAAAATCTAATACTGATGTTTATGCACAAATGGTGTCCACAGTTAGCCATGACACAGAAATAGGCACCCATAGGTCAGCTGACCAACTCCTACACATCCTTGAATGTCCTACTCAATTATCTCATCTTCACTAACCACTCCAGCAGAGTTGATCACTTCCTTTTACGTTAACCTTTGTACTTATTGAAGACTTCTATCACTACAACTATCTTGCTGTATTGAAAATGTTTATTTGCATACTTGCTTTCTCTATCAAACCGAGGTTTTCAAAGTCAGGATCAATGTATTCATCTCTACAAACCCAATATAGTTCCTGCATGCAGTATGCACTCAATAGATGCTTACTGCATTATTAATTGAAAAAATTCTTTACATTGGAATAAACATTAGAGTCTCTGAAAAAATCACTTAGAAACTCTAATGCAAGTGCGTTAAAAAAAAAAAATCCAACGTACTCCTGTCTTTGAGGCAATCTGATATGGTCCAAAGGATGTGGGCTTTGTAATCAATAGACCTGGGCTAGACAATGGCTCCACTGTGTCCTGCATTGAGCAAATTAAGTCTCTCTGAGCTTGTTCTTTATCTGTACAATGGGAATAATAACTACTATGGATTATTGTTGCTTGGAACATAGACAATGCTTTATTTTCCATTTTCTGGGGATACTGAGAAAAAGTAACTACAAAGCTAAGAAGACAAACCTAAAACAACATCAAGTAACCTACTTCCTACTTTTGGAATAGACTAGCAGCCCAAGGTGATGACTTGACTTTCATAACAAATATGTTTTATTCGTAGGTACATGGCTGCATACTTTACAAGGTGAACAGCTAACTCCATCCAGTGGTCCAGGTAGTTAACAGTGGCAAAGTAGATACGGAGGCTGCCAGGGGCTATAACAGCAGGAGGTGTGGTACCTGGAGTGTCATTATGGGGTAAGTGCTATAATCAATGGCAAGGATTGAGGTTAGTGGGAATTTCTATAAGGTAAGCACTTGATGCTCTCAGTCATTATAATTTTAGTTGTTCTGTCTGGCATGTAGTGGTATCTAATTATGGCTTTAATTTGCATTTTTCTGAATAATAATGATATTTAGCATCTTTCCATGGCTTATTGAATATTTATGTAAATAAAAATAAAGTCAGTTTTTTTGGTAAGAACTCCACAGCTCTCTGTTCTTATGAACTACCTCTCCCTCTGGGGAAATCTCTGAGCCATTGCCCTGGAGCTGGGAGGAGGACAGTGGCCCACTTCTCTTGGAGTGACACTCCTGCTTTATTAGCAGGGTGCTGGGTGAGGACAGTAGTCTCTGGTCTTCTCAGCTTGCCTCTACCACCATGGAACCTCCACTCTACAAATAAAGTGGGGTGAGGGCATCAGAGCTCCATCTTCTCAACCTGCCACACCTGAAATAAAGCTTCTGCCCTTTGAGTGGGGGCTGGGTGGAGGAAGGGAGCTCCCAACTTCTCAGCCACATTTGCCAGGAGTGTAGCCTATATAACACGGAGCTGGATGGATGGGAAACGCTGGTGGCCTGCAATCTCCTCGTGAGACACCGCATCCCTTAACTGGGACCTGAGAGGAGAGGGAGCCCCATCGTCCTGGGCACACCTACCCAAATGGTGCTTCTGTCACACAGGTAGCAGGTCATGGCTCAAGTGCCACCCACTTTTGCTGTTCTTACTGCGATTTAGTAGATTTTCTTGAACAAATGTTTCTTCATTTGCTATACACCCACCCACAGGCCAACTTCCAGAGATTTAAAAAATTTTTTTAAATAACTTTTACTACTTATTAATTGGTTGATTCCCTAGAAAGCAGGTCCACGGAGCTCCTCACACTCCCATTCCAGGAGAGAGCTGGTTCTTTTTTAAATTATTAATTTGAAGGCATTCTTGTATATTGTGGACACAAATCCTTTGTCAGGTGTATGTATGGAAAATATTATCTCTGAATCTGTGGTTTGCCTTGAATTTCCTTACAAGTGCCTCTTTCTTTTTGTTTTTTTTTTTTTGTGAGGAAGATCAGCCCTGAGCTAACATCCATGCTAATCCTCCTCTTTTTGCTGAGGAAGACCGGCTCTGAGCTAACATCTATTGCCAATCCTCCTCCTTTTTTTTTTCCCCAAAGCCCCAGTAGATAGTTGTATGTCATAGTTGCACATCCTTCTAGTGGCTGTATGTGGGACGCGGCCTCAGCATGGCCGGAGAAGCGGTGCATCGGTGCGCGCCTGGATCTGAACCCGGGCTGCCAGTAGTGGAGCGCGCGCACTTAACCACTAAGCCACAGGGCCAGCCCACAAGTGCCTCTTGATGAGCAGAAAATATTTAATTTTGATTAGTTCAACTTTCTTCTTCTTTTTTTTTGGTTAGTGTCTTGAGGAGTCTTCGCCTACCCCAAAGTTATAAAGATATTCTCTTATGATTTCTTCTAAAAGCTTTATATGTTTAACTTTTATGTTTAGGTCTGTTTCAAATTAATATTTGTGTATAGAGCAAAGTAAGGGCTGAGATTCACTTTTTTCCATACAGACATCCAGTTGTTCCAGCACCATTTGACTCCTTTCCCCATTGAATTGCTTTGGCACATGTGTCAAAAACCAAATGACCACATAAGCGTGGGTCTATTTCTGGAGTCTCTATTCTATTCCACTGATCTATATGTCTCATACTATACTGTCTCGACTACTGTAACCTTATAGTAAGTTTGAAATCAGATAATTTAAGCCTTCCACATTCGTTCTCCTTCTTTAAGACTGGATGGGCTATTCTAGTTCCTTTGTATTTGCACAGGAATTTTAGAGTAAGCTCATCAATCTCTACAAAAAAATCCTGCTTAGATTTTGATTTAGACAGTTTTGCATCTATTGTTCAATTTACAGAGAACTGACATGTTAACAATATTGAGTTTTCCAACCCTTGAATATAGTGTCTCTATTAATCAGGTTTTCTTTAATTTCTCTCAGCAATGTATTATAATGTACAGAGCAAATTTATTCCCAAGTATTTTGTTTTTTTTTTTAAAAAAAAGTTATACTGTATAAGATACGTTAAAATTTTATTTTCTAGTTGTTTGACGCTAGTATATAGAAATATAATTGGGGGCCAGCCCAGTGGTGTAGCAGTTAAGCTCGCGTGCTCCACTTCGGTGGCCCGGGGTTCAAGGGTTTGGATCCTGGGCACAGACCGAGGCACCGCTTATCAAGCCATGCTGTGGCGTCGTCCCATATAAAGTAGAGGAAGACGGGAATGGATGTTAGCCCAGAGCCAATCTTCCTCAGCAAAAAGAGGAGGATTGGCAACAGATGTTAGCTAAGGGCTAATTTTCCTCACCAAAAAAAACATAAAAGAAATATAATTGCTTTTTTCATTTTTATTTTGAAACAATTACCAATTTACAGAAAAAGTGCAAGTCTAGCACACAGAACATTTTCATGAACCACTAAGTAAGTCAGCAACTTGATGGCTCATCACTCATTTATACTTTCATTTCACACCACAACATAACCATTTAAAAATCAGAAAATTAACATGAGTATATTATTAACATCTAATCCTCAACCCTAAATTCAAGTTTTCCTGGCTGTTCCCAAAATATCTTCAATAGCAAAAGGTTCC
Source organism: Ceratotherium simum simum (assembly GCF_057802395.1). NCBI lineage: Eukaryota > Metazoa > Chordata > Mammalia > Perissodactyla > Rhinocerotidae > Ceratotherium > Ceratotherium simum. The sequence goes on along the minus strand of NC_141923.1, from coordinate 14,502,922 downwards.
AGCTCAGAATCAAGTGTTAACCTTAGTTCACTTATCTATTTTCTTCAATCTGTAATAGCTCCTCAGTCTTCCCTTGACCTTTATAACCTTGACACTTTTGAAGATTACAGGCATGGCAGACTGCCCACAATCTCAGTTTGTCTGATGTTCCTCCAAGATCATACTCAGGTGTGCATCTTGGGAGGAAAATCATGGAAGTGACACTGCCTTCTTGCCGAATCCTCTCAGGTGGTGCATGATTTCAATTCATCCTAATAGTAATGATGTCCACTTTATCACTTGATTAAGGTAGTGTCTCCTTGGCTCTCTACCATCAACTTACCTATCTTATTAATTACCTTGGTAATTAATAAGAAATTTTGGAGAGGTACTTTGAAACTATGTACCTATCCCAACCCACATCAAATATTCAATTTATTCACTTCTATCTGAATGGATTCACAGTTTCCTATTTTATTTAATGGGTTAAAATTCATGACTATCATTTATTTTTTTTAATTTGTTTTTTATTGATGTCATAATAATTTATAACATTGTGAGATTCCAGTTGTACATTATTATTTGTCAGTCACCATATAAATGCGTCCCTTCACCCCTTGTGCCCACCCCCCAACTCCCCTCCCCCTGGTAACCACCAAACTGCTCTCTCTGTTCGTGTGTTAGTTTATATTTCACATGAGTGAAGTCATATAGTGTTTGTCTTTCTCTATCTGGCTGATTTCACTTAACATAATACCCTCCAGGTCCATCCATGTTGTTGCAAATGGGACGATTTTGTCATTTTTAAACTATCATTTATTTTTGATTCTGGGAATGTAGTTCTTACTCCTAAGGAATGGCTCTTCTAGAATTTTGTTGAAAACCTTGTGGTGTTTATCAAGTCCACGTACCTTGGGAGGAATTTAACTCCAAACTCTGTCTCCCCTGAGGCTGGAGCTGCTGAAATCTTTTTGTTTTCTTTCGCTTTTTATTAAGAATTTACTGTGCTTCTTTTTTTGATAGACTAGCTGAAATAGAACTATTCCAGTCGTGGTGTATGCTAATTAAATAAACTTGCTGCCTGAATTGACTGAACTGGCTTCAGAAAATGATCCCAGTAACACAATATCTACATCTCACTATAGCTTCATCTTAATTTATACCAAAAGCACATTCTGAGGCCCTTACATTAAGTTTTAATTCAATAACACTTTCTTCTTTTTTTTTATTGTGGTAACATTGGTTTATAGGGGAGCTGCTGAAATCTTTACTCAGCTCCTTCAACTTCCAGCTCCTGCTTTTGTCTGGGCTACTGAGATTCTTGCCACACGCATTCACTGTTGAGAACTCAGCCAATCCACATGGATTTTTGAACTGCCTCACTTGTGGCTCCCTTCTTTCCAGGATCCCTCTCTTCCACAATTTGTAGCCACTCTGTTACCCCAAACCCAACTCTGGACTCCTCACCCTTTAAGATTCCCACCTCTGGACTCCATGTTGACCTGTTATTGTGCATATCCTTGGAAAGAAATATTCTCAGTAGTTAGAAACACAGGACTTTGGTGTCAGCAAGTCCAAAAATGCTAGCTGTACCATTTATCAGTTGTGTGACTTTGAGCAAGGTGCTTAATCTTTCTGAATCTAAAACAATTTTTATAAAAGGAAAACAATATATCTTCCTAGGGTTTGTGCATTTCATTCAACAGATACTTGAGCCCTTATTATAAAAATTCTAGGCACTGCATACACAGCACTGAACAAAACAGACAATAACCTTCATCCTAGCGAAGCTTGCGTTCCAGTGGAAAGAGAGAAACAAAAGTAAATTAGATACTATTAATATGCTGGGAGATGATGATTGTTATGGAAAAAATAGCACGGATAAAGGCAGACAAGGGAGCGCCAGGGTAGAGGTGAGGAACGCACTTTAATAAGGGAGGTCAGAGTACGGCTCACCAAGGTGACTTCTGAGCAGACTGTAAGAAGGTGAAGACATGAACTAAGCAGACAGTTGCGGGGAAACTGCTCCTGGCAGAGGTAACAAGTACCAAGATGCTGAGGCAGGAGAGGGCCTGGTGTATCTGAGGATCAGGAAGGAGGCCAGCGTGGCTAGAACAGAGTGCATGAGAGAAGAGTAGTAGGAGAGCCAAGCTCACAGAAGTAACCGAGTTAGGGCACTGGGCAGCTTGTGTAGGGCCTTGCAGACCATTACTGGGGCTGTTCTGTATGCCATGCACTGCACAACGTATTGTGATCCAAGCGAACAGTGGCCCCTGGAGCAGGGCAGCACAGAGGTTCTGGCCATCGTAAGGATCTGATCTTTTACTCTGAATGAAATGGGAAACCTCTGGAGGCTTCTGAGTATAAGAGTGGTATATGACTTGCATTTTAATAGGATCAACGACTCTGGCTGCTGTGCTAGGAACAGCAAGGGTGGAAATAAGGAGATCACTTGCAATAAAGAAGTGAGAGATGATGGTGGCTAGGAGGAAGGTGAGCAGCGGTGGTGGGAAGGATCCAGCCCGACCCAAGCACCTGAGAGATGGAGCTGGTGTTACCTCAGATGGGGAAGGCTGCACGAGGAATAGGTTTGGAAGGGATGATCCAGAGTTCGCTTTTGAATGTGAGGAATGCAGTGTCCGACAGACAGTAAAAGCTCAATAAATGGTAGTTATCCTTATCATCCTCATCATCTTGAATTATACATTCTAAGACTAGTCAGAGGTACAAGAGAGCCCTTCTGGAACCGTTTCAGGAAAAGGAAGATAGATTTCTTGTGGTCAGTTTTAGAGCATTAAGAGGAGGTTCCACGAAGCATCATGCAAGTGCTTTATGTAAACTCCTTGAAATCATGTGCAATTTTTTCAAGTAGGCACAGGTGCATTCTTCTGAGAAGAGAGAGTCCACAGCTTCTATCAGATTCCCCAAAGAGTTGTAAGCCAAAAAAAGTTTAAGGAACATCACTCTAAAGACAGCATTATAAATCTGAATGGAAAAGTCCCTATCAAGTTTATTTACAAACAAACCAAGGAGTGCTGACTGCCAGCACATGGAAACACCTGCAAGGAGTGTCTGTAAACTTCATCACCACAGCACACACACCGGCGTCGCTTCTCCTGGGCACTGAGATCGCTTCTCCCTGACTTCTGCCCCTGCTTGGCATAGCTGTCCTGGAGCCTATTTGTATTTGGAATTGGACTGGTGAGGTTCAGAGCTTAAAAAAGTGACGTGGAGCAAGCGGTCTTCATTTTCAACAAGATCTCTGACTACTGAGGATGTGCTGGAACTGCACCTCTGGTGTCTTTACACCTCTGTGTTTATCAGGGGATCTAACAACTCTGTGAGGGGAAGGTTGGGACTTGCCCTTGAAACTAAAAACAACTGAGGCAGAGAAACAGCAAATAAAACAAAATTTAGAAAAGACCATAGGGATATTATTAAATATGAGCTGAATTATAAAATTTGTATTCTCTTGAAAGAGAACACCGAGATCAGGAATGCAGGCAGATTCTGGGAGCGAGTTAGCAGTGGCATAAATACGGTCGGTGACTTCATGAAAACCCAGACACTAACTGACATCTGAGAGGGGTCTTCTTCTCAGCTTTGTAACTCAAGGAACCCCCTCCCCCTGCCTCCATCCCTTTCCATTTGGGCATAAATTACATTTCTTCATGTAAAAGACTTATTTAAAAGCTCAGACTGAATAAAGTATCTGAATAGAAATTGTCTACTACTAGAATTATTTAAGGTCCACTCTGCCTGGTGGGCTCTTGGTCCCTGCCAACTTGTCTACCCTGAATAATTTTCCTGCCAAAATTATGGATTCATCATGTTTCTAGAAATTAGATTTCTCAAGTCTCTGCCAATTTCTTCCACAACAAATTGCAAGCATGAGGGTTTTTTTTTTAAGCCAATGCTGACTGTTTTTATTCTCTTTATGATAGGAAAACTGCCAGAAATAGCATGAGAATGTTCAGTTTTTGTTGATATTCCGGAGGCTTTTTGCCTCTGTGGACATCCAACCAAAACAGACTAAGGGGTGTTGACTCAATATACACTCCTGCCTACTGCTGTTTGCATAGAAGCAGCATCTTAATAACCCCAGTTGTCAGGGTAAGTGGTAAAGGGCTGCTGACCGATAAGAATCAAGTGATGTAAAACAGGGTTTCAGCTGCCCTCCTTTAAAATCTGTATCTTAACACAGCTCACTGCTTTTGAGCCTAGACAAAGAAGTAATAACAACTAGAGATACTGGGCACTTTCTATGTGCCTGTTCTATTTAGATATGATAATGGGTTGATCCTCATAAACAATGCTCAGAGGTAGGTACTATTATAATAATAGTATAATCCCCAGAGAAAATCGTTAATCTCTAGAGAATAGTGAAACTCAGAGAGGTTAAACAAATTATCCAGAGTTGCACACCCTGTGAGTGGGAGAATAAGGATTACGAGCATGGGCAGTCTGACTCCAAAGACAGTGATTTTTTTATGCTGTATTAGAATTGCCCTTTTCCCCCTCCTGACATGGTTTTACTGTCACTAGGAGCAGCCTCATGAGGCAGTTGGTCTTGCTAATTACTGCCTTAAGATCAACTGTTCTGTCCTTCAAATATTTAAACGGCTTAGAGCCAATAATTCTACATATTCAGTCGTATAATTTTGCTATCTTACATGCTTTTCACAATTTAAGTTTTGGAGGGCTCGTCAGAATGTCACAGTACTCAAAAGCATACTGAGAGGTTTTTTTTAATGGCCACAGTAAACAATGAGTTTCAATCTTTTTTGAGAGTATACCAAGCTAAAATTATCACTGACATATTTACGGCACAGAACTTAAGAGAGTCCATTTATATCTTGTAGGAGTGGACCCAGGGCTGTTTTCTCAAAAAAAGTACTTGGCCTTGCCTGTAGGAATATCTAGCCTTATAGAAGCCTTCTTAATTTTTCCTAAGAGGTTATCACCTTAATCTACCTGCTTGTTAAAGCAGACAGATCTGAATTTGGCAACACAGAAGAGCTACATTCTAGGTTCTTGCCAGAGATTAGAACCTCAAATTGTTTGCAGTCCAAATCTCATAAAATGTTCAGTTGTGAGAAATGATACACACAAAGGATAATACACATAATCTATACATCCTTCTTGATATGCTGTAATGACTTTGGACAAAGAGCAGGAGAAAGTTACAAACTTGGAAAACACTGTTTTGGAAAAATTATAGTCTGATCTTGTTCCACAGGCTTACATTATAAGGCATAGTGTCATGAAACTTGGCACTATCTTTAGTCAAGGAAGGCTGGGGAAAACTGTCTGTTACATCTGGGTCCTATTAAAAAAGGTTTTCCTAGGTCACAGTGCCTTATCTGTGGGTTTTATTTATTTTTTTAAAACTTATCTTGATACAATTTCAAACTTAGAAAGAATATTTGCAAGAAAAGTACAAGGAATCCCCATGGACTCATTATGCAAATTTACCAATTGTTTACATTTTGCTTCATTTGCTTTAGTATTCTCTGTGTTTTTATATATGTGCATATTTTTCCTGAACCAGCCAAGAACAAGTTGAAGACACTGTGCTCCTATCCCTAAATCCTTCGGTGTGCATCTCCTAAGAAAAAGAACATCCTTTCCTTCAACCATAGTACAATTATCAAGACCAGAAACTTTATGAAAAAAATACTATTATCTAATGTACACCTTCTATTAAAATTTTGTTATTTGCCCCAATAATGTTCTTTGCAGCTACTTTTTTCCAGTCCAGGATATAGTTTATGATCACACAATGCACTGGATATCATGGCTTTTTAGTGTGGACCCTCAGAGTGTCTTTCTTTCTAGATCTTGACATCTTTGAAGGGGATAGCTCAGTTACTTTGTGGACCAACCCTCAATCTGGGTTTTATCTGACGTTTTCTCATGATTAGACACAGGTTATGCATTCTCGGAAGGAATATCAACGAAATGATGTCACCTGTCTTACAGAACATCAGGAAGCAGGTGTTCTTCCAATATCGGTGTTAATTTTGATCACATCATTAACTGGAGTGACTAAGGTAGTGTTTGCCAGGTTTCTCCACTGTAAAGTTACTATGTTTCCCTTTGTAATTAATTAATTAATTTGTAAATTATGGGGAGATGAATTGAGACTATGTAAAAATATCCTATTCCTCATCAAACTTCACCCACCCCTTTTAGAATCCAATGATGATTTTCTGACTCCACCATTCCTTCTCTAGGTTGGTTGGCATTCTCCCATAAGGAAGAGCTTTCCCTTCACCCCACTTACTGCACTTTCTTACTTTCTGGCACAACAAGATGTTCCAGTCTCATCTTGTACTTTTCTAGGCTTCATTTTAATACAGCCACCACTTATGGATCACTATCTGCCATGGGTGGTACTAAGCACTTTACATCCATCATCCCATTTAAGGCAAACAACTCCAGGTAGGTGGGAAAGCAGAGGGTCAGAGAGATTAAGCAACTTGTCTACCAGAAATATTGAAACCCAGAGTTGAACTCAAGTTAGTACTTAAGTACATAACAGGGAAAGAAAAACGCATGTTCACAGAGGAGTGAGTAGATTATTCAGATTGCCTGGAGCACACTAGTGGGAGACTGGGTCTGACTGTTTCGAAAGTCTGACATAGAGTTTAGACTACATCCCCTTCAAGTAAATGGGAGTCAGTGGGAGACTAAGCAGAGGAGTGATCCAATCATGGCTATGTGTTAAGAAAACTAATTAAATAATAATCTAAAGGATGGATTGGAAATGAATTGACAGAGGTCAAAAAGTAGACATTACAATCATCTAATTATCTGCTATTAAAAATAATGCTGCTTAGGGGCCGGGTTGGTGGTGTAGTGGTTAGGTTCGTGTGCTCCCCTTTGGCGGCCTGGGGTTTGTGGGTTTGATCCCGGGCACAGACCTACACACCGCTCATCAAGCCATGCTGTGGTGGCATCCCACATATAAAATAGAGGAAGATTGGCACGGATGTTAGCTCAGGGACAATCTTCCTCACCAAAAAAAAATAATAACAATAATGCTGCTTCTCCAGATCACCAAAGAAGTCAATACATGTGGGCTGAGCTGTGTGGAGAAACGAAGTCACGTGGTTCCTCCACACACCAGCTGTGGCCTTGGGCACCTCTCTTGAATCCCTGAGCCTAGGACACCTCATCCATAAAACAAAGATGATAATCCACACCTTGAAGAGTTGCTTGCAAAGAATGAATGAGATAATATATGGAAAATGCCAAGAGTACTGTCTGCTATCAAGCAAGTATTACAAAAACTAAATATTACAATAGAAAACATTTCCCATCTTCATCTCAAACCCCTTTGTGATTTTGGACACAAGAATCTAGGATATTTCTGGCCCATAGCCGATCTTACTTTATATTGACACTCTCATATTTATAATAATTAGAACAATAATAAAAACAAAATAACACCACAAGAAACATCCTTTTACATACATTTTGTACACTTAGGCAGGTATAGATTAGTAGGACAGATTCCCAAAATTAGATTGCTGAGTCACAACATACTTACATATTAAATTTTGATAACTGCTGCCAAGTTTTTATAAGTACTTTCCACAAAAAAAGCTATAGCCATTTATATCTCCTACCAACAGTGAATGAATGCCTTAAAAAAAAAAGTTCTCACTAACTCTTGTTATTATTATCATCTTTAATTTTTACTAATCTGATAGGCATTTCCAAGATACAGAAATTTTTAAGGTGTGGAAGAAAAAAGAGGAGAAGCAAATCTGAGAGTCTGTAGCAGCTGAACTTGATATATTTTCAGTGGAAGAAGGATAAGTGTCACCTCAGACAGGCAGAAAGACGGTGATGGGGCTGTAGGGTTGAGAAGGAGTAAGAGGTCGGGAAAGCTCACATGAGTTCACAAGAGAGAAGTAAAATGTTTGCTAATCTCTGTGAAGTTTCATTCAGACTATCAGCATGAACTTCAGGCCAGACCCAGCTGACACATTCTGGAGACATGAGGACAGCTTAGAAAGCTGGTATTGGAAGAAAAGTTCAGAGAGTAATCAAAGTGACTGCCATGTCAGGCAAGAAGGAAGGTTAACAGGGCTAGTGATCCTAGTGCCAGACCAGGCAGACTCCAGGCTAGTAAGGATGCACATGAAACCCAAAGGAAGTGGATGGAGAGGTACAGGAAAGACTCAAGGGAAGGCAGCGTTCAAAGAGGATTAAAGAACAGGTTCAGGGCGTGTGAAAAGGTAAAAAATAGAAGATTACGGTTAAAAAAGAAATCTGACTTTGAGTTCTTAGAGGTGGCACTGGTTTCAGGGATGAGGCCCAACGTGTGGCTGTGCTTATGAACAGCTCAAGACAAGTACAGGTCATAAGGTCACAGGTCAAGGAGGGCTGGCATGGTGTGTTTCTGGTTATCAATATGGCTACTAAAACTGGGGAAGGGGATGGACGGAAACTAGAAGAAAGAGAAACCACACCTGATGAGTAAGTCATGGGAAACAGCAAGCACATGTCCTGGGAGTCAGTTACAAGCGTAAGGGGTTAGAAAAGCTCCTTCAAAAACGAAGCTCTGTTGAGAAATGATTTTTTTTTAAATGATATTTATCATCACTTTGTTGAGTGCAAGCAGCAGAATGGGAAGATAGATGCTTTTCTATGAAAGGGGCTGCTGGAGAAGTGACATCCTCCAAGGGCAGGAAGTTTCACTTAAGAAGAAAGAATAAGGAAAGCACGCTCGGCTAAGATTTGGGAGCTTGTGCACATGGGGTTCTCCACAGAGCACAATAGAAGAGGTTAGTAGGGGAAGATAAGGGAGAGAATGAGGTTTAAGTAGGGGAAGAATAATTTAAAAATTCCTAAAGATATTAAAAAACCTCCCAAGTTTCTAAAATAGTAGATACATAGCAAATTAAGCTTCACAGAGAGTAGGGTCCAGAAACAGATTCATACCTCTCTAATGACATATTCTACCTTTTATCCCAGAAGCTAATTTAAATGTATCCTGCCAGAAAGTGAAGTTGAAATCTGGCACCAATGAGGCAGATCAAAGCCCCAGGGCAATTTTCTCCCTGCCAGGCACAGGGTCTAGCACTAGCAAATATAAAGCATTCACCATTATTGGTTGCATGAAATGAATAAACATGTAAAACCTGCTTACGGACTGTGACAGCCACATAGGAATATTAGGGTAGATTCTTCCTCTCAAGTTTTAGTAACAGTAAAAGTAGAAAGAAATAGTTAAATATTGTAATCACTAAAAGCTGCAACTGAAATGGGCCAATGGGCAGCAGAAAAGAAGGGGAGAAGGAAAAAGGGAATCAATAATAACCTATTAAGAACATCTTTCTTGATGGATATGTCTCAAATTCTGATCTCTTCTCCTCCTAACAAGGTCCAGAATGAGTCTTAAGACTTATTCTGTTCATAACTGAAGAACAGAAGGCGATCAGCTATAGTACATCTTCATGACAAAAATTATAAACAAACAAGTGAATAAATCTCATATGTTCTCAGAAGCTGTGAGGCTTCTCACATTTCATCAATGTGACTCTTCCAAAAAAACATTTATCAATTTATAATTATATTGAGATTTATTTACAGTCCATATAATGGAATACCTCATAAGATGCTTGAATAGACTACTGGTTCCTTGATTAAACTAAAAGGAACTTCTTATATGAAAATGATTATATCTCAGTTCTTTTGTATTTGCTAAATAATCTTCTTTACTTGTAGAATGGCTCATACTCTACATCTGTAAATATGAATATAAATAATTCCAACTCCCACATAAGACTGTCATGAGGATTAAATGAGCTATTAAGAGTTACACCTGGGCCAGACATATAGTAAGCACTTATTAAATGGTTACTATCAACTACTGCTATTATTTACAGACATCAACTACAATTTATAGAATTGAAAAATAATGCCAAGTTTAACTGTAATGATTTAAAAATAAAATTCAAGTTTATGGTGTCCTGACATCTATTCTCTCAATGTAAGCATAATTTCAAGGCTTATAAATGTTTAATATATATTTCCATAAAGGACTACAAGGGTCTAATTAGTTTTAGTCAGTATTAAGCTAAAGAGAAATTTTCTTATATAACTGATATTTTAGTGCAATCCCTAAGTTTTAAAATTGCAGAGATATCTGGTTTTTATTCAAGTGCAATTAACTTGCTTTTAAAGATTTTTATGTGACAGTAGTTGGAGTGCCAGATGAAGCACTGTTGCTGTGTCTCTAAGAAGAATAAAAATAACACAGAAATCACACAAACAATGTGAAATTCAAAAACACAAAATCTCTCCCATTTTAAAATACACTACCGTCCTCCTAAAAATCCCACATGTCCCATCTTCTCTTTCTCTTCCTTTCATGGCAAAATTTCTTTAAAGAGTGGTCTACATGCCTGATCTGATGCTCCTTACTTACCCTCTCTTCACTTCCTATTGCTGCTCTAATGAATTACTACAGACTTGGTGGCTTAAAATAACCCAAATTTATTATATGTTGTAGATTAGAAGTCTGACATAGATGTCATTGGGCTAAAATCAAGGTGTCAGCAGGGCTACATTTGTTCTGGAAGCTCTAGGGGAGAGTCTGTTCCCTTGCCTTTCCAGCTTCAAGAGGCTGCCTGCATTCCTTGGCTCTGGCCCCTTCCTCCATATTCAAAGTCAGCAATGGCAGGTAAGCCACTTCTCACACTGCATCACTCTAACCTCTTCTGTAGTCATATCTCCACCTGACTCTCTTTGCCTTCCTCTTTTACTTTTAAAGACCTCTGTGATTACACTGGGTCCACCCAGATAATCCAGGATAATCTCCCTATTTTAAGGACATCTGACTAACAATTTTAATTCCATCTGCAACCTTAATTCTCATTTATCATGTAACCCAACATATTCACTGAGTCTGAGGATTAGGATGTGGGCATCTTTGGGTGGCTGTTATTCTGCCTCCCACAGCCTCTATTCATTCCTTAATACATTACAGTACAACCTCTACCTCCGTAATACCACCACAGACTAAGGTTAAAAACAACCTCATGTTACCAGAGTCAATGAGTACTTTTCAGTCCTCATACTACTTGACTTTTCAGCTGCACTTTGCAAACCAAAAGAAAGAATATCTCAAGAAGAACAAAGTGAGACTGGCACAAGAACAATTCCTGTGGGTCCAGCCCAAACTGAGTTCTCCAAAAATTTTGTTGTGTTAAAGCCACTTAATTTGGGGGTGGTTTGTTATGTAGAAAAGGCTAATGGATACATTAGTAAGTGGTAGGTCATGCTTGTAACCAAGTGACTTGCTCAAGATGACACACTTAGTAAGTGAAGAAGCTGGAATTTAAATCCAAGTCCCTGTGAGTCCAGAATCTCAAGGCCCTGCATTATCTGACTCTACAACCCTGCTGCTGCAGGACTCCACACTGTATTCCCCTTTATCTTTCTGCAGTCCTCCAACGCTCCACAGAGCTTCCTGTCTTCAGGCTACCACAGACACTGGTTGGAGCCCTGTGCCTGAAAAACATGTTCCTCCCCATCCCTCCTGTAGCTCCTCTAACTTCTATTCTTCCTCTTAAATTACACTTTAAATGTCACTTCTCCAGGAATGTCTTCCCTGATAACCCAGAATAGACTTAGGTCTTCTTATTATAGGCTCTCATTAGTACCCTCTGCATTTCCTTCCAAATACTTATGTCAAGGATAATTACTAACCATGCACTAATTTGTTTATTGTCTGTCGCTCTTTTAGATTATAAGGCCCTGAGGACAAGAATTCTGTCTAGGTTGTTTGAATCTATATCCAAGCACCTGGCACATCGTAAACATTTGTAACATGAATGAAGAGTTTTAGAACTGACAATATCTTGATGCAGTTCACCTATTGTATCAAAGGGGTCAATATCCCAAAGAGTGCTCCAGGAAACCTCCACAATGAACTTGAAGCTACATATCATCTCTCAGATGAGCCATCATTTATTCTTCCATTTTTGAGTCCTGTAAGGGCTCCTGTGCTTCTAAACTGGCTCAGTATTAGGCCCAGGGACTGTGGAGACAAGACTTCACCTAAAAGTTTGGGTGAAGTTCATATCTAGAGAAGTAACAAGTTAGAATGCTCAAGACTACTCTACCAGTGTGCAGTAATTCTAGTGCTGTGACACTGTAATATGTCCTTTTAGAAAATAATCTAAAATTGCAATGTTACAATGGTAGATTCTTTATTGTTCCCTTTAAGAAAAAAAGGATCTTTTTCTCTATTTTACTACAATGATGTACATGTAATTTAGGTCAAACTTTTTTCATATTAGGGACACAATTTGTGTCTCATTTCAATGGCACTTAATTTACATAGATATTTAATAATAGCAAGTAGACTTTGTTTTGTTGTAAGGTTACTCCGCCCTCAATCATACTTCCTTCTTGGATTTAGGATAGCGTACTGAGCACACACTCAAGTGTGTGTGTGTGTGTGTGTGTGTGTGTGTGTGTGTGTGTGTGTCATCTCTGTGTCTAAATAGGAAGGTGGGTGGAGATTGGAGGTGGGGGAAGTAGCCTTTAAACTAGTAAATTTGTTTTTCAAAACAATGAATTAATCTTAAGAACCTGAAGTGAAGATCTCCACAAAATTTCCAGGATTCTAGCAACTCCCTATGACAAAATTATTCATATAGTTCTGACAATATTTTATGGGGCTATCGTTAACAATACTGTATTGTATATTTGCAGGTTGCCAAGAGAGTAGATTTTAAAAGTTCTCATAGCAAGAAAAACAAATTTGTAACTACGGGAGGTGATGGATATTAACTAAACCCACTGTGGTAATCATTTCACAATATATACATATATCAAATCATTATGCTGTATGCACACCTTAAACTAATACAATGTTGTATGTCAATTATATCTCAGTAAGACTGGAAAAAATATATCTTGTGGGATTAACATTAGGGTAAACAGCATCTGCTCTCAATCAAAATTATTACTTTCTAAGTACATTTTATTTAATTACATTTCAAAACAAAAAAAGTAGGTGTTCAAAGTCATTTGTAAGTATTTGCAACAACTTTTTCTATCCGCACTATGAACGTTGCTGTTGAGAAGCCATGCTATTCAAGCCCTAAGAACAGGGAACAAATTCACGTTGTTGAGAAGGAACATACGTTGTCAGTTGGTAGAGGACAGTTTCAGCCACTCAAGACCTCTGCACATGTGACTTGACTTAACGTTGAACCCAGAAACCTCTCCACCATTTGTAGTTTATGTGCTTCTAAATCCTACACCTCCTGCTTTCAAGGAAAGATTCTCTGTTCTGCTTTCACTCTCCAAACATCTACTTATTTCTAGTAAAAGTCTGACTGACCTCTAGTCATCGAACCTTTTTATCTCCAATTCCCTCATTTAGTATTTCTCTCTCTCATATTTCCTCCTATGGAGGCACCTTCCAAAGAGCTAAATGCTCTTAGTCCCATATTTCTCCCATGATTCAGACCACCCTCCCCCCCTGCCCCAGGCACTGTTACTTGGTTTTCTTTTATTCTTTTTTCCTACAAATTTTTCTCTTCCTTCAGATATGCCTCACATACATTAACTCCCACACAGTCTGCTTCTCATTTCCACCTACTCTTCCTCCTCCAGACCACCTAAATCTCTCTCGATTGCTCCTTTTTTCTTGTCTTGTACCTAGAGTACAGTCTTAACATGATGTACCACACACACCTGAAAGTAATTTCTTTTTAATGTCCTGCCCAAGTCATCTCACTTTTTTTTCTTTTGGTTTCAGCTCAACAATCTAATAGCACCTCCTGTGAATGCATTCCAGCTTATCAAAATCATTACAAAGTTCTGACTAAGACATATCTATTTATCAGCGTTGTGAATCAGTCATATTTACTTCAAAGCAAGGAAGCTCCTTAGTTACTGTTTTGCTATATATTACAGACTGCAATGGATCATGACCATTCTAACTTTACCATCTCAGCAAGTATTCTCACCCTTGCAACGTTTGAGATGAAATTAATACTCGAAAGTGAAACTTTAATGTTTCAAATACCTTTTAACTCACATTGAAAGGATGACTCATGATGACAGAACTGTCTACAAGGCTGGGGTGGCATTCGTTACTGAGAACGCTCCTTAGCATCACCTTTATAAATACCTTTGTCATTTGCTTCTTTAGTGTCTTATGAATTCTACTGATTAATCTGACAGTTTATACAGTCATAGATCAGCTGGTGTTGTGATAAAATTACCACTAACAGATCAGAGAACACCAAAAGAAAAATTGTTTTTTACAGATTATTTTCCACATAGAATTCCCTCCCACTGTTAGTTGAAATGAATACAAGTTTTAAGAGACAGAGAGAATAGATGAAAAAATTTTTATATTTCTTGTTGTAACCATGCAGAGGTACAGAAAGAGCTATAAAAGGAGGTATGGTCTCCATGTTATAAGATTTGGAAAGGCTAAAAAATATATAAAGGAGAAAACCCATCAAATCCATATGATGCCATTAGATATAAATTAAAACAGAATCTAAAAAGATATTAATGATGTAGAATTAAAAAAAAAACAAAACAGAAATGTGACTTATAACAGATGGGTTTACAGGAGAGGTCAACAAATTATAGCCTAGAGGCTGAATCTAGCCCATTACTGCTGACTCCTGATTGAGAGGATAGCAAAAACAATATAAACTAATGGAAGGTAATTACAGCTAAACAAAGCATATCGTAGGAAACAATCAGACATACTCGGTTCTGATAGAAATGCTATACTTCCTATCTGGCAAATGTCAAGGGTAAGCATCTGTCAAGATAATACTAACACTAGAATCACCTTATCATTTGGAGAAGCCTGTGCCAATCAGGCAAATTTTATCCCAAAGGAACAAGCCTGGTCAAGAAATCTCCAGTGAGCATGAATTCTAGTAGGAGCATGATGCCAGCCTAGACCTCAATCTCCACGTCTACTCCCAAATCATCTTCAAGAATGGCAAGAATAATTATAAACCTCCATGACCTACCCCCTCAGCAAAACTCAGAGACAAAGAAAACTCATGCACACCAAACAGCATGCTGTGGGCAGGCTGAGAAAGAACAGAGCAGGACACAAGCAGTGCAGGAAGCTAACAAAACGCAGTTAAGATAGCAGGATACAAAATAGCTGAGAGCTATTAGATATGGTAGAAGAGAAGATCCCATTTACAACAGCAACAGATGACAGAATATCTAAGATTAACTTAAGAAATGTGGGTAGGAGGAAAATGATAAAACACTCTCGAAGGTCTCAGAAGTAGATTTCAGTATATGAGAAGATATACCATGTTCTTGAATAGGAATAACCAATATCATAAAAATGTCAATTCTCCCTTAATTAATTTTTTAATTTAAAACAATCCCACTAAAAATACCCTAACAATTTTTCCCCCCAGAACTAGACAATTTGATTCTCAAGTTCATTCTGAAAAATAAACAAACATGATGGGGTCCCATAGAGCTCTGAAAAATAACAGCAATGAAGGATAAAGGTGGACTTGCCTTGCCAGGTATTAAAACATACTGTAAAACTTTGATAAACTAAAACAGTGTGGTAATAGCATATGATTCAACAAACCAAACAGAACAGAGAATCAAGAAACAGACCCCAGTGTATATGAGAATTTAAGATATGAAAAAGGTAGCACCTTGAGTCTGTGCAAACTTGGACTTTTTACTAAATGGTGCTGGGAAAACCAAATAGCCATCTGAAAAAGAATAAGTTGGATATTTATTTCATGTTATATCTAAAGAAAAACTCCACACGGATCCAAGTTCTCCATGCAGTAAATAAAACTATATAAGTTTTATTTATTTATTTAAAAAAATATCAGTGAATTCTTTTATAACCTCAGAGTTGAGGAGATCTTTCTAACTATGACTTAAAATCGATAAGCCATAAAAATAGTTTTTATAAATTCCACTACACATAAATTTAAAATTTTATGTGGTAAAAATATTATGAAGTCAAAAGACAAATGAAAAACAGGGAAATATTTATAATGCATATCACAAATGGTTAATCTCTCTAAGAGCTCATAGAAAATTGAGAAGAAGAAACAGGCAAAGGGTATAAATAGATAACTTTCAGAAAAAAAAACAATTGACCTTTTAAACATATGTAAAGATGTTTAGCCTCACCAAGAAAAAATGCAAATTAACGCTACAATGAGACACCCCTCCTCACCTATGAGATAGGCAAATATCCAGAAGTTTGACAATACGCTCTGTGGAGAAATAGGCACTCTAATATAATGCTGGTGAGTGTAAAATGGTGCAACGCCTATGAAAAGCATCTGCAAAATTACAGATGGCAAAAATATAGATTTAGCAATTTCCCTTCCAGGAATCAAGCCTACAGTTTTTTCCTATACAAGTGGGAAATGACATATGTGCAAGTTATACCCTGAAGCAGCAAAATAGAAGACTGGAAACAACCCAAGGATCTGGTCATAGAGAACTGGTTGAGAACACTATGGAATACTATGTGGGAATAAAAAAGGATGGGGAAAATCTTTATGAATTGATTCAGAGTGATCTCTAGGATACACTGTTAAGTGAAAAATGAAAGGTCAGAACAGTACATAGAGTAGGCTACCTTTGGTTACAACTAATGGTAGCTGATATCAGGGACCCTGAAATATACCGCCATTTGAGTTAGCTTTTTAACTTCTTACTTTAAATACTGACAGTTAAAGGGAATGAATCTTGCTTTTCCATTAGCAACTGTATTTCAGGATAACCAAAGAATTACAGTGGATGAGATAAAGCCATACTTTACACACGAATGTCAACCAATAAATATAGAAGAAATGATAGATTTAGAAAATCACCATTTTGCAACTTATCAAGAAATAGTTGATTTGATCAAGGAATTATCAAGTGTTAAATGTTAAAACCATTAAGTGTCAAAACACCTCACATATTATTTTAACTTCTAAGGAAAAAAACATAACTCTATTATAGAGGGATCAGACTGTCATCTCTGTAATCGAGTCTTAGCATCACTAACAACCAGATAATAGGTTTCTCTTGATGTGACATAAGATGAAATATGCAACATCATCTATGGTATATTCCAGCTAAAATATTTAATGTTAATCTATCAAGACTTTAGATCTAACTTTCCAACTACTAGAATTCGGTAGAGAGAGGAATAAACTAAAAGATACTACAAGATATTTTTTCAGATGAATGAGCCAAGGATATAAAAAAGGGAATGTTCCAAATTAAGAGACTTCAAGGACATAACAAGCAAGTGAGTGTTCCTGGACTGGATCCTGGTTGGGACAAATCAGCCGTAAAGGATATTATGTGACAATTAGTGAAATCTGCCTCTGGACTTGTGTGGTACATCCCCACAGATTCTTTACAGTCCCATCATCAAGAAGTGAAGTCTAGGGGCCCGCCCGCAGAGTGGTTGAGGTCGCATACTCTGCTTCTGGCGGCCCGCGGTTTGCAGGTTCAGATCCCAGGCGCGGACCTATGCACTGCTCATCTAGCCACGCTGTGGCAAGCGTCCCACATATAAAGTAGAGGAAGATGGGCACGGTTGTTAGCCCAGGGCCAATATTCCTCAGCAAAGAGGAGGACTGGCAACAGATGTTAGCTCAGGGCTAATCTTCCTCACACACACAAAAAAGAAGTGAAGTCTATTTCCCTACTCGTTGAAGCTGAGCTGGTCTTGTGTTGGAACTGAGGCTGTGTGAGCTCCAGAGCCTGGCCTCAGGAGGCCTTACAGCCTCTACCTTTGCCCTCTTGGTGGTTTCATGAGCTGTCCTGAGACTGCCACATTATGAAGCTGATCTACTGCACGGGACGATAGGGGGCCATGTGGAGGAGAAGTAAGGTGCCCCAGCCAACAGCCAGCACCAATTGCCAGACATGAGAGTGAAACTATCTTGGCCCTTCAAGCCCAGCCAACCCTCCAGCTGACCACCACATGAGGGGCCCAGGCTAAACCAGCAGAGATCTGCCAGGCCAACCCTCAGAATCATGAGAAAACAAACCACTGTTTCAACAGCTAAGTTTTAGAGTGGTTTCTTATGCAGCAATAAATAACCTGTACCACTGGGTATTAAATGAAATGAAAATTCACTAACCAGGAAAGGTACACACCAACTGAAAAAAAACTGGTTACAAATTATATGTACAGGACAACCTCATTTAATAAAACATACATGCATGCAAACACAGACAAAAAGATTTAGACGGATGTGTACTGAGTAATAACAAGGGGATATACAATGAGGTAAACTCTGGGTAGTGAAAATGTTTTCCTCTTCTTATTTTTGCTTTCCTATATCTTCTATATGCCTATATACGCTTTTGTAGTAATAAAATAGTTTTCAAAACATATCATGTTCTTAAAAAAGGTCTATAGTGTTTACCTATTCATCAGACAAAGAGGTCAGCTGGATCCCTGAAAAGCTCAACACGAAAATCTTGCTATTAACCTCTAATAGGTTAACAGTACACTAACAGTACACTAAAAGTACACTAACAGTACAAAAGTACACTAACAGTACACTAAAAGTACACTAACAGTATACAAAAGTACACTAACAGTACACAAAAGCTGGATAAAGTCCCTTTAGGGACAGTTAGGGCTGAATTGCGTCCCCTCAAAATTCATATATTGAATCCCGAGCCTCTAATACCTCAGAATGAGACTGTATTTGGAGACAGGGCCTTTAAAGAGGTGATTAAGGGGCTGGCCCAGTGGTGCAAGCGGTTAAGTGCGTGCGCTCCGCTGCGGCGGCCCGGGGTTCGCCGGTTCAGATCCCGGGCATGCACCGACACACTGCTTGGCAAGCCATGCTGTGGCGGCGTCCCATATAAAGTGGAGGAAGATGGGCACGGACGTCAGCCCAGTGCCAGTCTTCTTCAGCAAAAAAAAAAAAAAAAAAAGAGGAGGATTGGCAGATGTTAGCACAGGGCTGATCTCCTCACCAAAAAAAAAAAAAAAAAAAAAAAGGTGATTAAGGTATTAAAATGAGGCCATTAGAGTGGGTCCTAACCTGATCTGACTGGTGTCCTTATAAGAAGGGGAAATTTGAACACAAAAAGCAACACCAGGGGTGTGAATGCACAGAGGGATGACCATGGGAAAAGGCAGCAGGAGGGTGGCCATCTGCAAGCCAAGCAGAGAGGCCCAGAACAGGTCCTTTCCTGACGGCCCGCAGAGGAAACCAACCCTGCCAGCACCCTGATCTTGGACTTCCAGCTGCCAGAAACTGAGAGAAAATAAATTTCTGTTGTTTAAGCCACCCAGTCTGTGGTATTTTGTTATGGCAGCCCTAGCAGACTAAGATAGGAACTAAGAGCACAGCACAATATTTGGAAAACTAACCTAGTGTGCATTTTAAGCACAGCAAACAAATAACTGAACCATAAACAGTTTATAGTAAGCCTTGTTCTAGATTGCTGAAAAGCTTTTTGTCTTTAAACTCAAATAACAACTACAAAGATGCACAGAGAGAAATTATATTAAATATACACATGTGGAAAGGAGGTAGACGGCATGCTTTCTAAATGCACTGCCTCACTTATGATGAATAAATATGTTGTCTAGTCTACATTCTACTCTTGAGAGCTGGCAAAAGAAACGGGTTTTCTTGCTTCGTTTATTTATGGGCCACTGACAAAGAGCAAAAATAATGGAGAATCAACAACTAAAGAGCAACATTATCAAGAACTATTGCTTTTTAATGAAATACAAAATATTTCTTTCACTCATCTACTTTTTTTGTGTGTGTGAGGAAGATCAGCCCTGAGCGTTACGTCTGTTGCCAATCCTCCTCTTTTTGCTGAGGGAGGCAGGCCCTGGGCTAACATCCATGCCCATCTTCCTGTACTTTATATGGGATGCCGCCACAGCATGGCTTGATAAGCGGTGCGTAAGACCGCACCTGGGATCCAAACCCACGAACCCGGGGCCGCCGAAGCAGAGCACACGAACTTAACCACTACAACACCAGGCCGACTCCTCACTCATCTACTTTTAAATTTAAAACATTATTTACAAAAACTACACTATTTATAATAAACAATAAAGAAAAAGATTGAGTACAGTTATGGTAAGAGAACAGGAAAAAGAGAGAGGAGAGAGAAAGCTGTGGTGTGGTGGGACCAAGTCTGGCAGTTTGGGTTCTTACTGCTTCTGGTTCATACTAGCTGTACAATCTCAGGCAGGGCATCTCACCTTTATGAGCCAGTTTGTTGTGAAGGGAGAAGCTTGAACAAGATAATCATTTCTCAACCACTCTCTGTGGACTCCCTAAGGCTTCCTTAGAAATTCCGGTAGGGCGAGGAACAGAAATGAACTGGTAGGGCTTGGTGCCCTTAAGCTCAGATTCAAGTAGAGCTACTTATTTCTATTTGTTTTCCATTTGAATATTTGTGTTTCACTTGAGGGAACGGTTCTGGTGCTAAAAATGTTTGACACCATTGTATTAAAATGGTCTCTGCCCTACAACCTACTGGGTAAAAATACTGAAGGAATATGTATTTAAAAATCATTAAATAACATAGCTGAGCAGATACACACAGGAGACAAAATGAAGGCCCAAATGATATTGACTTGAGGAAACAACTGGCAGATAACATTAATGGGGACTCTGATGGGACAGGAGAGATTGTGGCCTATGTGAATAAAAGATTTAGGATTGTAGTTGACGGTAAGCATTGCGAAATGAGCCTGAAGTGTAACTTCATGACTCAAAAAGTGAATGCAATTCTAGGCATCATTAATAAAAGTATAATTTCCAAAACGAGAGCATTCAATAAAACTGCCAAATATATATTTTAAAAACCTGTTTGTACTACCAATAATCAAAGAATACAGGCAGCATTGTTTGGTAGACTGAAATGAGTCAGACCTGAGTTCCAACCTTCATTCTCAAGCTTATGCAAGATACGTAACTTCAGGAAATGCAGCTCGCTCCAGACCTTTGACATAGCTATCGAGGGGACTCTGGCAGCGTCGTTGTAAGGGTTAGTGTTACTATGGATAATACCTAGCATAGTGCTGGCATACTGGAGGCACCCAAGAAATAGCCAGTGTTTACAGAGCACTACATGAAATTCTATCTCATCTAATCCTCAGAACAGTTCAATAACAGGGGATTATAATACACGAATGCAAAATATCCCAAGAATGGGACTAAGATGGTAACAGATGAAATAGTCGATGACGGCAGAGAGCAATACTAGAAGTATCGCATTTACTTCTAGTAGGAACAGAAAATGGTGCAACTTTTCTGCAAAGTAATCTGGCAATACGCACAGAGGACATTTCCAAAGTTCAAATGCAATGGTTCAACTCTACCTGGGAAAGGAAAGGTTTCAGAAAGTGCCTGTGGGTAGAAATGGGAGTGATCAGAGGGTTGACTGATTAGCGGGTATCTCCATTAATACGCAGGCTGATCACCAGAAAAGCATCTCTAGGAACAGAAGGTTTTTTCTTCTGTTTTATTTTTCCCAATTACTGATTCCCATAAATATCCCCTTGTCAGCCCCAAACTGTATGTTCCTGAGAACTGAAGCAGAAATTGTGGCCCACTTCACCATTCAGCGCCTCCTGTTTGAATGGAAGCACACCACCCAGGGAAGCGGCTATTCCTCATGACTCCAGTGTTAATCTTAAGGTTAACAAAGGAATGTGGGATAGACGTATATAAATTCCTTCCGGATGAGAGGTCCCAAATTCAGAGCAATTCATGATGTTCAAGGAAACATCACCACAAAGAGAAGAAATGAAGTATTTTGACTTCCACTCTTATAAGTCCAAAGTATGTTGCCCTTTGACTGCATTACAACACAAGAATCAAGGAAAAATGTTTTTGTCAAAAGTCTGACAACAATGAACACTTACCTAAAATGAGATGAAGTTTGGTTTCTGTCTGGAAAGCATAGTGCAATGTCACCAAAAATGGCGACTGCCTAATGTGTTCCAGGACTTGTCGCTCCGTCCTCGTGTGCTCTGTGGTTTTGGCCTTTTGAACTATTGTTGCCTTTTTCAAAACTTTCATGGCATACAGCTTTCCAGTATCATGACCACTTATTTTACGAACTAGAAATACTTTTCCATAAGCTGAAAATGAAAAGAAAAATAAAAAGAATTGAAATGCGACACAGGCAGAATGGTAATTTATTGGAAGTTGACAGCTACAATGCAAAAAAAAAAACACTCTTTGAATGAAAAAGTATCCTTAGTGCTGTTTCAAACAGTTCTTTGATAATTTTTTCAATTTTATGCTAAAAATATTTCTAGGTCTAACCCTCAATATTTACATATCTAACCACTGCTGACAAAATTATGCTTTCACTCTTTTACTATTATTCTCTCCTCAATATTTTTTTTTTTTTTTAAGATTTTTATTTATTTTATTTTTTCCCCCCAAAGCCCCAGTGGATAGTTGTATGTCGTAGCTGCACATCCTTCTAGTTGCTGTATGCGGGACTCGGCCTCAGGATGAACGGAGAAGTGGTGCCTCGATGCGCACCCGGGATCCGAACCCGGGCCACCAGCATCGCAGCGCGCGCACTTAACCACCAAGCCACAGGGCCGGCCCTCTCAATATTTTTAGCTGTAGGAAACTAGCTGTTATTATGGTCAATTAACCACAATCCAGTTCTGGAACAACTAGGACACTTTAGACATCAGATAAAACCTCTAAGTTTTGCTACTGATGTAAACAAATGAAAACAGTTCTTAACACTCTCATACACACATATAAATCAAGTACCTCAAGCACCCCTCTATACTTATTTAAAAAAAAGTCTAAAGCAACATAAGCTGACATTATATAAACAAAACAGACTTTCAGATCTAAAGACCCTAAATTGCAAGCAATACTGACAGAAGCCCCTTTATATCTCTGGGCACTAACTCATGGCTTGGTAGGTCAACCTTGTCACATTTCCGTAAGTACAGGCTCAGTGGGCAAATCTTGTGAGTGGTGCCACTCCCCCACGTGGAGAACTGTGGCTGTATGGGCACTGTGCCTCTCGGGCAGAGCAGGCATCTGCATTTATTTCCTTAGAGAAGAGAGGAGAGGGCAGGAAGAGGTGGGAGGAAGAGGCGGAGGAAGGGCAGGCAAAAACACTGCCAGAGGGAAGAGGTGCGTCCCCAGTTCATCCCTACAAGGTATAAATTCTCTTCCCTGTTAAAAAGCACACACCTCCCGGGATGGTTAAGCTCAGTCCCACG
Source organism: Ceratotherium simum simum (assembly GCF_057802395.1). Taxonomy (NCBI): domain Eukaryota; kingdom Metazoa; phylum Chordata; class Mammalia; order Perissodactyla; family Rhinocerotidae; genus Ceratotherium; species Ceratotherium simum. The sequence continues at coordinate 14,479,683 of NC_141923.1, read as the reverse complement.
TTCCAAGTTAATCACTTGGATCAGACCACTCTGGAGTTAGTCTGAGTTCTGACCCAGACCAGTGCTTCCACACACTCTGCCCACACCTCTACAGCACTTGGCACAGAATTCTGTTCTAATGCACCCACCGAAATAAGAGAGCTTTAAGGGAAGGCCTCTTGTACCCTGTACGTCATTCAGTTCAATACTTCGGGAAGTAAATTAGTACTGACACACGATATACAGCAGGTCAGCGACTGACTGTAATATCCCTGAGGAGGCGAAGAACCAACACTTATTAAGGACTCGTCTATGCCAGGCTCTGTGCTAAACATATTCCACATATTGATTCACTTAATCCTTACAACAGCCAATAAGGTCAGCACTTTTAGTAATTTCCTTTTGTAGATGAGGAAATAGGTTCAGAATACTTGAGGAACTGGCCAAAAGACGTGGGTAAGAAGTGGCATAACTGATTCAAATGCAAGCAGTGTGACTCCAGGAACCACACTCTTAATCATAAATGAATTAAAAAAAAATGATTCTTCACAAATACCAGAAATCAGATGTTCTGGATTTTAATAAAATCAGCACCATAAACATACTGAACACATTCTGGAAGACAGAAAAAGTTCACAAAAAGTTTGTGTCTTATCTCATTGTAAATAAAATAATTATAGATTGAGATTTTATTAAGATTTTTTAGGGAACCAAAAAAGAAAATAACTTTTAGATCCTAACAAATTAACCTAAAGTATAAAAATGAAAAAGTTCATCTATTCAGAAGCATTGAAATGAAGCCAGACAATATTCTAATGACGTGTACTATATCTTCCACAGAGTAAGTCACTATACAAACTCAGGAGAAAGTAAAGTTCTCTACAAGTATGGGGCTTTTGTGTTCCCTGCATACACATGGCACCTACCCTAAATTCCTGTTCTCCAAGACTCCTATCTCCAGGGGGCTACGGTCCTTAGAAATTATGGTTATCCACCTATCCTCTCCAACAAAGAAAATTTTTCTACAATATCACTGGAAGATGGCAATTCAGCTTCTTCTAGCACTCACGTTTGTCTCAGCATAGATGTTGACCATGTGGCAGACAGACCCAGGGTGTTCGCACCTCACCTCTGAGTACGTGTCAAGCACTTGAGAGAGATATTAACTCATTCGATTCTTATAACATCCCTATAAGTAGGGAAGGAGGATTACCTCTATTTTACCGATGAAGAAACTGAAGCGTAGAAGAGCTGGGTCACTTTCCCAAGGTCACATTTGCCCATTCAGCCCAACTCCTAAGCCCACACTCGTAGCTGTGCTCCAGCTGCCTCCCTTAAATGAAGGACCTCACAGGCAAATAAACAAGGAGCCAGACATTCAACTGAAGTCACAATACAGGTTAGGTGTTATAGTATTGGAATGGACACAGTGCTACTACTTCTAAGAAAAGAAACTTCTGTGAAGTAGCAATTTTACTGAGTGGGGGGGGGAATCTAAATATGTTCCTTATATTGAGTAGAAACAGACCTTTTTATAATATTCATCTGTTGATCCTTCTATACCCTCTAGACTTACAAAACAGAAAATTACTCTTCTTCTATAATTGTTTAAATATTCCAAAACATTGTCATGCCATCTCATCTAGGCAAAATGTCCTTATTCCTTAAACCAATCTTAAAAGTAAATGACTTTGAGACTTTTCACCACTAGGAGGTTCCATTTGTGAGTTTGTAAATATTGTTTCTTTGATTTCTTTCCTGTTACTGTAAAAAACAACTTATTTTACTCCAAATAAATGTGAGGTAGCATGGGATTCTAATGCATGTGGTCAAATAATTTAAAATCATCCTTATTGCCATGTTATACGCTATCTGGTCAAATAATTAAGTCATCCTCCTTGCCAGGTGATGATATCCAGAAGTTTTCCAAAAATATGAGCTAAGGACTACATATCCTGCCAATACAATTATTTTCATCTATCAGAAAATGTCAGGGGAAAAAGTATGATGAAGCTCACAAATCTTTTGTTTTTACTTTTATAATTGCCATAATGAATTAAAGCTACAGTACTCCTAGTGCATGGTAAGTGCCAACAGACGCTTATGTCAACAAAATTCAAGGAGTGCCTTACTACGTTCCAAACAATGAATATCTCAGACAAACAGGATCTTATTTATGAGCAGGCTGCCTAACTAAAACATAGTTGCCTCCCAACAGCCTTGTTTTTAAGCAGCCATCAGGCTGCTTATCACATTGCCAAAGGGGAAGAAAACACATTCACTATTGGAGAGACCTGGAAGAGGCCACCTTCCCTAGTTAACCTGTTTTGCAGATTAGTGCAGAGGGAGAAAGTGAAGTAGCCCTTCTGTGGAATAGTGCCATCCACTCCAGAACCACCTACATGTTTTCCAATATCTTGAGGGGCCATTGAAACTGAAATTGGTGGCAATATTATTTCCTTTTAGTTTGCAACTAGATGAATGACTGACTGCCTTCTAATGCAGCCAACTCCTGGCTTTCATTTGCTATGTGTGTGCTGACATCATTAAAGAATTCCCATTTTGAAAGCATCTTTTGGAAATTGCAAAGGCTACAAATGGTGAAAACTCTTCTGGCTAAAAAAGATAAAGAAGAGTACTTCCTGCTCAGACGGAGCCCCTAAAATGGATGTTTGGCAACACATCCGGATTTGCTGCTTAGATGAATAGACTAAGCTTCATGCTTAAGTCTTTCATTTCTGCATCAAAATGCAATGGCTTCAAGTGCTCTATTAGCAATCTTCACAGAAGTCTTGTATACTGCTATGAATCTTATCAATTTCATCAGAGCCGGGGCCTTTTCAAAATACTTTGTCAAGAAATGTGAGTAAAAGAGGATATGAAGTTCCCTGGTTTTCCAGTGAGCAGTCTTGCAGCTCTTGGCTGAACTTGAGGTAGAGGTTCTACTTATTTTGAGGTAGAGGGAAAGTAAATTCTAAGAATAAATGATGAGAAGGATTAATTCCTGACTTAGCTTGAGTCATCTGTGACCATACGAATGAGATAAATCTTTCAATTCTAGGCCCTACAGACATCGTTTTGGATTCTGCTGAAAATTTGTGTGTTCTTTTAGCCAAGTAGCCGTTTCAGAAGAGAGAACTGTATCAACACAGCTATGTAAACTTTCCCAAAGCTGGAGAAAGACTTCCCTAGGTTGGAGGACACTACAGATATCTTATGAAGGTTACTTCTGTTCAAACTAAGATGTGGATTTATAATTCTATTCTACCTGACATAGACAGCACAATGTTGACAAACCTTGTTGACAATGATCTCACTGGCTGGATGATAAAGAAAATAATGTAAAATGAACTGAACGGGTGTCATGGGGAAATGTCTAGTTCCTTAGAGTAGATCCTGCCTCAATCTGCTTTTCCAAATGTGGTACTTTTATTCTATTTGCCACAATTATCAGTATGAATCAGGCTTTTTTACCACTTGCTGTCATAATAAAGAAAAGTTAAAACTGACAGTTTTAAAACAAGATGACGTTCATGCTGCTACGCAAAAAACCACTGCACAATTTCAACTACTTTTTCAAGCTAAACAAAAGCAGCCTTCTTGCTGAAATTTCTTGTGAGCATAATTAAATTGATCTTTTCACTTTATTTATGAAATCTGAATTCATTAAAAATTTTTAGGAAGTAACCTTTAATCTTTGTATTAAAGTGATTAATGAGATCAATTGGTTAAAAAATATTTTTATAGTCTGTCTGTAAAAGCAATTAATTTACAAGGCCAAATGATTAAATGAATATAAAATCTGTATATGTTGACAAGCATCATGCTGGGGGGAAAAGTTAAGAATTATTATTGTTCTAGAAGGCATCTGGTTTATTTCCTTCATCATAGTGCTCACCTAGGACATGCTGCTCTCACTGGGATCCGAATGGCTCAACTACTGTGAGATCACTGTTTTCTGTCACTGAAACTTTTATTAATGCTGCTTAAAACTGTATACATCATACACACTGCTTAGCAGCCACGCGACACTTTGGGTTCATACCGAACTTGTAGCGTAAACTACTGTATTTGAACTACTGCTTTTTAAAATCGTATGGCAGAAAGTCTTTTAGTGACTTCCACTTAACTCTCAAGACTACACCCCCTCCCTCTGTAAAACACACGGCCGAACACTGAACGCCTGTAACTAGTTCACACGCCTATAACCAGTTCACCCGTGCACTTGTGTCCCCACACAATTCGGCTGCCTGCTTCACACCAGCCACACTGCCTTACCTGTTTAGGCCTGTTGTACACACTATTCTTATTATATAATTCAACTAAATATTACATAAACCACTGAAATGTAAATGTGAAAGAAAAGAGAAAAATGAGGTTGGATGCTTTGGGAGAACTAGATAAAAGCAAGACACTTAAAAAAAAGAACTGCTGAAAAATTAGGTGTGGGTGAAACAACCATAAAATACCAGGGGAAAAAACTGTGCAAATCTAAAAGGATTTTGTACTCAGATTACTTCAAATGTGTCTGCTTCTCACGCCACTTGAAAGAATCTGAAACTTAATTTTAGATGGATGCATTACAAGTGTGCTTTATGCAAAATAAACCATTGTTTAGCAAGCTATTTTCAAAGAAAGAGTCTTGTACCTATATCCAAATACTGGCAAGTGAATACATATTTACATGTTTTAAGTGAAAAGTAATACATTCAAAGTACATATTTATATATAACCTTTTAAAATGATTTTCCACTTTAACCAACTTTTTTTTTTTAACCACACGTACCAATCATGTCATATGAGAGAGTTTCCACTAACTAAAGGATCATATTTATTGCTGCTGGAATTCATCCCTTTCATCCTTCCAGATAATTGGAATCTTGTTAAAGAGTGACTTGGCCATCAACCATAGTACCTGTGCATCCTAGCTTGTTTTCATCCTCAATCTGGTAAACATGCCTTTTGTGCTGTCATCTAAGTTGTTGATAAAAATATAACTCTTCTGGCTCAAAACACTTTATTCCTGTTGCTCTTAAGATAAAGAACATCCTTCATATAACCTCAAAATTATCTGGCTTCTACCTACCTCTCTCCACCTTCTCACCATCTCCTTTAGCTCACTCCTTCAGACCTCCAGCCTTTCCTGACCTTCTAAACTAGGACAATTCCTCTAATTCCTCTAATTTTATGCTTTCATAACACCATGCATTCTCTGTCATAGAAATTATCAGAAACATGAATTTCTGTGATTGCTTCATTGTCTAACTTCCACTGGACTATAAATTCCACAAAATCATGGACTATGTCTGATTTTACTCAGTTTATATCATTAGCAAGAAACTCTGGAGATGGCACATCGTGGAAACTCAAATAATGTTGAATGTATGAACAAAATGAACAAACAAGCAAGCAAGCAAACAGGATAAAACCAAAAAAGAGCTCTACATAGCATATAGCCAGATACCCTCTTCTCAGATGACAATTCTGATCGAAAGTTGAAGCTGAGTCTAGCAAAAGAAACTAGCCATTCAGATCCATAATACACAGTCATAGCTGGCCAACTCCTTCCCTTTCGGGAAGGGACAATGAGCTTTCATGAAGCAATCATTTTTAATTTTGGTATTAAATCTGATCCTGGCTACACTCCCTGGTGAAAGTGAACTCAGGAAATGTAGCTGCCACCATTCCAGAACAGGAAAATATCTGAACATAGTGACATCTATAAACGGCCACTGCTTTGTAATCTGCCACAACTACCTAAGAACTAATTACAATGCCTGGCCACATCCCTTTCTCATACGTAATTTAACTTGGGGAAGGATTTCTATCTTTCCACATGTGATAGGTCCTAGGCACTGACAATCAATCCACCTGCCTTCTCCTCCCTCTTCCCCGGTAGAACTTCATTCACCCCAAGACAGCAGTGTCAGAAATGGAACCAAACAAGAAATACACTCTTGGAACTCTAAATTTCACTTGTCTTGCCCTTGGACATTGGTATCTTTGTTAATAGGCCAGCCGAATATACATGGTAAGTAATTCTAGGGCAGTATATATCAATGCTGCAGTAAAATCACCATCATTGAAAGAATTCTCAGAGAAGCAGCTTAATTTCAGTGTTACTACAGCACAATCAGTACACAAAAAGCAAACATTCAGAGTTCAACCGTGAAACTGAAACTGATTGGCCGTAATTTGGTACTTCTAAAAGACTCACTGGAAACATCTGATTAATTAGACCTCAGAATCGAAAAGAAACATTACTGTCCATCCCAGTACTTCTCTAAAGTCTACTCTGTACTAAGATCAACAGAGAGCACCTCACTTGGACCACAGTAGTAGCTGAGTTCTAGACTTCAGTAAATTGAGGTTCAATCTTCTGTGTGTCACTTTTTAAAGAGACTACATAAGATAAACATATTTTTTCAAGAATCTCTCCATATCTTTTGTTAAAGATGCTGTTTTCATGACATTATTTAATGTCCATGATATTCTAGTAGCTATTTGGTAACTTCAGTGCTTGTTAAAAGTCTCTCTAGACCAATGTTTTTTCAAACTGCGGGCTGTGACTCATTAGAGAATGATGATACCAATTTAGTGGGTCCAACCAGCATTTAAAAAAACTAAAACAGAACCGAATATACTAAAAGTGTTTCATGAAATGTCCACTTCCTCTTTATATATACATGCACATGTGTATGTATATATAAATGTAAACAAATCTGAGCACACGGGAGGAAGAAAAAGAGGGCAGTACCGAACAATGGTTAAAAACATAGACTCCGATGCCGGACAGCCTGGGTTTGAACCCTAGATGTGCTCTTTAGTAACTGTTTGACCTTGGGCAAAATAGTTACTATAACTGTGTCTCAATTTCCCCATTAGGGATAGTAGTAGTTCCTACATCATATGGTTTGGGGATTAAATAAATTAATATAAGCAACTAGAATAGGGCCTGGTAGATAACAAGCACTACATAAGTGTTAGTGGAAAAAAGTGTGTGTCTGTATGTGTATACACACACATAAATACACATATGAGTTGCAATATAAAAATGTACCTATTTCACCCTATGGGTAATAGTCACAAAAGCTCAAAAGTCACTCTTCTAGATGAATTTATATGCCTTTCCTTTCAAAAATAATACAAATTATGTAGGTCAAATAATTTTCCCTTTATCCCTAACTCTTAGTAACCTCAGAGTTAGATTTATAAGACACCATTAAAATGACTATCTCATCCCAGACTCTATAACACCTATTTCACTTTCCTTTAATCTGGCTTTTGCTCTGTTTTCATTACGTTTTTAGGTTCTCTTTTTGTTTCTATCTTTGAAAACACTCTTAAATCTCTTTTTGAAAATAGGTAAATTTCAAAACATATTTAAAATAAAATGCACTTGATTTTACGTATTTATCAAACAGAAGCATTGATTCCTAAATTCCTTTACACAATAGAAATCTTAATTACACATTAAATTCCAAATATTAAAAAAATACATACCTATAAAACTAAGTATTTCAACATAATTTTAAAATAAAAAAGGAGAATTTGAGCCATTTAATATAACTATTGTTCAAATTAGTCATTGCTTGTAAAATCATAAAAACATAATAGAAGACATAAAAGTACCAGCATTCTAAATTTAATCCAATTTTAGTTTTTAGGTTAACCAGGGCCATTTGACTTATTTGCTTAACTACTTTAACAGTCAAAAACAGCCATAGAGCTGAATCAGGAACACAAACTAGTATATTTTCTCATGGATGGTGACAGCTCCTAAAAAAAGACTTCATATCTAAGGGCCGGCCCTGTGGCTTGGTGGTTAAGTGCGCGCACTGCAATGCTGGTGGCCCGGGTTCGGATCCCGGGTGCGCATAGAGGCACCACTTCTCCGTCCATCCTGAGGCCGAGTCCCACATACAGCAACTAGAAGGATGTGCAGCTGTGACATACAACTATCTACTGGGGCTTTGGGGGGAAAAAATTAAATAAATAAAATCTTTAAAAAAAAAAAAAAAAAAAGACTTCATATCTAAGAAGGTTGAAAATAAAAAATAGTTATGGGATTAACTATCTGTGGATTCCATTTTTGCATACTGCATTAGCTTGAATAATTAAAGACTAACTGTATAATAATCTTCTAGATCAGCACTTTTTAAGTTTCAGAGAAACTTAAAGACACTACATGCATTAAACCAGCTCATAATTGCATATATGTATGTGGCTCTGGGCAATTCCTGACTATCTCTAGTACGGGTGATCCATGTAAATCACAGGTCATTTCTTACCCCTGATCCCAAATGACTTGAAAACCAAAGACTTTGGCCTAGGAGGAAAGAAGAAAAAGCTGCAAAGGAAACCATGTCCTACTATGAGGTCTAGACTTAGAAATGACTACCCATGGATGTGATTACCAGAGGATTTTACTAAAATAAAAATATAAGAAAACAAGGAAATAAGGATGACTATGAAGCACATTCATAAATCACTCTCTGTTTCTACCTCAATAAACAAGCTGTTTGCCTAGCTAAATAGTTATGTTTTAATAGCCAATGTTCACGATCATTTATAGTAGATGCAAATGGTGCCCTGCCCGATCAGACCTTCACAGGCTGATGCACCATACCTTAGCTGCTAACAGCCCACAGCTGCTCCCTTCTCTGGAGAAAGGCCTAAGGTAGATAGGAGCCACAACCTCACCCGGGAGGTTACATTCCACCATTCCCTACGCTACCCCTACCCAAGCAGCCTGCAGCCCATGACTAACATGGGTACAAAAGGCTTGCCTCCCCATCCTTGGTCCAGAACCTCCCGTGGGTTCAGGCTGAATCTAGACCCCAGCTTAGACTATGCTGCTTAGGCTCTTCCTCTGCCCTTGCCACTCCCTCATTCTTTCCAAGAGCATTCCTGCAACAAATCACGTGTGCCCAGACCGCTGTCCCAGGCTCTGTTTCCAGCGCACATGACCTAAGATAGCATCAGTAATAAATCAAATTGTATTTACATTAGGGAGACAATGTCAACCAACATCATATGGTATTATCTCTTGATTATGGCATAAAACATCACAAACATTTAACTCTTAAGATTTCCATAAACAATGCAGGCTTACACTGAAGTAATAAGGTATAGTGAGTAAACACAGATGCAAAATTACAGACTTTTTTGAATGACAATTTTGACAATTTAATGAATACATGATTTTTAAAGTACTATTTTAATAGGGACACTTTCCAAACACCTAAGAGAATAAAATGACAAATGATGACTAAGTCATCCTACTTTTTAAAACAGTCTTTTACGTGACTCAACCAAAGTTTTTTTCCTTGTATCACCAAAAAGTAGCTGTGACTTTAAGGTGCCTAGTAAAATTTCTACCACCCTCTAGTGGCAAAGTACCCCGGAGAAATAGAAATACATCTTATTTAATAAACAAAATGTGTTTCTGAAAAGTGTGCAGTAAAAATTTTTTTTTAAAGAAAAAGGCTATATCCTCTCAGGGATGATTTTCATAGAGCCTGGGACCAATGAGTAAGAATTATCAGAGTCAACATCTCTACGATGGCACTTAAGACTGGGGTAAGCAACCCCAAGATTGTCTATCTACTGCATAAATAAGTATTTCCAGATAACAACTTGCAAAATCTGCTGTTGATTAGATGACCAAAAATATAAAAAAAATCCACATGATAAGGAAAAAGTGACCTTCTTCAAAGGTCAGTGGCCAGTGACAGAGGTAAGCACAAATGGTTGTTGCTCAGTAGACATTACTAGAGGCAAGGCATTTTGAATTTCTATACTCTGCCAGCACTCATTCCAAGGTTTCATAAACCCAGAAATAATTCTATATTAAATGAAGACCAGATCCATATTATTCAATTTCCATGTAATATATCCTTTTTTTTTTTAACGCTCACTACTCCATCCCCAGCACCCAAAACGTACTTGCCTCTCGATAAATACATGTGAATGAATGAATCCCAGGAGCAATGGGAATGAACTGAAAGGTTTTAAATAAAGAAGCGACGGGATCAAATTTGCACTTAAGAAAGACCACCCTGGCTGTAGTGTAGAGAATGGATTAGGAAGGACCAGCCTGAAAGCTGGAAGATCTTTTTTTGTGTGTGTGAGGAAGATCAGCCCCGAGCCAACATCCATGCTAATCCTCCTCTTTTTGCTGAGGAAGACCAGCTCTGAGCTAACATCTACTGCCAATCCTCCTCCTTATTTTTCCCCCAAAGCCCCAGTAGATAGTTGTATGTCACAGTTGCACATCCTTCTAGTTGCTGTATGTGGGACGCGGCCTCAGCAGGGCCGGAGAAGCGGTGCGTCGGTGCGCGCCCGGGATCCGAACCCGGGCTGCCAATAGTGGAGCACGCGCACTTAACCACCAAGCCACCGGGCCGGCCCTGGAAGATCTTTTGATGGTTGTATTTCCCTGTTGCTAGACATATTTTAGGCTTTACAATAAAACATTTGTTAAGAAATGACATTCACTTACGTATCAAGCTAATCTGAGATCTTGGTAACATGTTAACGTTAGCTCTTTTAGAAGCTGGGCTCCTTTCCCTTTCAACTATATAAACAGCTCAAGTTTATATAGCATTTACTATGTGGCAGGCAATTGAAATGTTTTACTACTCATTTTATGTATATTTTAGCATAAGATTGTTAACCTAAAATACAAAAAGGTTGTTCTGAACCTAAAATGTTTGAATAGTTAAGAAAACAAAGAATAAGAAAGAAATACAGGGCCGGCCCGGTGGCTTAGCGGTTAAGTGCACGCGCTCCGCTGCTGGCGGCCCGGGTTCGGATCCCGGGCGTGCACCGACGCACCGCTTCTCCGGCCATGCTGAGGCCGTGTCCCACATACAGCAACTAGAAGGATGTGCAGCTATGACATACAACTATCTGCTGGGGCTTTGGGGGAAAAAATAAATAAATAAAATCTTAAAAAAAAAAAAAAAAAAAAGAAAGAAATACAATCTTTTCATTTGACATGTTATTTTTAAGGTAATATATAAATCAACTTCTTAGAAATGCTAATAAAATTTCAACTACCAACATTTCATTTATGAAATATTTTTGTTAGATTATTATTACTAGAAATATAACTTTAGTTGAAATTACTCCCAGATAGCCTAATAGAGTGACTGTATAAAATAACTAACAATCTGTCCTTATGAATAAGTCCCAAATAATTTTGTTTTTCTAATTTAGGGTACAGCTTTACAGTGGAGCTCCCTGTTCAATAAATAACCACAACTGATGGTTACCTAGCAATTGGCAATTCATATCCATTATCTCATGAACCTTATAAAACAACATTGTTAGATAGGTATTATTAACTTATGCCAACAGGAACTTAGGCTCGAAGAGTTCATGTGATTTACCCAAGGAACACAAGTACGCAATGATAATGCCAAGATTCAAACCTGAGTCTTCAAAGTCATCCTCAATATTCAAGTACTTCACAACTATGAATGCACTAAAATGGAAAGAGGAAATCAACTGAGCTGCACCCATTATAGCTACATGGCAAAATTTATCTTTTTTGTCATAATGACAAAGATCTCCAAAGTATAGGGCCATGTATGATGAATAAAGAAAATTCAAAGAGAATACTCAAGTCTTTTAGTTGAGACTTTCATGCTCTACTTCATTAAGCATCAGATTTACTAATAATGCACACAATGGGTATGTTTGAAGATTTTCTTCTCCTGTACTTGGACAGATGTCTCACAGAAAGCAAAATGGTCAAAACGAAGAACGGTAAGGAGAGAAATAAAAACAGAATCATTATTCTCACAAATAATGCAAAATTTCATTATGAAACAAAATAATTCTAAAAGATGAACCAAAGATATTTCCTGGATTTGGGAGTATCAATTTCAAGAAACAAGAGTATAAATTATATACTTGTTAGACTATTATTATACTTCATACTGTTATGGGTTATCGGAAGCGGGCAGGGCAACAGGGTTGGAAAAATACAGAAAGACGATCTTAAGAACTTACAATCTAGAAGAAAAATAGCAGATATGAAGGAAAATTCAGAGAACCACTCAGTGCTGTATTTTCTACAAAGGACTGAGTGCCACAATTCAGAGAATGAAGCAATTTGGGCAGGATTTGGACAGGCAGAAAAGAGGAGGAGCGCTAAGATGGGGGAACAAGGTAAGGCAGGCATCAGAGGACGGGAAAGTATGCATAACCATGGGGGAGCAAAAGAAAATTAACCGGACTAGAAAGCAGGTGGAATATTGGCATAACTGAGAAAACAGAGCTAAGCCTGAAAGCAAGGCAAGAATTTGGACTTGAATAATTAACTTGAAAAAAAGGCAATATTAGTTCTGAAACAGGAGAATAGCACAATAATGTTGAATTTTAATGAGGCTGCATACTATCTATAACAGAATATGTATAAAATGGAAGAGAGAACTTGCAGAAAGGAGACTAGTTAAGAAAACTCTAACAACTATCCATGCATAAGGTAATATGTGTGATGACACGAAGAAGAGGGAAAAAAAGGTAAATCCAAGGGTCATTTTGAAAGAAAAATTGTAGGATTTTGTGAGAAACAAAAAATAAAAAGGTCAAAATAGAGAAGAATCAAAAATTTTTTCCAAGGTTCTAGCTTAGGAAACTGATCAACAGATTAACCAAAAGAAACAAGTCAATACTCTGAGTAAAAGAGAGTTTTTTCATGATTATTACATGTATTTAAGTATGAGATCAAAAAATAAATCTTTCATATTCCAACATTCCAATAAAGTCTTCAAGACATTGGATGAATAGTTTTTTTTCTAGTTCAAAATATATAAAAATTAATTCATCAGAAGAGTTTTCAGTTTCACTTCCAAAGAAAACCTGACATGACAAATAAAGACATCTGATGAGGCTTTCCTATTATTCCAAGTAGTGCTGGAAAAAAAGTTATCTTAAAAAGGTAATGAAACTGAGAGATTAGTAATGAAATTTTTGAATAAAAATTGAGATTTTATTATATTCATAATAAAAGTTTCCACCTACTCCATTTAGTCATCAAAATTGTGATTTTAAATACAGAAATACCTACAATGACATTTCTTAGTTCTTCCATTTTCTCACAAGAGCAAGTATACTGTCAGCTGACAAAAAGGAAAAGTATATCTATAGCTCACAATAGACCAATTATAGGACAACGAAGAAGCATGAACTGAAAACACAAAAGTAAAGCATTACTGGTAAACTCTTTCCTCCCCTTTGCAGAATTATCTTAAAGACCTGTAATCAAAACCTCAATTCAAAAAATTGAGGTAGATAATGAGACAAAGTATTCAATGTGCTGAAAGAAACTACACACAAGGTTTAATTTTATAAATTTGATATTAAAAATTTCATGTGTACAGGGGCCAGCCCAGTGGCGCAAGCGGTTAAGTGCATGCACTCCACTGTGGCAGCCGGGGTTCGCCGGTTCGGATCCCAGGCGCACACCGACACACCGCTTGGCAGGCCATGCTGTGGCGGCGTCCCATATAAAGTGGAGGAGGATGGGCACGGATGTAGCCCAGAGCCAGTATTCCTCAGCAAAAAAAGAGGAGGATTGGCAGATGTTAGCACAGGGCTGATCTTCCTCACAAAAAAAAAAAAAAAAATTCACGTGTGCAACTGGCCTATAACTTTCCTTTCTCATCTTCTGTATGCTTTTAGAGTCAAGGTTATACTAGCTTTATACAAGGAGATGAAGGAAATAATCCACTTTTTCTGTTCTCTAAAAGAGCTTGTGGAAGATTAGAATTACCTACGCCTTGAATGTTTGGCAGAACTTAAAATTGCACCAAGTGTTTTCCTAGTAGGAAGATTTTTTACTTACCAATTTCTTTAGCAGTTATAGGACTATTCAGGTTTTCTATTCTTTTTTCAATCAGTTTGGTAATTTACACACTTTAAGATTCATATGCTTGTTAAAGTTTGAGGAACACTACCTTAGAACACTAACTCCTATCAAGTCTCAAATTATATGCTGTTTTTGTCCAAAATTTCAGTTTTCTTTTTCTAACCCCACAAATTCAACATTATGACTATGGTTTTACACAGTCAATATTGTTTAGATTTTCTTTGTTCACCATTCCTTTCTGTATCTCAGAAATTCCCCTGAGATCATTTTCCTTCTCCCTAAAACTATATCCTTCAGAAATTCTTTTAGTGAGGACCTATCCATGGAAAACACCCTCAGCTTTCGTATGTATGAAAATGTCTATTTTGCCCTCACTTCTGGAAAATAATTTTGCTGGGTATACAATTCTAAATTGACAGTTATTTTCTCTGGGCATCTTGCAGATTTTCTTCCATGCTCCTATGGCTTTCATGGTTGCTGCTGAAAAGTCATTTGTTAATCTAACTGTTCCTTTTTAAGTAATCCTTTTCTCTCCTGCTGCTTTTAGGGTATTTCTCCGTCTCTGGTGTTCATCAGTTTCTCTATGATGTATCTATATAAGAATTTCTTTCTATCTGTCTGCTTGGGATTTGTTCTGTTTCCTAAATCTCTGAATTCATATGCTCCATCAATCCTAGTAAATTCTCAGCTATTATCTCTTTGGATAGAGCCTCTCCCCACTCTATTAGGCAAATTTATATCTTCCATCTGTCCTCTCTATCTTAATCTCTCTTTTTTATATGCCATCTCTTTTTTCTCCAGTCTATATTCTGCGTATTTTCCTCAAATCCACCTCCCAATTTGCTAATTCTCTCGTTAGCTACATCTCTTCTGTTAGTGAATCATTCATTGAGTTTATAATTTGAATTATTTTTTCACTTCTAGAAGTATGATTTGTTCTTTTTCAACTCTGGTCACTTTGTAGCACGTCCTGTTCTTTAATATTAACATCAAATTTCTTTTTAATTAAAAAAACCATAGAAACATGTGTATCGTATTCCATATCTAATAATCCCAACAGTCTCTGCAGGTCTAATTCTGCTATTTGTTGTTTCTACTTCTTTCACTCATGGTGCCTTGCTTCTTGAATGTTTGCAATTTTTAATAGTAAGATCATGTCTGGAAAACTTTCTTTGGAACTTCTTTAAGGTCTAGGTAAGAGTTTATTCTTCTAAAGAGGATTTACATTTGCTGTTGCTGGGTAATTTGCTTTCAAATATTCAAAGATCTTTACAGAAATCTCTTACTACATGGAATAAGAGCACTCCTTCATTCATTCCTTTATTCACTCATCCAGTAAACATTTATTGAGAGACTACTGTGTATAAGGCATTACCCTTGAAAAGTTACCTGTTAAGAAAATTTCTGTTTATCCAAACTCTATTTTCCTGATGATTTATATTACTAAATTAAGAGATGAGTTCTGATGGAAAAAATATAGGCCAAGACATTACAAACTCCTTAGGCAATTAGATTATAATTTAAGTTGAAGCATGTAATATTTTTCTGTCACAGATTTCTTACTGTCTCACAAATTGCTATACCTAACCTGTAGAAAAAGGAAGATAAAAAAGATCATTCTCACATCAAGGATCACTTAAAACTGGAATAAACTTAACAGGGAAGTTATATGAACTTGCATTCAAAATATTTAAGTGTGCATGACTTTGTGTAAAATATCTGAAAATATAAAATGAGTGAGCTAACCTGAATGATTTAAGCAAGACAAAAAGCATTGATGAATTTCATTCTTAAAAACTAACCCTGGTCACTTCACATCCAGTAGGATGACTGTAATAAAAAAGTTAGAAAGTAGATAATAACAAGTGTTGGCAAGAATGTGGCAATATCGGAACCCTCATATGCTGCTGGTAGGAGTGTAAAATGGTGCAGCCACTTTGGAAAACAGTCTGGTAGCTCCTCAAGAAATTAAACATAGAATTAAACCATTTGAACCAGCAATTCACAGCTACATATATACCCAAGAGAAATTAAAACAAGTGCTCACACAAAAACTTGTACATGAATGTTGATAGCAGCATTATTCATAACAGCCAAAAAGTAGAAACAATCCAAATGTCCATCAACTGATGAATGGATAAACAATATGTGGTAAGTCCACACAATGGATTATTAAGTCATAAAAAGGAATGAAGTATTGATATACGCTACAACATGGACGAAGCTAGAAAACAGTATGCTAAGTGAAAGAAGCCATACACAAAAGACCATACACTATACAATTCAATTTATATGAAATGTCCAGAATAGGCAAATATATAGATACAGAAAGTAGGTTAGTGGTTGTTCAGGGCTGGGAAGGATGGTGAGCCTGAGAAGTCACAGCTTAAGTTTTCACAGTTTCTTTTTGAGGTAAGGAAAATGTTCTAAAATTGATTGTGGTAATAGTTGCACAACTCTGTGAATATACTAAAACCACTGATATATGAATTATATCACAATAAAGCTATTAGAATTAAAAACTTGCAGTTAAATAGATTCTGTG
Organism: Ceratotherium simum simum; assembly: GCF_057802395.1. Taxonomy (NCBI): domain Eukaryota; kingdom Metazoa; phylum Chordata; class Mammalia; order Perissodactyla; family Rhinocerotidae; genus Ceratotherium; species Ceratotherium simum. Next base: position 14,463,277 of record NC_141923.1, on the reverse strand, counting down.
GCTATACTATAAATTGCCCTGAAAAAGCTTTTGACAAGATGTCACAAACACTATTTTTAATGGAATTCAGTCACCATAGGACTGTGACCCTCTTTCCCCTTAGAGTAGATACTGCTTTTGAAACAGGAAACAAAGGTAGGGATAAAGGAGAGTATTTTGATAGTTTGAAAGCATGCTTTCTTGGACATAGGGTGGGGTGGGGCTAGTTTTTTTTTTTTAATACATCTTTACAAATGATCTGTAGGTGAGAATGCACAGTAAAATCTCCAAGCTGACAATTACACTAAACTTTTCCTGATGAGAAAATCCTTAGTTGATGAGAATAAACCATAGGGCATATTCACGGGCAGCTGTAAAGGTTGGCCCTACATGATATGCTAAACCACTCAGGGAAATTATGAAGACTTTGTACGGCAAGGCCCTAGGCATGAAGGCTCATTACCGAATGACCTAAAGACAAACTACATATGGGAACTCAACCATATGCATCTACATGAGTATCCTAGGGCAGTGGCTGGGATTGACTGTGGAAGCCCAGAAGAGAGGACTTTTCTCCCACTAGAAGGTTTAGCACTTTGGAAGGGAAGGACAGATACCCTTATATGGACAGCTGTAATCCATCTTGTCATGCCGATTCCCTGGCTGGGAATCTAGGAAGGTATACAGGCTCCTGAGAGTATGAAGCTAAACTTTAGTGCAAAAGAGAAATGGTCTGTCTTCTGAGGCTCTCTCTCCCCTTCCAGGGAAAGAGCCAATAGACCTGCTGAGGACGGAAAAAAGGACTTAGAAAAACTCTTTTTCACTTTGACCTGAAGGAAGGAAAATGAGAGTAGCAAGTTCTCACAGCAGTGGTGACTGCAGAGCAACCCCTCCTGGGGGGAGAGGTGAAGAGGCAAGGTGCACGCCTGACAGGACCAGCTACGTAATCCGCTGGCCCAGTGCAAAGTGAAAGCGTTGGGTGCCTTGCTCACGAATTATTTAGAACTTCAGAACAATGAAGGCAGGGCATTAAACCAAACATGGGGCTCTTCTAAATGCAGAGGTCTCTGCAACCACACAGGTTGTACACCCGTGAGGCCCTGACTCTGAAGCAGCAACGACAGTGGGAGCAAAAATTCAGAACGCCCAGAAAAGTATAAAGCAGAAAATCAAGATCATCTAAAATCCCAACACCCACTATTATAATTTTGATGTATAGCTCAGAGATTTTCCTATATACATATAGCTATTTATTCATATAATTTTTTATATTATGGAAATGGTATATTGTATTCTCTTCTGTACCTTTTTTTGAACTTATTACATTGTGAGAGCTTTCAAATATATTAGTAAACATAGCTCATTTCAATCATATTGTATAGATTATAGAACATATAGATCCATGTTCCATTTAACCAAACCCGTACTGCTAGGTTTCTAAAGGGTCTTGAGTTTTCCATTATTAATAATGATGAGCACTGAATACCAACAAAGTTGAGTGAGGATTAAATGAATCAACCATTTGTGAATAAAGCATTTCACAGAGTACTTGGCAAGTAACAAGCTCTCTATAAATGTTAGTGACTTTTTTAATATTGTGTCCTCTGCAAAGACTGAAGTAATTTACATTCCCAACAGCAGGGTAAAAGAGAGTGGTTCTTCTAAATCCTTGCCAAGTTTTAAAATTTTGCCCTCTGTATTTCTTCTGTGAACGGTTTGTTCATGTTCTTTGACAGTTCTCCTATTGGATTCCTTATGCTTTTTAAATTTAAACTGATTTCTGTATTGGGGATATCAATCCTTTGTCATAGGAATAACAAGTACTTTTTTTACCTAAAAAAAAAAACAAAGAAAGAAAGAATTAACTTAAGACTTACCTCCAGTTCCTAGGACCTTCAAGAGCTCAAAGTTTTCAATCCCCACCTTCTCCGCATGTCCTGTTAAATTAGCTAAAAAAGAAAGAGAAAAAGGACATAATTAAGGGGATCAGCAACAGGAGCGGGCCCACGGGGGCTTCTGAGGTACCAGCAATGTTTTATTTCTTGGGGGATTAAACCAGGGTTCACTTTATAACTATTTGTTAAATTGTACAACTATGTTTTGTGCAATTTCCTGTATGTTATACATTACAAGAAAACATCTTTTTAGAATTTAGTAACTATCATTTGTACCAAAGGGTAACATACAGATAGTGTTAATAGACTCTACTGACCACTATAATCTGAAAACTAACACAAATTCTAATATATAGACAGATATGCAGTAGAAAGAAAACTGGACAGATTAGAAGATGTATTCATTTATTCAACAAATATTTACTGAGTATCTACTAAACGTCATCCCCAGGTTCTAGGCCGCATTCTACCCTCATTTCTGCTCTAAGCACTTAAACTTGCTTTAGTTTGCATCAATCACTTGACCTCCCTGTGTCTCAGTTCCCTCATCTCTGAAATGAAAGTGTTGGTCTCAATGAACGCTAAGATCTTAGCCAGCTCTAAAATCCTAGGACATCTAAATATGTATAAAAATATAAACTCTTCAAAAACATATTCTGTCCTAAATAAGCAAAATTAGGTTATCTTATAAATGAGCATTTTCCAGAGTCTATTTCACTGAATTCTGGTCCTATTATACGAGATGTTAATAGGTGGGATGTTTGCAGGAAAGGTGGGGAGGAGAGTGCTCTGATCAAAAAAACTGAAAATGGTTGGCTTAAAGTTAAACGGGTTTCTTTACAGCTGAACCTCACAGATCCTGTACCATGAAAATACACATGTGAATCTTCAAGGCTGAGATAACGCATTTGTCAAATTCGTTGGATGACAAAATTATTTTTTCTGGTAATGCCTATTAATATTATGTGAATTAGCATCCTGTAGATATGGTTAAGAAAGGCTTGGTCCCAATCCTAGTTATACCACTTTTAAGCTGACAAATTACTTAACTTCTCCGTGTCTCCGATGCCTGTAGTACAGAATGGGGATAATAAAAATACCTATCTTCAAAGTGTATTGATGTCTGCAATTTACTTTGAAACGCATTAAAAGAGTAAGATAGACTGATAGATGAATATAGGTATGGACAGATATGTGATAAAGCAAATACAACAAAATGTTAACTGTAGAATCTAGATAGTGAGTATAAGGTTGTTTAATGTACTATTCTTTCAAATTCTCTGTGTATTTGAAAATGTCTAATAAAATGGTAGAAAATAAAATAATACCTACCTCACAGGATTGTGATGAGGATTAAATGAGTTAAATTTATACAATGCTTGCTGTGTGCTATTAAGCATTATCAACTATTTGTAAATAAATTAATGCTTGGGGACTACAACTTTGAGAAAATTAGACCGAACTAAGAACTTCTAGAATTAAAAGTTGCAAAGGTAAGTAATTTCATTGTCTTTCCATAGTTTAACTAAATGCATTAATTAAAAAGTTTTTTAATTGCAGTCAAAAACACATAACATAAAATTTACCATCTTAACCATTTTTAAGTGTACAGTACAGTAGTGCTAACTATATACATTGTTTGCAACAGATCTCAGGAACTTTTTCATCTTGCAAAACAAACTCTATATCCATTAAACATCTCCCCTTTTTCCTCTTCCCCCAGCCCCTGGGAACCACTAGTCTACTGTTTCTAAGAGTTTGACTATTAATGCATAATTTTATAGTGGAAACAAATCAGAGTACACAGTCCATGCCTTGAGTTCACATTGGCATAAATCTAAAATGAATACCAAAAACGTAGGTAGGCTCTTACAGTAAACACACAATAGCATATCCTCCTATAGTATGTCAAGCAGATTATATAAAAGTCAAGCTCACAGGATACCACCACTTTTGAAACAATGATTTGGGTCTCTTCTAATTGAATGTTAAATTCTATTATTCTATTGTGCAAAAATAAAAAAGAAGTTTAAGACATTATTCAAGAGTCATATGTTAAAAATTATTTCTCCTGATTCTCACTATTAGGAATCATCTTTTATTTACTATGAGATACATAAAGACCCAGCTTTCCAAAAACATTGTCCATACACTACATTTCTCCCATATCTATAACTAGATAGACTAGGAAGATAAGGAACTATCTTTTGATACACAGCCACTTCAGCTTTTCTTCACTAACCACAGAATTACCTTCATAGGAAATTAAAAGAGGTCACAAATTAATTCCACTTTGTTCTACAAAGTATATCATCCAGGAAACCCTGGCCATTCACAAAGATCTTTCAGGTGATCTGTGAAGCGCTGTTTTTGTTCATAATCGACTACCTTTATTATTTGGTTTCTGACATAAATTAACACTTTGCCTGCAAGGGGAGCTCAAGGCTTCTCCAACTGCCTTTTCTTGTGTGGTGGGGGGAAGAATTGACAGGGCTCAAGATGAAGGGCACTGATACCTTCTGTACTTGATGGAGGGGGGTGGTGGTGAAGGTTTCCAGGTGATGAGGAGGTTAGCTCTGGTTTCTTCAAGGAATGTTCTCTTTAAATTCTCCTCTCCGTGGCTTAGCTGCTGAAAGTTTATTTACTCTTTGTATTGCTTTTCTACCAAGATTGTTCCCAGGTGGCTGGTGAGGTAAGGCAGAGTTTGAGGGAGGTTCTTCCCTCCCTCATCCAAGCCCCAGGTCCTAGGAAAACCCGAGAACGCTGGGCTTGAAAAGACCTTAGCTTTGGGCTTACGAAAACACACTCTTTTTCCACCTCAAGTTTCTCCTCGAGTTTATCTTTCCTGGCCTTTTCTTGCTTATGATGGTGAGATTCCAGTGAATAAGCTTAGTGGGTATCTGCTTAGGGCTAAGGAACCAATAAGTCTTAAGCAGGTCCACGTGGTCAAGTGCAGCTGACCAAGGGCAAGGATTCAGTTTGGGGTAAAGGACCAAAGATCAAGCTCGTCATAATGTATACTCTTTTGCTTTATTTTGTCCTTTCTGTCTTAATCTCCCTTGGGGACCAAGCAATTGTAACTGCAATAGGGTAGGATACAGAGATCTTAATCCTGACAATAGTCCTCAAAGCTAGAACCTGGGGTTCTCAGACAACATTCCTTTGGCTCATCTCTTTCTACTCTGAAAATATGAAAAATAATTTTTATTTAATAAAATTAATTACAATTTCACTGGTGTTGAAACAAAAGTAATATCATTCACCACTTAACCCTCATTTTTATTTTCTTTTCTTATTATTTTGCTTTTGAAGTGCTGAGAAATAGAAGATAACAGTTCATGGGTCAATTTTTTGCTTAAAGGGAAAATTAACTGACGACATTTGAGCAAAAAAATGTACAGTTAACACATTTTAAGTTTTATTGAGGTATAAATTTACATACAATAAAATCCACTCATTTAAATGAACAGTTTAATTACTTTGGTAATTGTGTACAGTCATGAAACCTCCACCACAATCAAGAAATAAAACAGTGCTATCATCCTGACAAGTTTCTAGTCATTACAGTTTTAAATTTCTAGAATTTCATATAAATGGAATCATACAGTACATAGTTTCTTTGCATTCAACTTCCTTTACTTAGCCTAATGTTTTTGAGTTTTATCCAGGTTTCTGCGGGTGTTATTACTTCATTCCTTTTTATTAGAGTAGCATTCCATAGCACAGATACACCACAATTTGCTTTTCCACTCACCAGCTGATGGACTATGTTGGATGGATTTATGTTGTGTGCAGTTCTGGGCTATGGTGAAGTATTTTTGCGGACTTAACGTTTTCATTTCTCTCGGGTAAATACTTAGCAGTGAGATTGTTGCATATATGGTATGCCCATGTCTACCTTTATAAGATACTACCATACTATTTTATTAAATTGGCTGTGCTATTTTGCATTTCCTCCAATATAAGGGGTCCAGTTGCTCCACATCCTCTTGAAGATATGGTAATATCAGACTTAATTTTAGCCATTCTAGTGGGTATGAAGTGCTATCTAATTGTGTTTTATCACAGACTTTATTTTTTAGAGCAGTTCTAGGTTCGCAGCAAAATTGAGCAGAAGGTATAGAGATTTCCCATATACCCTCTGCCCCCATTCATGCATAGCCTCCTCCATTACCAACATCCCCCACCAGAGTGGTACATTTGTTACAAGTGATGAACCTACACTGACACATCATTATCACCCAAAGTCCATAGTTCACATTAGGGTTCACTCTTGGTGTTGTACATTCTATGGGTTTAGACAAATGTATCTACCACTGTAAAATTTAGTTATCATATAGAGTAGTCTCACTGTCCTAAAAATCCTTTATTTTCCACCTAGTCATTCTTCTCTCCCCACTAACCCTTGGCAACCACTAATCTTTTTACTGTCTCCATAGTTTTGCCTTTTCTAGAATGTCATAGAGTTGTAACCATACAATATGCAGCTTTTTCAGATTGGCTTCTTTCACCTAGTAATATGCACTTAAGTTTCTTCCATGTCTTTTCACGGCTTGCCAGCTCATTTCTTTTTGGCGCTGAATAATATTCCATTGTCTGGATGTAACACAGTTTATTAATTCATTCACCTACTGAAGGACAACATCTTGGTTGCTTCCATGTTTTGGCAATTATGACTAAAGTTGCTATGAACATCCATGTACAGTTTTTGTGTGGACATTAAGTCTTCGATTACTTTGGGTAAATACCAAGGAGCATAATTGCTGGGTTATATTGTAAGACTATGTTTAGTTTTGTAAGAAATTGCCAAACTGTCTTCCAAAGTGGCTGTACCACTCTGTCTGCATTCCCACCAATAATGAATGAGAGTTCCTGTTGCTCCACATCCTCACTAGCATTTGGTGTTGTCAGTGTTCTGAATTTTGGCCATTCTAACAGTTGTTTTAATTTGAATTTCCCTGATGACATAACGATGTGGAGCATCTTATCATATGCTTAATTGCCATCTGTGTATCTTCTTTAGTGAAGTGTCTGTCAAGGTTGTTGGCCCTTTTAATCAGGTTATTTTCATATTGTTGAGTTTTAAGAGTTCTTCATCTATTTTGGGTAACAGTCCTTTACCAGATGTGTCTTTTGCAAATATTTCCTCCCAGTATGTAACCTGTCTTCTCATTCTTTTGACATTGTCTTTTGCAGAGCATTAGTTTTTAATTTTAATGAAATCCAGGTTACCAATTCTTTCTTTATGGATCATGCCTATGGTGGTTTTCTAAAAAATCATTGCCATACTCAAGGTCATCTAGGTTTTCTCTTAGGTTGTCTTCTAGGAGTTTTATAGTTTTACATTTTACAGTCAGGTCTGTGATCCATTTCAAGATAATTTTTGTGAAGGACGTAAGGTCTGTCTGGATTCATTTTTTTGCATGTCTATGTCCAGTTGTTCCAACACCATTTGTTAAAAAGACCGTCTTTGCTCCACTGTATTGTCTTTGCTCCTTTGTCAAAGATCACTTGACTCTATTTATGCAGGTCTATTTCTAGGCTCTCTGTTCTGTGCCATCCATCTATCTGTCTATTCTTTCCCCAATACCACATTGTCTTGATTAGTGTAGCTTTTTAGTAAGTCTTAAAGTCGGGTAGTGTCAGCCCTCCAACTTTGTTCTTCTCCTTCAACATTGTGTTGGCTATTCTGGATCTTCTGACTCTCTGTGTAAACTTTAGAATAAGCTTATTGATATATACAAAATAACTTGCTTGGATTTTGATTGGGATTGCACTGAATCTATAGATTAAGTCAGAAAGAACTGACATCTTGACAATATTGAGTCTTCCTGTCCATGAACATGCAATATCTCTCCATTTATTTAGTTCTTCTTTGATATTTTTCATCAGAGTTTTGTAGCTTTCCTCATATTAAACCTGTACATATTTTGTTAGATTTATACCTAAGTATTTCACTTTTAGGGGTGCCACTGTAAATGGTATTGTGTTTTTAATTTCAAATTAAAAACCTGCTCATTTGCTGCTTTATAGGAAAGCAACTGACTTTCATATATTAATTTTGTATCCTACAACTTTGCTATAACCACTTATTAGTTCCAGGAGTTTTTTCATTGATTCTTTTGAATTTTCTCCATTCTTAATGTGGTTTTAAATTGCATTTTCTTGATGACAAGTGCTGTTGAGCATCTTTTCATGAGTCTATAGGCCATTTTCACATCTTTTTTTATGAAATGTCTGTGCAAATCTTTCGCCCATTTTTTATAGAGTTGTTTGTGTCTTAACTGCTGAGTTATAAGAGTTCTATACTTTCAATAAAAGTACTTTGTCAGATATATCTTTTGCAAACGTACTCTCCAATTCTGTAGCTTGTCTTTTTATTTTCTTAACTGTGTCTTTTTTAAAAGCAAATTTTTAAAATTTTGATGAAGTCCATCTTGTCAAATTTTTTGTTTTATAGTCTGTGCTTTTTCAGATCCTGTTTAAGAAATCCTTGCCTAATCCAATGTCACAAAGATATTCTCCTATGTGTTCTTCTAGAAGTTTAATAATTTTAGCTCTTACACTTAAGTCTAGGATCCATTTTGAGTTAATTTTCTTGTACGGTGCAATGTAAGGATCAAGGCTCATTTTTTCTCATACAGATATCCAGAGTTCCAGTACCATTTAACAACAACAAAAAACCCTATCTTTTCACTATTGATTTATATTGGCTCCTTTGTCAAAAGTCAATTGACCACATAATTGTGGGTCTATCTAAGGACTCTATATTCTGTTCCATTGATCTACATCTAGCCTTATGCCAGTAGTTCACTGCCTTGCTTACCATAAGTCTTGAAATCAGGTAATATAAGTCTTCCAAACTTGATCTTCTTTTTCAAGATTGTTTTGCCTTTTCTTATAAATTTTAGAATTAGGTTTTGAATTTCTACCAAAAAAACCCTGCTAGGATTTTGTCTGGAGTATATTTAACTATTAACATTTATTTTAATCTAAACTGCTAGTTTAATAGTCTAATCTATTAACAATTTAATGTAATTATTGATATTGTTGGATTTGGATCTGCCATTTTATTTTTTGTTTTTAATTTGTCTTTTCTGTTGTTTGTTCCCATGTTCCTTCTTTGACGACTTTTAAAAAAATCATTGAAGTGCTTTTTAGAATTCATTTCAATTTTCACATTGGCATCGTAGCTCTACTTGTTTGCATTATTTGTGTAGTTGTTGCTCTAAGGATTACAATAATCATCTCTAACCATTCACAGTCCTCTTACAGTTAATATCATACCATTTCACATAAAATATAGAAAACTTGCAATCATCCTTTATGGAATAGTTACTATATATTACATGGGGTTTATAACATCTTCTATATTTACATTATAAACTTCACAAGACAGTGTTATAAGGTTTGCTTATATGATACAATTCATAAAGAAATTAAGAGGAAAGAGAGAGAGACTTTTGCATTTCTGCAGATATTTATCATTTTTGATGATGTTTCTTTTCCAAGGATCCAAAATTCCATCTGGTATCACTTTTCCTCAGCCTTAAAGAACATCCTTTGACATGTCTTGTAGTGAAAGTGACGAATTTTATGAGTTTACTTTTATCTGAAAAAGTCCTTTTTTCACCTTCATTTAAAATTTTTTTTCAGATATAATTCACATAAAACTTACTCTTTTAAAGTATATAATTCAGTGGGTTTTTTTTAGTATAGTCACAAGATTGTGCCATCATTACTGCTAGCTAATTCTGGAATCTTCTTTAGTCTTTTTTTTTTTTCTTTTTTTTTTTGTGAGGAAGATCAGCCCTGAGCTAACATCTGCCAATCCTCCTCTTTTTATTGCTGAGGAAGACTGGCCCTGGGCTAACATCCATGCCCACCTTCCTCCACTTTATATGGGATGCCGCCACAGCATGGCTTGACAAGCAGTGCATCGGTGCACGCCCAGGATCCAAACCGGCGAACCCTGGGCCGCTGCAGTGGAGCACACGCACTTAACTGCTTGCACCACCGGGCCGGCCCCATGGAATCTTCTTCATTCTTCAAGGATATTCTCCTTTGATATAAAATTCTGGATTGACTGGCTTTTTTCTTTTCTTCCAGCACTTTAAACATATTCTTCCACTCTTTTGGAATTCATGGTTTCTCAGGTGAAGTCAGTCAAAAAATGGATCATTGCTCCTCTGTTTGAAATGTGTCATTTTTCTCTCACTGCTTTCAACATCTTTATCTTTCAACAGTTTTGCCATGATGTGTCTTGAGGTAGACATCTTTGGATTCATTGAGCCTGGTATTCACTGAGTATCTTATATCTGTAAATTTATGTTTTTCATCAAATTTGGGGAATTTTTGCCTTAATTTTTCAAATATTTGTCTATCCCCTACTCTCCTCTCCTTCTGAGATTCTAATCATATGTATGTTGAATTATTTGATACTACCTAAGAAGTCCCTGAGACTGTATTCACTTTTTTTCAATATGTTTTCTCTCTGTTCTTCACATTAGTTAATTTCTATTGCTCTATCTCCAAGTTCACTTACGTTTCCTTCTGACAACTCTATGCAACTGTTAAATACATCCAATGAATTTTTATTTAAAGTATTGTATTTTTCATCTCTAGAACTTTCATTTGGTTCTTTTTCATTGTTTCTATTTATCTGATTTCTTATTTTTTCATTCACTGAAAGCATGTTGTTTTATTTCATTGACAATATTGTAATAGCTGCTGTAAAATTCTTGTCTGCTATTCCCAATATCTCATTAATCTCAGGGTAAGAGTCAGTTGATTTTCTTTCCTCTTGGGATATGTTCCATTTTCTTGATTCTTCATATATAGGGTAATTTTAGATTGCACCCTTAATATTATAAATGTTAATTTGTGAAGCCTTTAGATTGTTATTTTTTTCTCCAATGAGAGTTGTTCCTTTTGTGTTAGCAGGCAAATATCACGGCTTGGTTGGGCTTAACTTGAACTGCAAACTCTGTTTCTTAGGAGGCAGCTCTAGTCCAGTTCAGACTTTCTGTCTTTAGCTGTGCTGTTTTGAGTTTGTTGTACTGGCACACGGTTCAGAGGTCAGTCAGAGATGTGTGTACACAAAATTTGAGGACTCCCCTCCTCTGACTCTTCCCCTTCTGAAATTCCTTCATGATTTTCAGTTGTCAGGGTTCTCTTGGTTTCAGTTTTCTAGTTTCCCAGGCCAGAGAGACTACTGTTTTTCCACCAGAGTCCCCAGAGTACGGACTGTACTTAGCCTGAAACTAAAATCAGTGACGAGGCAAAGTTACTTCTTACAGCTTCCTTCCTTCCCTCCTCCAACTGTGTCCTCCCCTTTAGAGTCTGGCTGCTTCTGTTCACTCTCAAGCGCCTTAAATAGTCGCTTTTTGTATTAAGTCCAGGTTTTATATTTGTTTTCTGCAAAGGAATTCTCCTCTTATCTTGACATCACAAGAAGCAAAAGTCTTCCTGCAGTCCGCATTATAATAGAAGTTTCTACTTTAACTTCAACTACTGCCTTAGCAAGTTAACTTCAAAGAGTAAAATAAAATTAAAAAGGTGCTATGATATAGGGCCATATCAGAGATCTTGAACTTAACATCCATACTGTACTTTCTTTTAATTACATCTGTTAGGCAAAGTAAGTGATCACACATACAGAAGCGAATCAATAGAAAGCTCTATCATATTTAGGCATGGGGGAAATATTTGTTAATTATAAAGATTTTTTCATTGTGTTAACGACAAAACTCATAAAAGCAAATGGTAAATATGATACAATTAGAATCCTATGCAAAGACTAATACACATTCAAGCCTGTGAGTCTAGGTGTCTAAATGGTTCTCATTTGTATGCTATTATTTGTCATTGTAATTAGAAGCCTTTGAGCATGCAAGTCTAAAAATAAACTACATTTCTCTTAATTAAATTGTTAACCTAAGAGCAAGAGCTCAAACTTCCCAGCAACAATACTAACATTTATTAGAACAAGACAAAATATTTACTCATTTTATTTCACCCTAGAGGTGAAATAAACAGCAGCCAATTACAGAAATCTTCTGCATTTCCGAGACATTCACTCATGCCTTAGTAAAGGCCAAAATGATATGCTGATCAGATGGTGTGGAGCTATCTGCAAGCCTGGGACCAGACTGTACCAGACACAGGCCTGTACTATTGAAATAGAATTGTCCATTGTCTTGATTCAAACATGAAAGTAGATGGTACTTTATTGTGGTTGTAGGAGCTCCTTCTCCTGTGCCAGGCATGCCTCTGCCCAACTCCCTGTCTAGTTCTCCCCAAAAGTATGAGAGGTTACTAATGTAATTACTCAAGAGTCCAAAATTCTGATTGGGCAGAGTGAGTAGTAGGTAGAATCACTGTGTTACAAGCACAGTCTCCGCAGGAGGTCTGTTTTTTTGCCTCAAACTTCTGGGCTGGCCTGACTCCCTGGGGCCAAATGTCCAATCTCTCACACTCCTCCCTTCACTATATAAAGTAATTAACTAAGTGGATTTGGAGGGTCTCTTGGGACCTGGTGTTCATTCACTAGTTTGTTCTCCCCTCTAACCTTCTAACTCATACACCTAATATGCTGGTGCCAAGATTATGACTAGATGCAGTTAGGAGGGACGTAGGAGTCTTCACTTACGCCTAAAGCCTAAATTACAGGCACCAGTGCTGCTTTTAAGAAGAGTTCTACACTGGTGAGTTGAAGGTCTGCAGAGCTTTTATTAAAGTGGTACTTAGTCCCACTGGCTACTGTTCCTTGCAGACAGTTCCCTCATGACTCCTAAGGGAAAAGAATAGATTGGATGGGCAGAGAATGGCCATTTCTAGATTTCTGGCTATAAAAGCATAATGGCACCAAAACCTCACCCTGACCCCCTAAATCATAACTAAAAGGATTAACTCCTTCCCACAGAAACAATGCCTTATGAAAACTCTTCACAAACATGTAAAATAACAAAGAATGTCAACAAACTTTAAAAACTTAAAACTAGAGCTATTTAATTGGTACACAGCAGTAGGACCATATCAGTTGTTTACATCTAGCATCTATTTTGATGCCTGGCCATCCCTGGTGGTCTAGTGGTTAAGATTCGGTGCTCTCACTGCCATGGCCTGGGTTCGTTTCCCAGTCGGGGAACCACACCACCCATCTGTCGGTTGTTGTACTGTGGCAGTTGCGTGTTGCTGTGATGCTGAAAGCTATGCCACCAGTCTTTCAAATACCAGCAGGGTTACCTATAGTGGATAGGTTTCACCAGCGTTTCCAGACTAAGACAGACTAGGAAGGAGGACCTGGGCACCCACTTCCGAAAAAAAATTGGCCATGAAAACCCTATGAATGGCAACGGAGTATTGTCTGATATAGCCCCAGAAGGTGAGAGGATGGCACAAAAAGACCAAGCAAGGCTCCTCTCTGCTGTACACGGGGGCGCTAGGAGTTGGAATCAACTCAATGGCACTAACAACAAATTTTGACGCCCACCTCATATGAGCTGTTAAATATTAGTAAACTTGGACTAAAACAAATATTTTTAAACTTTTCGAGGTCAACTTTAGGCTTATCTATATTGTTAACCAGCTTAGTCTCTTTTCTTCGAAAGCATTTATAGGCTTTTTACATTAACGCAATACCAAGTTTAATCATTTTGAAAGAATAGGTGTGAACAGGTTTAATGCTATCACAAAGCAATTTTAACCAATTTTTTTCTTATTAAAATATTAGGGACTATCCCAGTGAAAACCTTCACTTCTCGATTAGTGTTATTATCCTATAATATATAGTCCCTGGTTAGGAAATCACTTTTAAGACTGAATTCAACTAAGCCCTTTATAAGAAGTCATTGAACTTGTAAAAAAATATTTGCCAGAACACAAATAATTTCAATATTTAAATGATGCCATTTAGAAAACAGTTTGAATTATTAAAAAATAATTAAAAAGGAAAAATCTTGTATTATACAATGAATATAAAATACTTGGTTCTTTATAACTGGATTCCTTCAGCTCCTCCTATAACATCAATATGGTTGTGTGCAGTGTGGGAAAATATGACTGATGTAATTTTTAAAATAATAAATTTAGACTAAAAGGATAATTGTCTTTTCTCCCAAATTTAAATAGCTTTGTTGTTTGTGTGTTTATTATTATAAAACAATTTAGGTTCAGAGTTTTAAAAAAATAGACCAATAGGCCTAAAGTAGACCTTGAAAATCTCCTATACTCCCATCACTCAAAGATAATTACTGTTAATCCTTGGCATAGTCTTCCAGGATTTTACCCACAAATCTATGATTGATAAATGGCGTCTTAACCAAACTTTATAGGCAATTCTATTACCAAATGTAATCTGTAATGCACATTATCTATGATAATTTTTCTTTTTAAATTGTGACATATTTAACTTGGAACTTCCCACTCTGATGGAGGAAAACAATCAGTAAAAACACATTTTTCATTCTGTTGCCATAGTTTCTGCTAAGCTACACAAATGTAATTGCACAGAGCATGTGCTGAAATCATTTGATTAGATCCAATGATTCACTTGTGTTAAAGCTAAGAAAAGGCTTAATTTAAAAGCACTTTTACAATTAAAGTAGAAATAAAGAGAATAATGCTTTTGAAACCATTTGAAGTAAGTTTCTTAGCACATGACTAAGGCACTCCTATGCCAGATTTTATTCAATGAATTAATCACTTATTAAACTTGCAATAAGCTGTGAGAAGTGTAATTTAATAAAAAGGATTACGGAGTCTGTGGACATTAAGGGGAATATTATTATCATGTGAAGCTAGTTAGAAATGCTCATTGAGAATATAGGTCCTCATTCACTCATTTAACAAATATTCACCAAGTCCCTACTAACACCTGAGCAAGATGCTAGGTCTTGCTAAGAACTACAGGATTTGAACTGGCAAAGATGAGAGAGTGGCTGGGGAATTCTGGGCTAGAAGCCTAGCTGGAACAAAGGCATAAGCAGGAATAAGTATTTTCCTAGTAGAGAATAATAAGAGGACTGTTCTAATTAGCTATAATGGGTTCATGTGGGACAAACTGTAAAAATATAACATCAAATAGGTACATGAAACTAGCTGATTCAAAACCTGGAATGCCAGACTAATTAGTTTTAATGAATCCATAGGCAATAACGGCTCTTGAAAAGATGCAAGTAAGGTTTTAGGAAAATCACTCTGGCAGTAGCGTGGGTTAGAAGCAAGGAAAGACTGAGGCTAGAAGATGGTAAGGTTACTGCAATAAACTAGATGTGTGCTAATGAGGGTCTGGTCTAAGTAGAAACTAGAATGAAGAGGAAAAAATGAACCTAAGAATCACTGTCATATTCAGTTCAAGAAACAATCGCTGAACACCTGACTTGGGTACTGAGACTAAAATCAAACAGGACAGAGTCCCCACTTTCAAAGATCAATTAACTGAACTTCTGTTTCATTTTTTCCCATTGGCCCCATATCTAAAGTACAAGAAATGAAAGTCTGGTGAATGGTAGTATTACTGACAGAATTTTGCTGAAAGCGGAAGTTGAGAGGGAAAGTTTAAAGGGGAACTTTTTGGGTTTCAACACTGATTTTAAAGCGATGGCATGAGATTCCAAAAGGGCTGCCATATAGGCAGTTCTAGACAAGGAACTAAAGTTCTGCAGAGACAGCATGCTGATGAGGTTCAGGACATGCTACCCCAAAATATAGCGCCTTGGCTTACTGGATATTTTAAGATGAAGGAATGTGAGAAACAGCACGTGCAGAAGCTTTCTGACCCTCCCCTGAAGCAAGTCATACAAGGCTCCTGTGAGAGGTGCCCTCCCTCTACCCAGAGGAAAGGAGCGTCCTTATCTCTGAAGACAAGCGACACAGAGGAATCCGAACCAACAGGTTGAGTTGCTTGCTAAGTTTCCCCCAGTTTACTACACTTACCTCATTCCCTTTGTCCATCATACCCTTTTTCCACGACTTTCCACTCTTCATCAAACCTAATATACAAAAGCTCAGTTTTAACTGTTTCTTCAGGTCTTCATTTCCTTAAAAGGCTCCCACGTCACATAAAACTTATATTAAATAATATGTATGCTTTTCTCTTGTTAATCTGTCTTTTGTTACGGGGGTCCCAGTCGAGAACTTAGAAGGGGAGAGGAAAAAGATATTTTTCTTCCCCCACAATGCACAAAGTTATTAGGAAAGGGGCAATGGCTAAAGATTTAAGAAGAAAGCCTTTCAGGAGCCCACACAAAAAGAAGGATGAGTCGATGATGACCAGGAGTTAAGGATGCAAGAAGAAAAAGAGCCAGAGAAATGGCTAGAAAACTAACAGTGAATAGAATCCAAGGAAAGACATAACGTCGATAAAAAATTGATCATCAATGAAGTCAAACTGTGGTACAATGGGAAATATAGATTTGGTCTTTGTCCTAAAAGCTTAGGAATGTCCAGAGTGGTAAGAGTGTCTTTTGTATGCTAATGAGATGACTGGTGGCTGGGGGCCCCTTAGATAGCTTCAGGATGGGAGCTGGTTGCTAGAGACCAAAGACTTTCAGCCCCACCCTCTCAGCCTCCCTCCCTCCCACCACTGGGGAGGGGAGAGGGACTGGAGATCCAGTTAAGCACCAATGGCCGATGATTTAATCAATCGTGTCTACACGATGAAACCTCCATAGAAACCTCTAAACAACGGGGTTTGGGGTTCCGAGAGGTTCTGGATTGGTGCACACATAGAGGTGCTGGAATGGTGGCAGTCCTCGAGAGGACATGGAAGTTCCACATTCCCTACCTTCATGCCCTCAAATCCCTTGCCCTGTGACTCTTCCATTTGGCTGTTCCTAAATTGTAATTCGATCCTTTATACTATGAATTAACAAAGCTTGAGCCTCAAGTCTACGCAAAGAGGTCAGGGTGTGAGGGTGGGGAATGGCATTAAAAAAATCCTTAAAAACAATCAATATAGATAATTCCGTTGAAAGAATGGGGATATAAAAGGAAGGAATAGAGGGACAATGGGAAAGAATCATATGAAATTTTTTTCAACATAGAAGGCAGATGAGTGAGAAGGCCCAGGGACAAAGGGAATATGGGAAAGGCTGGAAAAGGTGGAGATGGGAGGGGTGGTTCCTAAGGGAGCAGATCCTTCAGGAAGTCATACATAATGGGATCTAGGATGGAAGAGGTTAGAGAGAAGGATTAAGGACAGGGAGAAGGATAAGGATATGTTAAGGTGTTCAGGATGAAAAAAGATTATAGATAGTCTTTCTAATGGACACACAAGGTCTGTGAAGGGAGTACCAGAGAGGCAGTGCATTGAAGCAGGAGTAAAATGCTCAGAAATCAGCTTGGCTGAGATACACAACAGAGGATGAAATTATATCTACGAAAAGTCACCTTAAGAGATAAAAATCACCATAAGCAGGGTAGCGGGAACTGAACTATCCTAATCAAAAGAACTAAAATATCTAAAGAATGGACAACAAAAGATGGACTAGGAAAAATGAAAAATAAAAAATAAAATGCCAAATTGGGCAAGTGTTTCTAGCACTTTCCAGGGTACAACCTAACCAGTCGCTTGGAATACCAGGTCTCCTAGGAGGAACACCCCTATCCTGGAGATAACTATCACACTCTTGAGCTTCTATGTCTTTAGCTATTAGAATATACAACCAACTCCCTTTTTTCTAATTCCATGCTCACCAAGCAACCCAATTTTAACTTGACACCCTTACCCAAAAGGAAAAATGCACTAAGCAAGCAAAAAAATGTTTAACGTACTTGTTTATTTGTATTTCCCACTGTAAGTTGGTAAAGTGTCATTTCGGTTTACACATCAGACTTTTATGATTATAACTACAGCTATACGCACAAAATCAGAGCATGAAACCACAAATAGTATAATGATCCAGCATTGAATCCTATTTGCCACTAGCAAGAAACACTTAGCAATATATACAAGATACTGCAGTAATATACTGTGACCTTGTCAATGGTTTTCTGATTTTTTTTCATTTCATAAGAAAAGGAGAACAATTATAAAAAGCAACATAGTGAGACTTAGCTGTGAATGCAATAGGAAGTAGAGAAACTTACAGCTTGTTGCAGCAGAAACTGAAATAATTAAGCCATGATTTATTATAAATCTATGATCTACAGAATACCATCAAGCTCTAAAAATGTCTACTCAAAACCTTGGCCAATTTTCTTGGTACTTAGATTATTTTTTTCTCTGAGACATTAGCTCATCAATTTAGGAAAAAAAAAAAAAAGAGGGAAACAAAGCCTAACAAGTTAATAAAAAAGTTCCTGTTTTTGGTAAAGAAAGGAGTTTCAGTCCTGGCCTAAAATTCCCTATTCCTCAATGATTAGTTTCATCTTCCCCTTTCCAGCACCTTCGATATTAAAGAAATCTCAACATTAACCTCAAAAATTTCCAAATTCTGGTGTGAATAAGATCATGACACTATATTGTAGACATTTTCCTCTTTTTAAAACTTTTCTTTTATTATGAACTATAACAGAGAAAATCTCAGGGTGAGGTCAACTGTAACCCCACCATCCTAACACTAGCTACTCTCATTTCGTGCGTGTTCATTTCCAGTCTTTTCTTACTATATCTGTATCCTACTTATTAGCTGAGGCTTGTCGGCTCCTTATAATCTAGACTAAATGCACTCAATTCCTGCTGAGCCACGGCCTGTGCAAGTCCAAAGCCTCCTGGTCCCCCAAGGTTTCTCTCAATTACTAGGAGAGCTGACATCCTCAGCACCCTTTGAGGTACCCGAGTACTGTCTGTTCTGCACTGCACCAGTCCAGACACAACACAACTTCCTTTGAGTTCTGTAAAAGACAAAAACAAAACCCAAACACATGCAAAAGACAGTCCTTAGCATACGACACTTCAGTGAAGACTTCTGGAGAAAGGCAGAGGAGTGGCACACACCGCAATAAAAAAAAGGGAACTGGAGGTAGGAACGTTCTTAATCTCTCTCCATCTTCCATCCTTGGCGGAGAAGTCTGTAACTCGCCTCTTCCCTAGCCTTGCATCATTTTTTTGACTTTTCTCCTTCTTTTCTCTCTCTCCTTCCCTATTAGGAACAAAACCAACAAATCTGTCCCCTTGTTTCCTGTCAAGCAGCTTCCTCCACTTCTGACCTCTCAGCCCTAGCTAACATCCATACTCATATCCCTAAGTGAGCTTCATAACAAGGCAATGCCCCAGGGCAGTTCCTTCCATAAAAAGGAACTCCGGTGCCCATTGCTGTGACAATACATCTTTCTTCTCCCTATCTATTTCGGAGGTTTTACATAGTCATCATACTCTACATATAACTATATAGTCTACTAACTGAACAAAGATTTTGGACGCTTACTTATATCCGATGTTGTGTAAAGCACTGGCGAGACTGCAGCAGACAAACTCCCTGATGCCAAGCAGCGCAGGGTCCAGAGGAGGCACTCGGGCAAGTGAAGAAGCCCAAGGTGCAAGCACTACTAGCGAGGGATGAGGCAGACAGAGTACCAGAAGAGAACAAGAGAGCATCTCACTCCATCCAAAGGTTTGGGGAAGCCAGGCACTGATGGACAGCAGGGCAGGAAAAAAGCCTGCACACCAGAAGGAAAAGCATACAAAGGCACCGAGAAGACAGAGAACACGGCCTATCTGGGAATGTGCAGTTAGTGCAGACGGGCAGGTGCAGGTGAAGGAAGGGGAAAGAAGGCACCACAAGACACAAGGCAGGAACCAATCCATGAAAGACTGTTTGATTTGAAAAAGTATGTCTTTTGTTCTAAAGGCAGTAGGGAGCCAAGGAGAGATTTTAAGCAGAGGATTAAGATAATTAGTTCTGTGGCTTAGAAAGACCACCAGCAGTGGTGTGGAAGATGAATCTGAAAGGAATTGAGATGGAAAACAGCGAAGCCAATGCACAGGTTGATGCAAGGGTCAAGGCCAGAAACCATAAAGGCTATACTCACGTGCTGAGAGCAGGGAACGAAAGTGAAAATAAATTCCCTAATGTGTTATTCACTAACACTACTAAGCACAAAGTGAAAACATTGGAAATTACTAAAATTATTAAATTCTGAATAGCTATAGTGCAATCTTTAAAGTTCAAAATGATAATCCTTCAGTGACCATGAAATCAGAGAGCACTCAGAGTAAAAGACAAGTGAAGACTAGTTTTCAAAACGCTGCAAATGAACTGTATTCATTTGTCAAAACTCACAAATTATATCTCAACAGAAAAAAATTAGGGCTATACAGTAAAAATCATGAAAATATTTTTTTTTTTTTTAAATCATGAAAATATTTTTTAAGCATGAATATTACAAGGAAGACATTTTCAGATTCAACAAGGATTTTCTTAATGTTTATTTGGGTATTGTTTTGCACACATATCTATTTCCTTAGCAAAGTTAATGCTTGCTTTTTAGAAGCCACATATTTCTAAATAGCAATATAAATCTTCTAAGACTTATTTTTCAAAATGCACACGTTTGTGATACATCTTACACTACATCATCTAGGCAACTTGTTCAATTTTATAAAAATAGATTATTTATTAATGCATTATTCTTAAGTGTTGCAAGTTTTTCTGTCCTGGCTGTAACAGCATGTGATTTAATAGCATATCACAATTTAACATGCAGCTTTGTGTGTGTGTGTGCCTGTGTATAGATTTGGTGAAAACAAACTTTATGAATTAAAAATAAGCACATGAAATGTCTATGGGACTTCCAAATGAAGATGGCCAGTGGACAGTAGAGAATTTTACTGTAGTCAGATTATTTGAAAATTCACAATTACTACAAAACATATAGCTTTAAAACAACAATGACCTGAATAGTTCATTTCTTTGCCATGTTATATGACTGAACTTAACACACACAAAAATGTGAAGAAAAAGATCATTTAGGGAACAACATAGCAGATCAAAAGGATTTCACTGACGTTTTTAGAAGACTTATTTTCAAAAGCAAGTTCCCTTTGTGTTACTTTATAAATCATTAGCTTTCTGACAGTTTAAAGACAATTGTGCTTTGAACCCAAATCTAGATACACAAAGAACAGAACTGCACGGCATTCCTTATTCTTAAGGTATACTTTCATTTACAATACAAGTCATGCTTAAGTATTTTGGCCAGCAAAAAATTAGATAATTTATAAGTGATAAAAACTTACAACCATTACAGCAAGGCTGTAATTCCAGCTTCCAAAGTGCTACCAAAATTATTTTTATATTTGTTGATATATTTTAAATTATACCTTCCATGAAAAGATATAAAAGTTTTTAATAGTCCAAAGTAATATTCCCAAGGATCAGATTTCAATTTGATGTAAGAAAATACAGCAGCACTTTGTTCCTCCTAAGTCATAACCTCATTTTTCCACTGCAATTCTACTGTCGCCTCTGCACTTAATTCTATTGTGAGAAAGTACTTCATCAACACCCTTTCCTTCTTCTATTTTCCAGACTACATACTGCTAACAGTGCTGATTTGGTTTCTATTAGCACTTAAATGTAGCAGCCCTGAATCAAATTTCAGCTGGCAATAATTTGTGCTTACAGCTACAAACTTTCATAGGGTTACTGCCAACTCATTTTTCAAGAATAATCCTACTTTTTAAAAATGTTAATTTTCACTCATAGTGAACTATCTAATTTAATGCTATGAACACTGGGGACCAAGGAAATTAAATTCATCCTGTCTTGTCCCATCCTTCCTCTCCTATCTCAGTTTTAACTGTTTTCTCCACCACAGCCATGCTCCAAACCCAAGTCTGTGATTTAGAAGAAAAAGGTCCAAGAGTGCTCTGGGGGGACTTACAGGCACCAGACCTCTATGGCAGCATGCTCCCCTGCTGTCCCTCCTTATTTCAAACATGAAGTGCGCAACCCATTCCCCTGAAACCAAGTTGAGCAATTAACGCTTCCAATTTTATGACAAGGGTATCAGCACAATTACGTTGCCATATAAAAAGTTACAGATGTTCTGTGCCTCTAAACAATCACAGTGCTCCCTGGTCATTTAAATTTTTTATTCTATTTTAAAATGATTTCAAAATCCAAAGTTGCAAAAATAACGGACAACTCTCACATTCATAATCACCAATTTTTAACATTCTACCACACTGGCTTTCTTATTCATACACTCACACATATACACACACACTCACACACGTATTATTTTTCTGATCTACTTCAGAGTGGTTTGCACACATTTCCTAAAAATTCTCTTAAGTAATCTCAGTATAGTTATCAAATTCAGAAAATTTAACATTGATAAAATACTTTAATCTCTGGTTCCTATTCTGATTTGTCAATTGTCTGATGTGCTTTATGATGGTTAATTTTACGTGTCAACTTGGCTGGACCACAAGGCACCCAGATATTTGGTCAAACATTATTCTGGGTGCTTCTACGGGGGTGTTTTTAGATAAGATTAATATTTAAATCAGTGGACTCTGAGTAAAGCAGATTGCTCTGCAAAAAGTTAGGTGTTTACAGCAACACTCCATCATCAAATGGAAGTAGTCAACATGAGACTGGACTCAAGCAGGCCCTGAAGGCACAAGTAAGTGACACGAAGAAGTGGGCCAACTTCCTTTGGTCCCCACTCCTGACACACTACCTTCTCTCTCCCAGCCTGCACCTACAGTCTTATGGGGGTGCCCTAAGACCAACTGACAGAAAAGACAAGACTCAGGCCTGGTTTACCCAAAAGTGGACAGTTACAACACTACAAGTCCTTTCTAGGACATCCCTGAAGGACAGTGGTGAAGTGACCATGTGTCCAGTTAAACAGAAATGAAGACTGTGATTGTCATGAGTATTTCTTCCTTATTTTGTTATTAATGTTTGTGCTATATCTTTGTTCTCTTCCCTCTTATCAACTTATCATGTAACATAAGATATATTGACTTTATATCATAGTCTTTAAGTTAGAGGATATCAAGGAGAAGAGTAAACTTCACTCAAGGACTTCAAATCCTCTTCTGAGGAAAGGGTTGGTCTGTTTTCGGTTGTACACAGGATAGCTGTATCATGTTAGCCAGAATTTGTTATTGTCTGTACTTGCAGATTAAGTACGATTTAAGGAGATGCATATGGGAGCCCAGATATTTGGTCAAACAGTCAAACATTATTCTGTATGTTTCTGTGATGGTGTCTGGATAAGATTAACATTTAAATCTATGGACTCTGAGTAAAGCTGATTGTCCCCTGTGATGTGGGTAGGCCTTACCCAATCAGCTAGAAGCCTGAATGGAAGAAAAAGACCAGCTTCCCCCAAGGAAGAGAGAATTCTCCAGCAGACTACCGTCAGACCGGAACTGGAACATCAGCTCTTCTGGGTCTCCAGCCTGGCGGCCTATCCTGCACTTTTTGAATTTGCCAGCCTCCATAATCACATCAGCCAATTCCTTATAATAAATCTCTTTGTACACACACGCACGCACGTGCGCGCACACACACACATAGCCTGTTGGTTCTGTTTTTCTGGAGAACCCTAATACATCCTTTAACAGCACTTTTTCCTTGAGTACAAAATCCAGTACATAATCACATATTGCATTTATTTTGTCATGTCTCTTTAGTCTCATTTAATCTGGAAGACTTCCTCAACCTTTCCTTGTGTTTTATAACAGACTTTTTTGAAGAATAGAGGTCATTATTTTCTGTTTGTTTGTTTAAATAGAACTTTCTGTTTGACTGAAGTTTCCTCATGATTCAGGTTATGCATGCCCAGCTGGAAGACTACTTAAGTGATGTGTGCTTTTCAGGGTATCACAACCAGAAGCATAAAATGTCAGTCTGTCCCTCAGTGGTGACGTTAGTTTTGATCACCCAGCCAAGGTGCTGTCCAGATTCTCCATTACATAGGTACCAATTCTCCCTTTGCAATAAGCAATCTGTGGGGAGACACTATACAGCCATGAAAATATCCTGTTCCTCATTAAACTCCTGCATCTAGATTTAGCATCCATTGATGATTCTTGCCTGAACCAATCTTTACCATAACGGTTACAAAACAGTAATTTTCCAACTCTTCCATTCCTTCCATATTTATCAGTCAGCATTGTACTGCGAAAAGGGTTCTCCCTTCTTCCTATCTATCTATCAGTCTATTCATGGATTACTATTTTTTCAATGGCTTAAAATTCATTCCTGTCCTTAATTATTTTGATGGGCAAATTGACCTAGATTTGGTCAGTGTAAGCACCTTCAAGCTGGCTTCTGTATCCTTCTGATATGCCCTCTTCATTTTTTTTCTTTCCTTTTTTTTTTTTTTTTTTTTTTAGCACTTCCTTGCTTTCTCTCATAAATAGATTTGATTCCTTTTAATGGGAAATGGTATTAGAAATCAAGCTCTGGATGCCAGGTGGACTCATTGCTGCTTGCCCTCTGGGCTCTTTCATGAATAGAGCTAAGAAATGTATATTTGTCATTTTATATATATGTAAATCTGCTGTACATACACTTATGCTGTACATGGACTTATGCTGTACACATACGTGGATGTATGTTTCCAAATACTGCAAGGGATGCCTCATTCAGTTGGCTTATAACCATTTGCTTATAATATCCTAATGTAGAAATTATTTGTGTGTGAAATCATTTGACCGTAAACTTATTTGCTGGTTTAAGTCAGCCCAAATGAACCAATAAGCATATGGCCAACTCACTCAGAACAAATAAGAATGTAATGAGCACAAGAGTAATGATATTCTAATGTTGAACCAAAGGAATGTGAATTATATCAATAATGTCCATGTTTCTAGCTAGTATACATATTATAATGTTGAACCAATGGAATGTGAAGTATTTCGATAATGTCCAAGTCTCTAGGTGGTCTGCTACGCTATCCTAAGCCACTTCTCATTAAACAGTCTGTGTGCTCATCTCCCTGTGTCTTTCCAAGAAACACCAAAATGTCAGCAGCTAAAGGACACCTGGTGGCAGATGAAGCAGAAAAAGCAGCCGAGCAATTTGAGGAGTCAGGTCGTATATCCCTTTCCCACCGCCTTATTAGCTTAGAAATAAACACTTGAATGTGAGAATGTTTACATGATTTGCATGGTTTCTTAGTTCTGCTTCTGTGAGCTACATCTCAAAGAACTAGATTTTTGCTGTGACCTCAAGGAAAACTGCAACTGAATCTAAAATAGGGAACAAACACATACATATCCTTACGCGCTAAGCATACTTCTGCAATATAAATTACAAATATTTAGGTTTACATACTCTTATTCTATCTGTGGCCCCATCCTTATTTTAGTCCCAGCTGTATAAATAAATATTAAGTGCTCACCATCAGAGCTTTTCCCCAGTCTGTCTGGACAAAACTCATTGCCTAGTAGATTCCTCAGGAAGACCACTAGTGGAGGGTATTCTTCGAGTTCTTGCATACTTAAAACTTCTTCTGTAGCCTTAATCTTGAAGGCAGTTGGCTGAATATAATTCTTGGTTTGCACTTCCTTTCCTTAAATTTCTTTAAAAAAAGAAGTTGTTCCAGTGTTGCCTTGCTTTGTATGTTGCTTTTGAGAAGTCTGACGCCAGCTAATTATCCTACCATTGTGTAATTTATTTGATCTTTTGGCCTTAAGCTCTGAGAATTTTTTTATCTTTAAAGTCTAATAGTATTACTAAACTATGTCTCAGAGCTGATCACTATGGGAGCCGCTCATCATATCATTATCAATTTTTCCCAAGACCCAGTGGCCATTTCAACATGTAGACTCAAGTCTTCTCTTATTTTTGTGATTACCTTTCTTGGATAGTTTATTTTCCTTCTGTAAGGATTCTGGTTGTACATATGTTACATCTTCTTTGCCTGTCCTCCACTTCAACCACTTTCTCTCTGACCTTTTTCTTTCTTCATCTAATTTTTAAAAATTTGTTTCCTTGCTTTTCTTTAATGCCTCTTATTAAATTTTCATTTGAGTCTATTCTTCCTTGGAGACTATGTTATTTAGTCTTCATCTCTGATGTGATTCTGTCTTTTCCTTCATTTTTTTTTCTGAATTCAACCAGCTCTCATTGCATTTCTCCCCCCCGCCCATTTTTTTTGTCCATTTCTTTCTTAGTTTTTGAATATCTGATTCAAGGTGTTTTTTCAACATCGCCTAATGCTTATCTGAGGATATTTATTCAGTTTGGAGTGTTCTGTTCCTTTTGCTCTTCTGCACAATGGTTGGATTTAGGGAAGACTTTGCATCAGCTGGAATGTTTTGATTTTCATTTTGTTTTCTTTTTACAGAAGCTTTGTATTGAATTTTTTTCTATTTCTAGGTATTTGGTGCACAGGATTCCTAGTATAAGAGGGCCTTATCAGTTTAGTGAGATTCACACTTTGTTTCACGGATGATAGGAGGGACTGTGTATAATTTTTCTTGAATCTGCAAGACCTGTAATTTTCTCCTTTGCTTTCTTTCTCTTTACTGGCCACATTCCCAAGATGCCCATCCCTTCTATATTTATTCTCCTCCAGAAGCAAAGCTTCTTGAACGTTGCTAATTCAGATCCTGCCCACTTTCAAGCTCTTTTCTTTTTTGTTTTTTTGGTTTTTTGCTGAGGAAGATTCGCCCTAACATCTGTCGCCAATCCTCCTCTTTTTGCTTGAGGCAGATTCGCCCTGAGCTAATATCTGTGGCCATCTTCCTCTATTTTGTATGTGGGTCATCACCACAGCATGGCTGACGAATGGTGTAGGTCCATTACTGTCGACACTTTCTTTTTCTGAGGATGAGTTTTGCCTGTGTTAGGTCTAAGTTTTCTGTGCCTCTCTCCTCTTTTTCAAAGGGCTTCTTAAGACTCCCCTCTCCTACTCTATGCCCCACAGGATTGCTGCAGCAAGAGCCCTATTGGAATTTGGTGCTGTTTTCCTTCCTCTACTTAGACATAATCTGAAAATTATGGTATGCCCTATCTCCTAGCAAAGCTGAAGGCATGGGTCATATGTGGTTTTGTTTAAGCTTCTTGGTGGTCTTAAGGGGTTTTTTTTGGGGGGGACGGGGGGATGTATATGGAGATTTGGAATCAGGGCAACTGTCATACCCTCCAGACCTAGAATATCTATCTTTGCTCATTGTTAAAGTGTCATTTCTGGAGTTCCCAAAAATCAACAAAAAGTCCTCAAGGCAAACTGGAAGTTTCCAGCTGGGCTGGGGAGTCTCTTAGAGATGTTCTAAAAGTTCAAAACCCTCTACTCCATCTCCACCTGACTCCAAATGCCACTATCCTTTTTCTCTTAAAAAATGGTGAATTCTTTGCAGCTTCATAGTCTTAAAAAATTCTGAGATGTTTCATACAGACTTCCCCTACAGGAATATTTATCACTCAGAATCATCTAAACTATACTGCAGTAACTTATTACCCCAAAATTTCAGTGGCTTAAGACAACAGTTTATTTCTCACTCCTTCTGCGTGTCCATCGTGGGTTGCCTAGGGGTTCTGTTCCAAGTCTTCTTTACTATAGTACCCAGAACCACAGAGAAGCCACCATCTAGACTACTACCAGTTGCTGAAGCCGTGGGAATACAAGCTTTGAAGGGTGTTCCACTGGCAATCAAATGCACCATTCCTGACATCTTGCACGTAACTTCTGATCAATTTCATCAGCCAGCACTAGGCACATGACTCCACTCAACCACAAATGGTCTATCTTGTGCCAAAAGGAGAATCAGAAATTCCTACAATAGAAGCTTCATCTTAAACCTAAAATATCCCTAAATATTTCTGTAAACAGCAATAAGGAAATGTCCTTCTTAGCATGTGAAAGCTAGATTGATTCTTAATATTAAAATCAAAGAAATCATGTCCTAATGAAATGCAAATGACATGCAGTAAATCCAAATAAAGCCTGTCAAATACATGTAATATTTTAATCGGCCAAATGACGGAAACCAAAATGCCTTGGAGTTTCCAGAAAACAAATTTAGTTATTGCCAAAGCAAGCTATTGCCAACTTTAAATTATGCGAGATGACTGTGTCCATAATACTCTTATAGGAGAATTTGCATGATTTTTAATAAAGGGAATCACTAATATATGCACACATAGGCTTACATTTATATTCACAGAGATGTTTACCTACATACAGATTTACATGTCATATTAATCACCTGCTTACATAGCACAAATACATCAGCATATCTGAAGGGGTAGTAAACACGAAGGAAGGCATTTACTTAATTTTGTACTTATAATAGTTCTTAATTTGGGCTATACAGCTGAAAGGTAAAAAGGCAAGTTTTAAAGCAGCTATAATATCTGGATAATAATTCATTGATAATCATAAACTTTTTTTTTAATTCCAAGACATCCGTAGTGAAAGAAGATTAACCACAGAAAAAGACTTATTCTTTCTTTGTTGTATGCCTGTAAAAGGGAATTTTAAAGGAATATTATAAGAATAAAAAATTGAATACCCATAGACTCCTCATGGGAAATAACACAAAAAATTCAATTTTGCTTTCCTATTATTTGCTTTATTATTGCCTTTCATTTTCTATAACTATTAAAATGTGGATGAAAAACATCCTAGCTTTTAAAAAGTGGTTTCTACTTTTCTAAGTTGTCCTTATTTATGAAACTGAAATTGACTCTGAAAATAATGGGAGAATAAAAAGATATTAAGATTTCACATAGAAAAGGATAGCAAATAGTCAGTAGCTAAGCAAAAAGTGTATCTATAAAAATACTGTCTTAATTAAAAAATTAAAACCCAGAGGATACTTTAAAATATTTATTCTACAACCATTTAACCAGTTCTAATTACATGTAGGCACTGCACAGAGCTATCTAGAATAGGAGTGGCTTAGAGCCTCACTGCGGAGGTTACAATCCAGGCTCCATTTACCAGCTATGCACTCTCAGACAAGCTGCTTACCCTCTCTCTCTGCACCTCAGTCAGTATCCTCATCTGCAAAATGAGCATACCAATAGTACTGGCCTTATAGGATTTGTCATGGGGATAGAAAGAGTTAAAATATTTAAAATTGTTAGGAAATTCAGTGCCGGGCAAAAACCAGATATTGTATAGATTAAAAAAGATAACATATGTACATCATTTGGAATGATGCCACATATACAGTAAGTGCGCTATATACATTAATTGTTGCTGTAATTCATAGAAAGGAAATCATTTATTGACTTCCAATTTCAAGATGGTGAAGAGCTTTCTATATCCTAGTCTTTCAAAAAATTGCTCCCAAACAACACAGTAAACAAGAAACAGAAACACACTTCACATTCAATAATACCCAAAGACATCTATAACCCTAAGCTACGATGCATGAGGATAGAAAACATTTGAAAGAACAGTAAATGACTCAGCAGAGGGGAGAAAGGTCAAGTCAAAATGCCTGCAGAGGAAGCTGTTCATGCGAGCAAGCTGAATTACCCCAGAGGACCCCAAAAAGGCTCAGGATATGGAGGCACCAGTAACCATGGACAGCAGAGGACTGAGAGAAGGGAGGCAAAGAATGAAAACGGGAAATGTCCGAAACCCTTTTAAGGAGCTTTATTCCCCAGGTCCCGACACTCACACGACGCAGGATTAATAATTTCAGGAGGAAAAGAAACAGATTTGAGGGTTATCAGACACAGTGAGGGGTGAGGATGAGGTAGGAGACTGAAAACAAAGAATTAAGTAGAAGTCTACATATCCTCTGCTGGCTCCAGAAAGCAGAGAGCCAGGCTAGTGCTCCCCAAGTGGAAGACTGGAGGATCCTTCTCTGGAGAAATGGACAACCTGAGTAAAAGACATTGATATTGACATGTGGGGTTCCCAGCGAAAAAGCTCTACAGTGTAAGCCTCCAACTAAAAAGGTAAGTATCCCTCACACAGAGTTTTTAACTAGTGTTTTAGTGTCTCACTCATGTTAACAGTCAACGATCACCAGACAATTGAGAAAAAAATCCCTCAAGTGCAAGACACCAAAATAAATAGAGAAAAAGAAGGAATTCAGAAGAAAGAGAGGCAATTCAGGGCACAAGGAAAATAAAACTTGGTAGAAAGTATAATTAATTAATATCCTTAAAGAAATACATTTTAACCATAAAACAGAAACAAGGTGCAATTAAAAAGGAATAAATTAAAACAAGAAGCTCTTAGAAATTTTTAAAATTTGAAAAAAAGAATGTCTGTTAAAGATCTGGATGATAAAGTTAAAGAAATAGGCCAAAAGTAGAGTAAAAATGCAAGGAGATGAACAATAGGAGAGAAAAATACAAAAATTACAGAATAATCTTGGAAGCCTAATATCTTAACAGAATTCTAGAAAGAGTGACTAAAAGAACCAAGAGGAGGAAATTTCAAATATATAATCCAAAAACTATCCCCAGAACTGAAGGAGTTTTAAAGGGTGCACTCAGTACCTAGCATAATGAATCAAAAAGTATCCACATCAACCCATGTAAACGTGAAATTCCAAAATTCCAAACCAGGGATAAAGAGAAGATCCTAAAACCTTCCTGAGACTAAAAAAATAGGTCACACACAAAGCACTGGGAATCAAAATGGCATCAAACTTCTCATCAGCATCATTAGAAGCTACAAGACAACAGGATATGTCTTCAAAATCCCAAATGATAATTCAATTCAGAATTCTACACCAAGCCAACCTATCATCCACATGAGAATATAATGAAGACGTTTTAAGATTTGAAAAATCTTTAAGAAAAAGAAAGCCATGGGATCCAGGAAAAAGGATTAAGCACATCATTCCCAGGATGACAGCAAAGGCAAGTCCCATGATGACAATTATGCAGTAGCTGAGGGGGCAACCAATCCAGATGGAAGAGGACAGAGGGTTCTAGAAGAAATGACTTCAAGAAAAAAGTAGAGCTCCTGGGTTAACTCATCTACAGAAAATCATACTGAAAAGCATTTTACCGAGTTGTTAAAACATGTGGAAACACTTCCACTCACAGAAAAGTAAATGAATGAAAAGACTGGGGTAATTTAACTCAAGGAAAAACAAAAAATTTATACAAGGAAGGAAATAAAGACATAAAACACTTGGCCCAGCAATGAATATTTACAAAGCCATTAAAGATTGAATATGGATCGGGCCGGCCCCGTGGCTGAGCGGTTAAGTGCGTGAGCTCTGCTGCTGGCGGCCTGGGTTCAGATCCAGGGCGCGCACCGACGCACCGCTTCTCTGGCCATGCTGAGGCCGTGTCCCACGTACAGCAACTAGAAGGATGTGCAGCTATGACATACAACTATCTACTGGGGCTTTGGGGGGAAAAAATAAATAAATAAAAAATTATAAAAAAAAAAATTATAAAAAAAAAGATTGAATATGGATTCAACCAAAACCGTAATATAACCTCATTAGACAGGTGGGCAGAGAAATACAGGAGGTCTAAAGCTGATGTCTCAAGAGCTTTATAGTGTCATTTAAAATTGGCAGACAATATTGGAAGAAAGTAGAAACTGGGAATGGAACGGCAGATGAGGGTCAGGAACTGCCGATTTTGTTTTTGCCTTTGGTATAAGCCTTGTAGTGCTATTTGACTAAGTATCTACCTGGATTAACTTGATAAAAATATTTAAATTAAATAAATAATATTTATTGAGTACTCTTTGTGGCAGATACTACACGCTGGTCCACCTAACACCAAGTTCCACCACCTTCTTCCTTGTCTAGGGAGGTTGAGAAGCTAAATATTCAATTTCACGGCTTCCCTGGAAGAAGGACGGCCAAATGACACCGTGTGGCCAAAAAGAAAACATACAGAAAAGTCTGTTGAAGAGGATTTTAAATCCTAAATAGGAAGAAAACACCTCACAAACAGAAAGTGTTTTCCTCTTACCCCGCATTGCTGTCTGAACACGGACAGTCACCAGCAAGGACAAAAGTCACACGCTAGGGTCGGCATGAGCAGCAAGCCTGAAAGAGCCGGATTCTTAGGGGCATGGCTGCCTGACTCCAGACTTCTTGTTATGTGGGTTTTTTAAAATACTATTTAGTATTTAAACCATCGTAGTTGAGTTTTCTCTTACCAGTTACTAGGTTAGGCAACTGGGAAACAAAGATGAAGAAAACAGTTTCTCTTCCAAGAAGCTTAACCAATAAACAACCATAATACTAACAAATGCACTACAGCCAAAATATGGTGCCGGAAGAAATCACAGGAAAGAGAGATCACAGCCAGTTGAAACATCAGGGAAGGCTTCTCAGAACCCATGGCTGACTGCTATGGGTCCTGCAGAACTGAGGGAGTTTTAACAGAAATGTACATTCCATGTTAAAGAAACAGCACGAGCAAATGTGCAGGGGAAGGACAGCATTTTCAAGGAAAGCAAAGGCTTCTGAGTTGAAAAGACCTAGTTTGAAATCTCAACCATATAATTCACCAAGTTTACGACCCTGGAGAATATATTATATTTGCAATATATATATAAAACTGATAAAGGATTACTATCCAGACTGTATAAAGAACTCCTACATAAAAATAAAGACAAACTACCCAATAGAAAAACAGGCAAAAGACACAAACAAGCACTTCACAGAAGATGAAATCCAAAAGGCCAATAAGATGAAAAATGTTTAACCTCATTATTAATCAGGAAAATGTAAATTTAAAATCACAATAAGGTCACAGTGAAATTCACACCTCTCATAGTGGCAAAGATTTTTTTTTTAATCTAACAATAAAAACTGTTGGACAGAACGAAGAACAACCAGATTACTTACACACTGCTGGTGAGAGTATAATTAATAAAAATATTTTTTTTAAAAATCAGTACAATCATCCCTAGGTATCCACGGAAGACTGGTTCCAGGACCTCCCATGGATACCAAAATCTGTGGATGCTCAAGTCCCTTAGTAGGTCCTCTGTATTTGCGCATTTTGCATCCATGGAGTCAACACAGATCCAGACCCTATGGATACGCAGGGCCAACTGTATTATCCAGGAAAGCTGAAGATGTGTATACTCCCACGACTACTAGATTATTTGACTTCTGGGTATACGTCTTATAGAAACTCTTATACATATGCACCAGGAAAGATGTAACAAAAAAATATTCACAGCAATACTGTTTTTAACAGGAAAAAGAAAACAATTCAAATGTCCCTTCAGAGTAAAATGAATAAATTGTAGTCTTCATACATGTAATAGTTTAATACCATAATAATGAATAAAATACATCTACATGACACAACATGGATCAAGCCAAGAACATAAGGCCAGGTGAAAAAAACTTAAGTTGCAGAGGAATGCATACAGCAGGATTTTATCTATCTACTGTTTAGAGACTTACACATATGACAAAACTATAGAGAAAAGCAAGAGAATGATTAACACAAAATCAAGATAATGATCCCCCCTCTGGAAAGGAAGGGATGAAATTGGGGAGCAGTCTCTAAGGTACTTCAAAAAGAATATTCTTTTTCATAAACTAGGTGATGGATATATAGACGATTGTTGTAGTATTATTCTTGGCACTTTACATATATTTTTAATCTACTCCATAGTTTAAATAATTCTTTTTTTTGAGAAAGATTAGCCCTGAGTTAACATCCATTGCCAATCCTTCTCTTTTTTGCTGAGGAAGACTGGCCCTGGCCTAACATCTGTGCCCATCTTCCTCTGCTTTATATGGGACACCGCCACAGCATGGCTCGATAAGCGGGGCATCGGAACCTGCAAACTCCGGGCCACTGCAGCAGAGCGTGCAAACTTAACCGCTGTGCCACCGGGCCGGCCTCTAAATAATTTTTTTTTAAACCACATGGAATACACTTTGGACAAGAGTCATCCTTATCACCATACAAAAAAACAGAGAAGACAAAAGAAAATACAGATAATTTAAGATAGAGATAAAGAAAATGACTGAAGCAAACACAAAATAACCTTAATCTTTTCAGTCAACTAAGTCAGGGTTTGTTACTAAAAATAAGGGAGGTGGAATTTATTCTCTTGTTCATCCCCTCAAATATCTGAGTATCCACCATGTTCCAGACACTGTTCTAGGTGATTAGATACAACTGTGAACAAGAGATAGAATCCCTGTCCCCAGAGAACTTTAATGCCACAGGGAGTCCAAAGCAACAGGGGAATAAAAAAGTTTCAGAACAGCCAACGTGAACATAAAAATCTCAAAAAGCAACTCTTAAGCAGAGTGGGGGCCCAGCCAAATAAAGAAAATCAGAAAGATTTCATTACTGCTCCAGCAACACTCAGAAACCCAAAAGAGACAAAACTGACTTTAAATTGTAACTCAGAATTTTAAAAGATAATTTTTATGCTGATTTACAATAATACACGCCAGTCTCAAAAACTTATCATCACTACTGAAAGGGTATTGCAATGTCCACGCTAATCGAGAGGTTAAAGTTCAGCAAATCAAACGACTCAGTTCAAATACGAGCCCCCAACTGAACATGATGTAATCTATGCAGAAATAGAAGTACAATGATGTACACCTGAAATTTTTACAATGTTATAAACCAATGTTACTGCAATAAACAAAAAATTAAAAAAAAAAAAAAGAGAGAGGGAGACTGTTCATGTTACAGATTAAAGAAAACTAAAGAGGCATGCCAACCAGATGCAATGCATTATACTGACCTAACTGTACTCTGGATGAGGAAAAAAAGTTTTAAAAGACATTTGGGGACAATGGTCAAAATTTAACTATGGACTGTAGATTCAACAATAGAATTTTATCCAATAGAATTTTATCCAAATTAAATTTTGTGATTGTATTTTGGTTATAAAACAGAATGGGAAATACATGAATAAATACATACTAAAATATTTGGAGTTCAAAGGGCATGATGTCTACAGCTTCTTTGTGAATGGGTCAGAAAAATATATATATACATATAAAGAGAGAAAATAATAAAGCAAATATGTCAAATTGTTAAAAAAAAAAAAAGAAAAAGAAAAAGACCTCCGAGAGGCCTCCAAGATTTGAGGAAAGCGGCTACATCACTGCACACTCACTTCGCAAAGACAACATAATTCTTGGAGCCTCGTCCAGATAGTTTTGTCTAAAATCAGACAGCAGAAAGGAGGAATGAAATACTTTGAAAACATCAAGAAGGAAAACAAGAGGAAAAAAAAAAAAAAAACAAGGGAAGAAGAAGAAAATACTATAAAAAGTAAAGAGAGGGCCAGCCCTGTGGCTTGGTGGTTAAGTGCGTGCGCTGCGATGCTGGTGGCCCGGGTTCGGATCCCGGGTGCGTATTGAGGCACCACTTCTCCGTCCATCCTGAGGCCGAGTCCCACATACAGCAACTAGAAGGATGTGCAGCTATGACATACAACTATCTACTGGGGCTTTGGGGGGAAAAATAAAATAAATAAAATCTTTAAAAAAAAAAAAAAAAAAGTAAAGAGAGTAATTATAAAAGGCATGGCATTCTAGGGCCATTGAGTATAGGAACACCTCATACACCTCCAGCATCGCTATCAATGCAATGCACAATGTTGTTCATAGTTATTTTTTTAAAAGGTTAAATTACGCCCAGAATACTCTGTTGAACACGTTAGGGACACAATGCAGGCAGCATAAAGGACTCCTTTCAAACCAAGACAAACAATCCAATAAAAAAAAAAATTTAAGTAAGGGGGCAAATGATATGACAGATAATTTCACAGAAGAGGAAAACCAAACGGTCAAGAAGCCTATTAAACCTATCAGTTTCAGGGAAATGCTAATTCAAAAAGAGAGACCACCCCCCTCAAATCAGTAAAAGTTAAAAAGCCTGATAATACCAAGAGCTGGCAAAGTAAAATGAATTCCCATGTCCTGTTGGTGAGAATATGAACAGATACCAACAGTTTGGAAAACAGTTTGGCAATATCGAGTACACCTGAAGGTGTGCATACCCATGACTCAGTGATTCTATTCCTAGGTATATACCATAGAGAAACTCTTGCACATATGTATGTGGACACACACACAACACCACAGTCAACATCACTGCACAATAGCAAAAAATTAAAAACCTAAATGTCCATCAACAGGACAATGAATAAAGAGATTGATATAATCATACAGTGGAGTACCCAGAACAATGAAAATAAGTTAGTAAAAGTTACAGATGTCCATACAAACAACTCTCACTTATAACATTAGCAAGGAAAGATATGTATTATATGGATAATAAGAATATAATATGTTTATTAAAGAAGTGTATATAATGTCATTTATGTAAAGAAAAAGACGTGAAAAACATTATCATGTACCAT
Organism: Ceratotherium simum simum; assembly: GCF_057802395.1. Classification (NCBI taxonomy): domain Eukaryota; kingdom Metazoa; phylum Chordata; class Mammalia; order Perissodactyla; family Rhinocerotidae; genus Ceratotherium; species Ceratotherium simum. The sequence continues at coordinate 14,427,185 of NC_141923.1, read as the reverse complement.
AATCTATGGACATATACCTATGCTATAAAAATATAAAAACATAATTGGGATGACAAAAATTAAATTCAGGATAATGGTTACTTCTGGAAAGGAAGACAAAGGGGGGACAGCAAGGAGGGGTCCTTCGGCTTCAACTGACTTAGTAATGCTTTATCTCTTGAAAAACAGGTATGAACTCAACATCATAAGATAGTAAGATTACATAACACTAGTTGGCAGGCTTATGGGTGTCCACTTCTACACCTATCAAAAAAGATCCATGCTTTTAAAAATGACCTCTTAAAAAAAAAAAAAACTAAAGTAACTGACAGTTCCTAAAGATACAAAAACATTAGCTCCTCTTCCTCAGCTTGCCACCCTTGCCCTTACACAACTCCAGTTTGAAAGTAAAGAAATGAATAAATCAAAGTGTATTCTTCTCCAGCAGGGTGAAAATCAGTCATGGAAAAAGTGTTAGGCAGAGCAGTCTCTGGACTCCAAATATCTGTGTTCATACCCAGTTCCGCCACTTGCAAGATGTGTGAACTTGAGCAAAGCCCTGAACTTTAGTCTCAGTTTCTGTAACACAAAGACAGTAACAGCACTTACGGCACAGGGTAGCTGACGATTTAACGAGAACGCATACGTAGGTACAGCACCAGCCTGAATTGTACTACTAACAACAGTAATCATAACTGAGTAATAAATAGTACAGTGAGTCTCATGTACTGCCTCAAGAGACCAGAGTGGTCTGTTCACAATCTTTTGAATGGTATACAGGCGACACTGCTAAAAACAGTAAAGTCAAATATCTTCTCATAATGTCCACCTGAAATTAAAATGTTTCCAAAGAAATCACTCCACAATTCTACTTTTGTGTGGCTTACTTACCATTTCTTTTGAATAGAGCCAAAATAGTCAAACTATAGAATGGTACAGTTCAAAAATTATCATACAAATGGTAGAACTAAAGAAAATGATCTTCCAATTAAAAAATTTTTGAAAAGAACACCTATACCTTATGGCACACAAATATCAGATGACTATCCATTCTGTTCCCTTTTCTCTTTTTTCCTTATTAATTTCAGAATACAGAAAACTAACATCTATTTTCTGAACAAATTCATTTACAGAGACAAATTTCCCTTCTGACCTGGACATTAGTAAATCAATGCAGTACAATGTTGACTAATGCCTGCTGTTTATAGCAATATCCTTCTACAGGGAATTCTGGATGATGTCAGTTTTTTTTTTTTTTTAAATCCTGTGAACTACAATAAAGTTGTATATATACTTACTTATTCAATCTTCCAAAATCTTATCTAATTTTTGTGTCTAATAATCATGGCCCACAATACCAAATGGAGTATTACAAATAACAAACAGGTTAAATGGATCCCTTGGTCTGAGAAGAAACAGCCCTCACTTCTAAAAATGTTTGTTTATGTTATGAAAAGTTGGGCAGAAAAAAACCCCCAAATTTCTATTTAATAATTATTTAGTAATTATTATGTAAATAGTCTGAATTTTCACACATCTAGTTTCTTTAAGGATATACAACTATATTGTCAAATTCTTTATTTCAAAATGAATTACAGAAAAAGCACAGACCAGATATTTGCAGGGTGCTAAAAAGTAGTGATAACTGAGCAGAAGATGGAATTCTGGCACACCTACACCCAAAGTCCATCAGGTAAATTTAGCATTGTACACTTAAGAACCCAAATTTGTCTCTTCCACAAGTATGTGGAATTTTAGCTATGTGGCACATAAAATACCTCTTGTATAACAAAAAGATAGAAAGTCACTTATACATTGAAATAATCCATTAAAAACTGTAATTTTGCAGAACCTTTTCACAGATAATCTTTAAAAAACAAAAACAAAAGAAACCCCATGAATCATTCCAGATTCTAGAGTTTTAACTAGTTAACAATATTAGAGGTAAGAAAAGGCATATATGAAAGTCATTTCAATTTTTTAAGATAATTAACATTATAATTTCTATGGGAGAAAGTGATAATTTTATCATCTTAAACTTTAGTATTATTATAATATATATAAACCTGATCATTATTCAAATTTTCTACTTATCTATCTTCTTTTAAAACTGAAGATCAAAGTTATTCACATTATTATTAAAACTGAAGATTCAAAAATATTCACATTATTCACAGCTGACAGAGGTAACATTAATCAACTGTTTCTATTCTGCTTTAAGGAAATTAATACATTCTGTGGGTACCTACTGTGTATCACAAAAAAGAAACATGTAGTTTGCTGGTTCAGAGACATTCACAATTTGATGGGGGGTGGGGAAACAAACACATAATTACAATGCAATATAACAAATGTAATTAGAGAGAAGCAAAAGTAGTTAAGAATACAAAGAAGTAGCAAATATTTGAGCATGGAAACTGGAAAACGATCAGGGAAGAAAAACGATCAGGTAAGACTTGAAAGAAGAGAAAATGGTCAAGTTTGAGCTGAGTGTTTAAAGGTACAAAGAAACTTCTGAGTTTGGGGGACAATGAAGGCTGCCTGATTTCAAATCTTCCTGTTCACCCTCAAAAAAACAAAACAAAATCCTACCATAAAATCAACAAAGAGAGGAAATAAAACCACATATAACCCATGCCTTGGGCAGTACTGGGAGACAGAATACTACAACCTTCAAATGACCTGTAATAGAAAAACAGACCAAATGCCAACAGAGCTCCCGCCACCCCCCACAGCAAGTCTGCAGGTTTGCAGACACAGAGAGACAATTAAGAGACACTGAAAAAGAGTAGAGGGGCACTGAGGACTTAGACACAGCAGGACAAAATCATCTCCAGAAAGAGTCCAACAATAAAAGCCAAAATACTACACACAGACCCGGACTTGTACTTTGAAGCACAGGCTAGAAAAGAAGCTTGAGGGTCAGTCAGTGGAATTGGACAGTAATGGCAGCCCCAGAGAAGCACAGCTTCTGAGAGCAAACCACATAGAGAAAGAGAGGTACCCTTGGAAACAGGACAGTGAAGGGAAAGAAGGGGAAAAAGAGGAGAAAATTAAGGATTCCACAGAAACAAAAGGGAAACAAGACATATTCCACCCCCCTCCCCCAACACCATCCATAAAAGAAAGTGCACAGAGGAGGGTGCTAAAGAACTTTCTAAGGGAATGAACAGATACACAAAAAAGCAGGCTATAGACACAGAAAACTCCTGTAAAAAAAAAAAAAAGGCAGAAAATGCTAATAAAAGCATTTCAGCTGATAAATCCCTCCCCCATCAAAAGAAAAGCCAAAAAGCTGAAGAAAACAGTAACCCAACACTCCAAACTGAACTCGAAATCTTCAAACAAGCTTTTGGGATATGAAAAAAAATCCTAGGGCAGAAATACAAAAACTAGGAACAGAAATGAGCAAACAAACAACAACCAAAAAAAGGCAGAAACGAAACAAAAGTTGACTGAACTCAGAAAAGAAACAGAAAAAAAAGTACACATTTTCCAAACAGACTGTGAGGGGTGCATCCTCGCACAGGGAAAGGACAGAAATCTACTGGCAACGGGATGAGCACATGCACAGCACAACTTGTAGACTGGTGAACTATCAACAACCCCTATGGACAGGCAGGTGGGGCCAGATCACTGAGGACTCTGAAGGACAAGCTAACTCAGGTCTACTGATTTCATCTCCAAAGGTGGGGAGGCAGTCTAATGAAGGAAGAAGAGAACGTGTCTCGGCTTCAGATAAACTCAGTTTAGAACTCAAGCTCTACCATTATTAAAGCTGTGCTGAGTGATTATTTTTACCATTCTAAGCCCCTTATTTGTAACCTGGGATTGGATGGATGGATGGAAGGAAGGACAGGTGAGTAGGTGGATGGGCAGGTAGGTAGGTGGACAGATGGATAGATAGAAACCCATAAACACATATAATAATTGTAGCTGTCTGAGCCTGGGTTCCTTCCAAAAGCAGAACATCAGAAAAGGACTTGTATATAGGCAATTTAATTGGGAGGAGAAGTAAAGGACCAAGGAGGGTAAAACCGGAAAGGTGCGTGAGCTAAGACAAGGGTACCTTATTGAGATGCTCACTGCTGTAGCCAACTGGAGCTCAATCTTGACAGGACTCTTTGAGGAACGATTAGGAAGCTCTTAGAATTGTCTGTGCAAAGACAGGGAGAAGCATTTCTCCATTGGCTCCTGCCCCCTCTGGTTAAGGGATGCCCCAAGGGGAGCATTAACTTCCCCACACTTTCAGGCTGAACAAATCTTCATGCCCTCCCACCTGTATCTCCTGCTGGGTGGGCTTGGAGAAGCCCTGGAACACAAAGGAAAAGATGCACAGTGAGCATACTTGAGACAAGATACTGCTAGGGCAAAGTGAGTCAAAGCCTGCATGGAAGAGTGTGAAGATAATGTGAGGTGGTGCTTAAGAGGCAACTGATGGAATATAGCTCAAATCCCCTCCCACCTCCATCACTGAATATACGTGTATCAAATCAACACGTTGTACACCCTAAATTAACACAATTTATATGTCAATTATATCTCAATAAAGCTAGAGAAGAAATAAATAATCATGGAGTCTTCAAGGAGGAGATAGCATTGCTACTACATAATGGCGACAAGGAGGAACTTATCTCGAACTCAAGGGATTTACTACGATGCTTCTTGTTGCTTCCATGCCTGGTGGATAATACTGAATAGGCATTTGCAGCAACGTTACTCCAACAAAGGCAAGGCAACTGAAGCCTCAGATCCCTCAGAGATTAAGGTCTGAATCACACAAGTCAAGTAACATCCTGGCTGGGTGTCCATCTTTCTAGCCCCATGACCTATTAGCCATTGCCACAGATCTCTGTGGGTCAGGGCACTCTGAATGCCACTCTGGCTCATTATGGTAATTACATCCACCTTGTCCCTGATGGTTAAGTACCACCATCTGGCCTGTTATTCCAGAATCCTATCATTTCTGTGGATACCAGGGAACCCAGTTCCATGGAAGTAACTCCTATCGACCCCAGCCTGTTTCCCCTCACCAGTGCATTCTGTATTACCTTAGGGAATTAAGTGTTTTCTTTGGACCCACCTAAGGAACATGGTCAGATAGTGTGCTCTCCAGTCTCATATAATAAATCCATTCTAATAATCGCTCTTTTCTGAGACTTCTGACCTCAACACTCTGCCAAAGCAGTTCTTGCATATTTATCTAATTTATTGTAGGTCATATTCATGTCCAAGCTTCTCAAAACCATCCCAGCAGTATATTAGGACCAGGTTACTAGGATGTTAAATCTTGAGTTATGAACAGTGCTCCCCTGTTAATAAATTCTCCCTTATCCAGCCTTATTATTCAGCCACTCCTGGTCCAATACCTTCAAGATCCACTCCCCAACATGCTCCTCCTGTTCCTACTGGTACATATTAGCCAGGTCCTGGAATTATTTGCCTGAGTATTTTCTCCCAACAAGAACAATATCCCTGATTAGATTATGCTGAGATTGCATGCAGTTATTGTTCTGGAGGCAGTAGGGGTAGGGGGTGGGGCAGATTCTAAGAAGGACACGCATCACCTTGTGAGGCATCTACCTCAACGGGATCTTTGCATGGTCTCAACAAGGGAAGGATGTTCTCTTCTAACAAGGTGTTGATTGTGCCTGTCCAGAGGATTCAGGAAAATTCAGGGGTTCAAGATTCTGAGGCTCATCCACCCACATTTCCCATCTGAGATCTCAGGGTCCTACTCTTTCCGTATTAGAGCCCTGACTTTGGCCCTGAACACCTGTCAAGGATGTATAAGAGAGGCAGAAACACTATGAACACTAGAGAATAAGAAAGTTACATAGGGGTTTGACTTCACACAAGTATGGGAGTTAAACAGTCTACGTAAGACTGTTTGCTTCTGCGTTTGGAGCTGAGCCTGAAGACAGCAGAGCAGGCAGTTGGAAAGGAAAGGTGGACATGAAGCAGGAAGGAGCAAGGACAAACTGGAATCCCAAAGACAAGATGGAACCCACAAAGACAAATAAGAACCCATGCCTGTCTCACATTATCTTCATGCCTCTGATGATGTGGGTAACCTGCAGAAAAGCTGCATACACTGGCCCAGGATTCTAAGAAGCTGTTGGAGGGGATCCAACAGGAACTAAAGGAGCTGCAGGCCTGGCTAAAGCTCCACGCCAACAATATGACACAGCAGATCAGCAACAATGAGTGGGAGCTGCAACCGTGCCTAGTACCAACCTTCACATGTAAAAGAAATATGGCTGCTGCTTCACTTCTGCTCTTAAATCTCACTCAAAATGTCTCTTGCGGCCAGTGCTAACCCAGAACCCAGAAGGGAGTTCTGGGAAATGTAATTCCAGTTTAGCTCAGTGGACACAGTACAAACCCACCACAGAAGGTATACAGCTCTACCACCCTTAGGATTAAATCCTAGCCTGCTTTTTTAGCATCATCTGTCCTACGGTTGCAGGCAATGAAGATCTTTTCAAACGCTGCCACGGAGGCCCTCTTTTCACAGTGTGCCCTGCACTGATAACTGGCTGACCTCAGTCTGTCATTCTCTGGTTTTCAAGGTTTCCAAAGGTAAAAGAGGTCAGTCAATTTCAGAGCCCTTATAATTACCATTGTCCTCATACCACTCAAGTCCCAGAGCTAAGGCCTAACCCAATACTTCACCTTCCATTCAATGCTAGTCCCGATCCTCTGCAGGTGGAAGTCTTAGTAACTGTTCTGTCACACATGCCAGAGGTTATCACCAGCAATGGCATCCTTGTTGCGGTCTCACCAGTGGGTGATCCACTCCAATATCCCATCCGAGGTATGCTTTCTAGAGCCACTTTAGGTACTGTCTTAGCTGGGACTTGTGTGCATGTGGTTTGTTTGGAAGGTAATCTCAGCGAGAAGAAGTAAGGAAGAACTCAGAAGAGTGAAATAGGAAAGAAGGAAAAGCCAATACAAGAATGCATTATCAACTCAATCTAATCTGGACCTTTTCAGGAACGTATGGAATGCCTTTCAGAATTTGCCACTCTAGGATCAATACAGAGAAGCACTTATTATCAGCTCCCATCCCCCATTAGTTGAGAGTTGCCCCAGTGGGACATTAACACCCTACATTTCTGGGATGTGCATTTGTGCTTGCTGAGCCAGTGCCCACGAGAGTCCTAAACCTTGGAGCAGGATTCAAAGTCCTGGGGCAGAAAGTGAAAAAAGTGCAGTATGCATGCTTAAAATTAGAGGCCATCAACCTAAAGCGAGTTGACGCCCACACAGAACTGTTTGCCACTGCCCACAGCTGGACTCCAGAGCGAGGCGGCTAAGATGTGAGCTTGTGCACCAGAAGTGTCAGCTACAATACCAATCACATAGGTATGTTGTGAGAATTAAATGAGACGTGCAAAATGCTTGGCACAGTACCTAACATACAAAGCTCAGTAAATGATGGCTATTATCATTAGGTTCGACACTGCACTAAGACTGTGGTAGCGGGTAAAGGTGAGCAAGAAACAGATAAAGGAGATATTTCAGAGTTATAAATGACACAACTAGGAGAGCGAATTGATGCGCAGGGAGAATGTACGGCAGAGGAAGAAGCCCAGGATGTTTCTAGCTAGGGTCGTGGCAGGATGGAGAATGGCAATGACACTAAATAAAATACAGAAAGTTGGAGAAGAAGTATTATTCAACTTGAGAGTGTAAGGTACCTGGTGGCTGTCCAAATGTTCTCTGTTCAGGAGGCAGTTGGAAGTAACTGATAAACTCAAGAGAGAGACCTAAGCTGAAAGTAGACACTTGGATGGTAGTGCAAGCCCTAATAGTATCTGATTTCGCAGGAAGAGTGCGTACAGTTACAAGAAAAGAGGGCTGACAGTGGATTACCAATATTTAAGAGACAAGCAGAGGGAGAGAGGCCAGTGAAAGAGGGAGATGGGGCAGTCAGTGACAGAGACGAACCAGGGGGAAAAGCACAGTGTCACTGAGTAAAGAGACGACAGAACCAACACTCAAGCACCAACTGTTCTAAGGAAGTTAAGTAAGATTAAAGGGAGACTTCCACCAGATAAGGAAAACAGGGAGACACTAGTAACTTTAGAGAGAACAGTTTTGGTGGAGCGACTGAGATGGAAGCCTGATGTTACAGCACATCAAAGAGTGAATGGGAGATAAGTAGAAACAGCTGGTATCAACCGCTCTTTCAAAAACTGGTGGAAAAGGGAATGATAAAAAAACTAGAGGGCCACAGAGGATTTTTTTAAAAAAACAAGACAACTCAAATGTGTTTGTGGGAAGGAGAGTTTGAGGACCAGGGAAAAGGGAGAAAAAAATGGAGTAAGTTCTCTGAGGAAGAGGAAGATTTCAAAAAGAGGTGTAAGAGCACAGTCTGAATCAATCATCTTTACTTAATATGCTTGGGTTTTTTTAACATACCAACTAGGAAATACGCATTTAGCATCTAATTTACTGGCACCAACCTAATAAAGTCGTAAAATAACTTTTCTTATGAAACCTTGTCTTTTCTTACTCAACATTACAAAAACATAAGCTTCCTGGACTAGTTTAGTTTCAGTCAAAAGGTGACAATTGTATGCAGTGAGAAAAAAATCTTTCTCTATTTTAGGTTTTTTTTTTTCTGTTTGTCAGGGGGAAATAAGTTATTTATAAAACAATTTATCAAATAAGCTTGAATTTAGGGGGTGTCCAGCATACTATTGACAGCACATACATAACTCTGAAATCTAAAATCTTTAACCCCTGTCTGCAGGGTCTAATTAGCCCCATTCTGGGGGAATATCTGAGAGCAGGAAAATAAGCTAACTAGCTAGCACATTAGGTTCCTTTTAACTGCCAGGTGGTAAGCTATTCTGAAGCTGTTTAGATTTGTGGTTGGGCCTCAAACCATGTCTCTGGACAGCATTCTGCTGGAGGCAGAACAAAGTTATATTTAATATCTGTGTACTTTAAAACAATGCTGCCCACTTTTCTCTTACTGCCGGAGTCACTTACATTGAAGACTCACTGTACTTTTGGTGTATAAAACAGCAATGTTTACTTATCCAACTGATTTTGGAATTACACGATGGAGCCAACACGAAAACTGAGTCAATAAGAAAACAAATGCTTATAAAGCAGTAACAAACAGCCTCTTTTCCAATACGTGTACCAAATAAATTTAACTTAGAAGAACTGAACTAAATATAAAACACTTCAAACAGAAGAAAAAGAACATTATGCTTACTAAGAATTTTGGCATGATCCAGAGAACGTGTTCAGGGAACTGACCTCTGTGGAAAGTATAGAAGCATTTCAATGGCCGTGCCTGAAAGCCTCTTTCTCTAAGTTGTTCTACAACATTCTAGAAAATATCATCTTATGGCATGTAAATTTTGTATCAACTTTTTGTTTTTCTATATCTAACAATTTTTAAAAGCCCAGAATAACAACTTCTCAAAACAATGAAGCTATTTTTCTCTTCTTGAATAAAGAATTGCTTTTCTTCATAATTCATAGAGGAGAAAAAAAATCCATGAGCTTAAAACTCCCATATCTTCCTGCCTCCAGTTCTACAAATGCACCTGTATCCTCTCCCCCCGTCCCTCTCACTATAATAGAAGCAGTGGGCCTTCCTTTATCAGAGGCCAATCTCCCCCCTCATCGCCATGTCCTCCTTTCCTCGGGGACCTTGATGCCATCAGCTATCCCCTCTTGTTTTGTGGTTTCAATCTCTCCCTGTGTGTAATGGATTCAGACTAATGGTATTTAAGCATGTTCTAGCACCACTTATCTTAAAACAACAAAAAATAACCCCCCCGAACCCCACATTCCTCTCTAAGTCTCTCTCTTTAATACCCTCCAGAACCAAGTCTCGCAAAAGTTGTTTTCACTTGCATCCACTCCTCAACCCATTCCAGTCTGGCTTCTCTCACCAAATCTCCAGCAAAACTGCTCTTGAAGAGGTCATCAGCTGATTAGCCAGAACTGATACACATCTTGAAGCACGTTTTCTCCTTGGCTTCCATAACATCACAACGTTCCTAGGTTTTCCCCTGGCTGTTCCTCCTCTGTATCCTTTCTTAGCAACTCCTTTTCTATCCATCCTCTAAGTTTTGGGGTTTTTCAGGGCTCAGTTCTGGGTCCTCTTCCTCCCTCCATTCTACCATCTACCCTAAGACGATCTCATCTACACTTGGGCTTTAAATGCAATCTAAATGCCAATGTTGGGGCCGGCCAGGTGGCGTAGCAGTTAAGTGCTCCGTGCTGCTTCAGCGGCCCGGGGTTAGCAGGTTTGGATCCCAGGCGCGCACCAATGCACCACTTGTCAAGCCATGCTGTGGCGGCATCCCATGTAAAGTGGAGGAAGATGGGCACAGATGTTAGCCCAGGGCCAGTCTTCCTCAGCAAAAAGAGGAGGATTGGCATCGGATGTTAGCTTAGGGCTAATCTTCCTCACAAAAAAAATAAAATAAAAATAAATGCCAATGTTGCTAGGATTTTTACCTGCAGCCCAGATCCAGATCCCACTCATGAATTAAAGCACAGTGGTTTAGATGGGCCTTGGGGACAGATTACTGGGTTTCAAAACTAGTTCTTCTACTTACTTCCTGGGTAACCCTGAGCAAGTCGGTGACCTCTCTAAGACTCAGTTTCCCCATCTGTAAAATAGGAATAATAATAATACTCACTTCATAAGGTTATTGTGGGGATTAAATGAGTTGAGGAAAGCTCCTACTATGTAGTACACAGCAAGCTTTCATTATCCATGATTACTATTACCATATACGTCCATTGGAATATGTCAAAGCCATCTCAAACTTACTTCAATCTGTATAAAACCAGATCCTATCTTTTCTACCCACCCCTTGTTTACCATCTGTGAATTCTAAGACAGAATTCTAAGGTGACGCTTTGCATGATCTCTTCCCCTTGACTGAGTGAATACGAGGAGATATCAATCTTGTGATAAAGGGATTTTGCAAATGTAATTAAGGTCCCAAATCAGTTGACCTTCTGATGTGAAGATTATCTAGGCAGGCCTGACCTAATCACAGGAGGCCGAGAGGTCAGAAAGGAAGATCTGGAAGCCAGAGTGTCAAAGCATGGAAAGCATTTGACACACCTCTGCTGGCCTAAAGATGGAGGGGCCAAATGAGAAGGAATGCGGATGGCCTCTAGGAGCTGGCAGAGGCCTCCACCTGATAGGCTACAAGGAAACTGGGACCAATCTGTTTTGTGATACGGCTTTAGAAATGCATTGCTAGGGCCGGCCCTGTGGCTTGGTGGTTAAGTGCTCGCGCTGCGATGCTGGTGGCCCGGGTTCGGATCCCGGGTGCTCATCGAGGCACCACTTCTCCGTTCATCCTGAGGCCGAGTCCCACACACAGCAACTAGAAGGATGTGCAGCTACGACACACAACTATCCACTGGGGCTTTGGGGGGAAAAATAAAATAAATAAAATCTTTAAAAAAAAAAAAAAAGAAAAAAAGAAATGCATTGCTATTACTCTTGAATGATAAGTAGAAGGTTACTAGCAGAGAAAATGAGGAGGACTTTCTGAGCAAAGGGAATCACAAGATGAAATACAGAAGGTCATAAAGGAAAAACGCACTGCAAATTTGACAGAGTAGACCAACGGGTACAGGAACTAAAATCTGTCAACTACGAGAACGAGCTTGGAAGTGAATTTTTACCCAGAGCCTCCGGACAAGAACTCAGTCCGGCTACCACTCTGATTTCAGCCATGCAGTGGGGACTTCTAACCTACCAAACTGTGAGCTGATAAATGGGTGCTATTACAAGCTGCTAAACTTGTGGTAATGTTAGGCAGCCACAGAGTATTAATATACACCATTTGAACAAATAGCACCTTCAAACATGTTTGTTCCAGCCAGAAAACACCATATCAATACTACACCAAGTTCTGTTGATTCTATCTTCTAAATATACCTCAAATACATTCACAATTCTTAATCTCTAATTGTTACCTAATCCAAACTTATACACTCCATCCGAACTTCTGCAATAGCCTCCTTAATTGCCTCCCTTCATATAATCTTTCCTCCTATTCTCCTCACAGCAATGGGACGCATTTTTCACAATGCAAAACTAATCTCTGAAAAATCCTTCAATGGCTTCACATTGCACTCAGGACAACGCCTTATCATAACCTAACAAAACCCTGCACCAAATGGCCCTGGCTACCTTGTCAGCCCCATTTCCTGTGACTCTCCCACTTGGATACGATGCTCAAGCCACAGAGGCCTTTCTTCCAGTCACCCGGGTGTGCCAAGCCATTTCCTACTTTAGCACCATCTGTGTTGCTTACTTTGGCAGAAATGCTTTATCCCCCACTGTCACTCCATGATAGCCAGGCCTCAGCTTAAACATTACTACTTCACAGAAGCCTTCCCTCACCCCTCACATGATGCCAGGTCACCCTGTAGACTCTCTCACAGAACACTGCACTTCTTCACAGAGTTGATCAAAATTGCTATCATATAGTTAGTTGCATGATTATATATTTAAGGTCTTTCTCTCAGGTGTAGTTCAGTGAGGGTAGGAGCCATGTCTAATTTGTTCCTTTTTAAAACCTAGCATCTGGTATGGTGCCAGACACACAGTAGGATTCAACATATCCTTAATGGATAAACAAAAAATGTGGCTGTTTTGCCCAACTTGCACATGGCAAAATTAGGTCGAGTTATGAGTTTGATTCGGGTATGCCCCATTAGATTTGTCCTAATCTAGTCCTAATTATGATATTTTCTTACAAACAAACGACATTAGCATAAAGGAAAACCAAGGGGAAGTTCATGGGAAAGGGTTATTGCAAATCTACTGCTAAGATTCACTGTTCATGCCCTCTTAAGGCAGCATCATATTTAGATATGAAGTGCAACATTATCCTTATTACGTATTTTAAATAGTTTTTCCTTTAGGAAAAACATATAATTCCACTCCAGTATTGATGTGGTTTGAGGACAGAGTGCTTCAGTTGACTGAATTTTCCAGTTAACAATGGGATATTTCACTAAAGTAGAAAACTGCCTGATACAAAGACAGCTCTGTGTATGATCTCCACCTTTTTGCCAAGAGAATTTGTTTTTAAAAGTCTGCCTCTATTTTATTGATTTATTATGTATTTTTTTAAAAAATCAACAGTGTTATTAGAGACTTCACTTTTTTCCTCTTTAGGAGAAATATAAAAATAGCATGAACACCATATGACCAAGATTTTATTTAAGAAATAGAACACTGGCTAGAAAGTCAAATATCTTCCATATTGTCCAAATTATTCATGGTTTGTATATATGTGTTTGCATATAAATGTATTTATCATATAGTTACCTAATTCTTGCCTTGGTCCAGAAAAGATTTAAGGCAAATGACTTGGATTAACTAAAGCATAAGAAAAGAAGAAAGAAAAAGAAGGAGAAAGATTAGGGACAGAAAATGATACCAGGAAGAGGCTCAAGATGCATGCCAGACCACAATTTTATGTGGTATAGGCTTGAGACGTGAAGCTTTCTAGCCGCCCACTTGATAAAAGAGGTCTGCTCAGGGACCCACTTCACGGCGTTCCCATGAAAACCAGAACAGCTGGGCAAAAGCAGCTCCGCGAGGCTTGGTACTAAGATCAGAAAGGAATGTCTTCTTGCGGATTCCTTAGAGAGGACACCATCCTACTTCTACTAAGAACGACACTTTTTACCATTTTCCACTAAAATAGTTGTTTAAATAACTGACTGCTTTACATTGTTGTCACACTCAGTTACCCGGGCCTGGGGCAAAAATGATCTCTTGGCTCATCCAATCTTAAGCAAGATGTATTAGTTTCCTATCACTGCTGTAAAAAATTAACATAAACGTAACGGTTTATTAACAACTCAAATTTGTCTTCATACAGTTCTGGAGATTACAAGTCTGAAACTGGGTCTTACAGAACTAAAATCAAGGTAACAGCAGACCTGCATTCCTTTTGGACACTCTAGGAGAACATCTGTTCCTCAGCTTCTGGAGGCTGTCTGCATTCCTTAGCTCACAGCCCCCTTCCAGCAATGGCATCACTCCAATCTGTTTCCATCGTCACATCTCCTCCTCTCCCTCTGCTTCCATCCTCTCACCACCTTCTCTGACTTGGATCTTCCTCTCTCCCTCTTATAAGGACCCTGTGATTACACTAGGTGCACTTGGATAATCCAGGATACTCTCCCCCTCTTAAGATCCTTAAGTTAATCACCTCTGCAAGGTCTCTTTGCCATGTAAGGAAACAGTCACAGGTTTCAGGGTTAGGACACAGACATCTTGGGGAAGGGGGGAATCTTTATTCAGCCTACCACACAAGACTCCGTCATTTACCTGTTTGCAGCTACCTAAATTTTAAGGGTGGTGTCAGAAAATATCAGCATAAGGCCAAATCTACATAATAACAGTAAAGCCACAAATGGAGAACTGATTCAAAAAAGTTTTTTTAATCCAAGACTTAATCATGGAATTCTTTTAATGACCAATTTCACCTTCTATGTTCCCAATAATTTGATGTACAAAAATATTTACACAATTTTTTGTCAGGAACACACTGATTATATAAAAAGAAGCACACCTACACAAAAACTTGTGTGTGAAACAAAATAACTGTAATACCAAGTAATGCACTAAAAATCGGGAACTTTACCTCCCTATTCTCCCTGCAGTCTCAGGAGAGGATGCCTACTGAATATTAAAAAAAAAAAAAGTGAGAAAGCCAGCTCACTTACAACTTTAGGAAGGTATAAAGTCCAAAGAACTTACTGGACTTTTGGAGGAATAGCAATAGCAGAATCCAGAGGGGCACTGCTAGAGACAAACATAATGAGGGCAAGATTCTATTTTAGACCCTATTCATCTTCCCTGGCAAACAAGAGGAATGTAGGAGTGCTCATCCCTTTGAGGTGCAGAGAGAGATCTGTAAATCATTAGGGGAGCTCAATGGAGATAACTGTGACAACCCCTCCCTCCCACCGCATTTTGGGATTGACATCTCTCAACAGTGTATTTAATTGTGAAGCTTCAGTCAACACATGATGCTATTACGTTCGATTTTCCCTAGAGGAGTTTCACCAAGCATCCACTTCTTTTTCATGGGAAGAATTCAATCCTGCCCACCAAACCACTCATGTCTCCAGGAAGTTGAGTTTTCAAGATTATTCCTTGCTCTGGAGTAGAGGTTAATGTTGGGTCTGATACAACAGCAGACTTGCCACCTGAGAAGGTTTTTCCCATTATGTACTATAAATACAAAATAAGCTTGAATCCCCCTTGACTTAAGGGCTGAGATGCCACCTCCTTTGCCCAAATAGATCATTTGCTTAATCACTAAAACTTGTAGTAGAAAGTTAAGAAGGAATTTTCTTTTAAGCTCTAGGCTCTAGGGAATTAAGTTAGGGTACTATCAATAACCTTTTGGTTTTGTTTTTTTTTGGTGAGGAAGATTGGCCCTGAGCTAACACCTGTGCCCATCTTCCTCTACTTTATACGTGGGACACCACCACAGCATGGCTTGATAAGTGGTGTAGGTCTGTGCCTGGGATCCAAACCTGCAAACCCCAGGCCGCCAAAGTGGAGTGTGCCGAACTTAACCACTGCGCCACTGGGCTGGCCCCAACCTATTTATTTTTTAACCTTCCCAATGTATCCTATACAACTAAAGATAGAGCACAAGTTCTGCCTGTTCTTCTCAAGGTGAGGAAAGTTTGAAAAAAAGAGAAAAGTACTATGAAAAATATACACACACACAGAAATATATATTTACGCATGTATAATATAAAGAGGATAGCTGTGTTGCTTTCACAGATAACTAAGATTGTCACCGAAATCTTTCAAAGTGTATTACTGTAGGTAATCATGTTACCAAAGAGCTAATTACAAATTAAATCATTATAAGTGGAATCATATTCAAAAAGCATCAGAGAACTGCTGTTTTCCAGTGGGATTCAATCATGAATCCTTCGGCAAACAGAATTATCTTTTAAAGTAAATCACCATTCCTCACTTGTGTCTATACCAAGATTTCCACAGAACATCAGCTTAACACTATTAAGTACTTTGGATATAATTCAGTCCAACACCTCCACTTTATGGATGAGATAGCTTGGGCTCATTAAGGTGAAATGACTTATCCCAGGTCACACAGCAAGTTGGGGGCAGAGCTAGAAATATAGTCCACCCCCTGACCTCTGTTAGCCTTTACACAGAAGACCCTAAATATAGATGCCAACAACCAAACAGGTAAAATCTTTAATTGATGGCAAAAAACAATCAAGCACATTTTGGGGAAACCAGACAGAGATATCATAAAAAAACAAAACTACAGACAAATATCTCTTATGAACATAGACACACAAAAATCCTCAATAAAATACTAGCAAATTGAATCCAGCATGGTGTATAAAAAGGATTATATACTACGACCAAGTGAGATTTATCCCAGGAACGCAAGGTTGGCTTAACACCCAAAAATCAATTAATGCAATACACCATATCAATAAAACAAAAACAAAAACCACACAATCATCTCTATAGATGCAGAAAAAGCAGTTGACCAAATCCAGTGTCTTTTCATGATAAAAACACCCAAACAAACAAGGGAAAGAAAGGAACTTCCTCAACCTGATAAAGGGCATCTATGAAAAACCCATAGCTAACCTCATACTTAAAGGTGAAAGACTAAAGCTTTCCCCCCAAGATCAGGAGCAAGTTAAGGATGTCTGCTCTCACCACTCTATTGGACATTGTATTGAAGGTTCTATCCAGGGCAATTAAGCAAGAAAATTAAATAAAAGGCATGCAGATTGGAAAGGAAGAAGTAAAACTCTCTATTTGCAGATGACATGATCTCGTAAATAGAAAATCCTAAGATAGTCACTAAAAAACTAAAAGAACTGATAAACTAGTTCAGCAAGGTTGCAGGATACAAGATCAATATACAAAAGTGAATTGTATCTCTATATACTTGCAATGAACAATCCAAAAACTAAATTAAAAAACTAATTCCTTTTACAATAGCATCAAAAAGAATAAAATACTTAGGAATAAATTTAACAAAAGTGCAAACACACTCTGACAACTACAAAATGTTGTTGAAAGAAGATCTAAATAAATGGAAAAACATTCCATGCTCATGGATCAGAAGACTTAATATGTTAAGTGGGCAACACTCCCAAAATTGATCTACAGATTCAATGCAATCCTTACCACAATCCCAGCTGGCTTCTTTGCAAAAATTGACAAGCTGACCCTAAAATTCACATGGAAATGCAAGGGATAGCCAAAACAATCTTGAAAAAAAAGAACCAAGTTGGAGGACTCACACTTCCCAATTTCAAAACTTACTAAAAAGTTATAGTCGTCAAGACAGTGTGGTACTGGCATAAGGATAAATATAAAGATCAGCAGAATCAAACAGAGGGTAGAGAAATAAGCCCATACATCTATGGTCAATTGATTTTCAACAAGGATGCCAAGAAAATAAAATGGGGAAAAAGTAGTCTTTCAACAAATGGATTAAAAACCTAAATGTAACAGCTAAAATCAAAAAAGTCTTAGAAGAAAACAGAGGCAGAGGCATAAATCTTCACGGCCTTGGATTAGTCAATGATTTCTTAGATAACACGAAAAGCACAAGAAACAAAAGAAAAAATATACAAATTAAACTTCATCAAAATAAGACTTTTGTGCTTCTGAGGATACCATGAAAAAAACAAAAAGAAAATCCACTTTATGGGAGAAAATATTTGCAAATCATATATCTGATAAGGGACTTGTATCCAGAACACATAAAGAACTCACATCTCAATAATAAAAAGACAAATTAACCAATTAAAAAATAATCAAAAGATCTTAGACATTTCTCCAAAGATATACAAATGGCCCATAAGCACATGAAAAGACGCTAAACATTAGTCATTAGGGAAACACAAAACAAAACCACAACGAGGGGCATAGTGGTTAGGTTCAGCACATTCTGCTTCAGCAGCCCGGGTTCACAGGTTCAGATTCCAGGTATGGACCTACACCACTTGTCAGTCATGCTGTGGCAGTGACCCACATACAAAATAGAGGAAGACTGGCACAGATGTTAGCTCTGGGCTAATCTTCCTCAAGCAAAAAAAAAAAAAGAGGAAGATTGGCAACAGATGTTAGCTCAGGGCAAATCTTCCTCAGCAAAAAAAAAAAAACCCCACAATGAGACACCACTTCATACTCACTAAGATGGCTATAAGCAAAAAGACAGACAATAACAAGTGTTGACAAGGATGTGGAGAAACTGAAGGCCTTGTACACCACTGGCGGGATGTAACGTGGTACAGCCATTTTGGAAAACTTACAAAGTTAAACATAGACTTACCATGTGACCCAGTAATTTTACTCTTAATATATACCCAAAAGAAATGAAAACATAGGTCCACACAAAAATTTCTAGATAAATGTACATAGCAGTATTATTCACAATAGCCAGAAGGTGAAAACAACCCAAATGTCAATCAACTGATAATTGGATAAACAAACTATGGTATTATCTATACAACAGAGTGGTATCTGTTAATTAAAAAAATGAAGTGGTGATACATGCTACAACATGGATGAATCTCGAAAACACTATGGTCAGTGAAAGAAGCCAGTCATAAAAGACCACATACTGTAAAATTCCATTATATGAAATGCCCCTAGGCAAATGTATAGAGACAGAAAGTAGAATCAGCAGTTGCCTAGGGCTGGGGATGGGTGGTGGGAATGTGAAGTGCCTGATATAAATGGGTAAGATATTTCTTTTTAGGGTGATGGAAATCTTCTAAAATTAGACTGCAGTGACGGTTGTATAACTCTATAAATACACTAAAATTCATTGAATTGTACACTTAAAAAAAGTGGATTGTATGGTACTTAAATTATATCTCAAAAGAAGTTGTTTAATAAAAAAGACATTGCAGCTTTGATTTTGCTCTTTCTCTTCAATCACCTCTTCTGGGGGAGCCAGCTGTCATGTCATGGGGACACTCAAACAGCCATATGGAGAAGTCCACATGGCAAGGAACTGAAGCATCCTGCCAACAACATGTGAGTGAGCAGTCTCAGAAGGGGAGCCTCCAGCCCCAGACAAGTCTTTAGGAGACTGCAGACCTGGCCAACACCTTGGCTACAACCTCAGGAGAGACCTTGAGTCAGAAACATCAGGTGAAGCAACTCCCTAAGTTCCCAACCCACAGAAATCATGTTGCTTTAAGCCACTAAGTTTTGGGGTAATTTGTTACACAGCAATAGATAACTGATAGCCCTTCGCTGACCCGTTCCTCAGTGTTAAGCTCTCTCCTAATGATGGACATCTAAGGAAATGTCTTCCCAGCAATCTTTCCTCTTCTAAGGGTTTAGTTTCACCCCCATCAATACCTTTACTGTCGTAGCTGTCATGTTAGCAGAACATGATCCAAAGAATCATGAATCACCCGAAAGAGGGCACCTCACAAAAGCCAAGCCAATAATGTTCTTTTCTGAGATTTTTATATCTAAAGCTCAGAAAAAGGCAGTGTTTCTCCAGTACCTGAAGCTGTAAGATGTAAAACTTGGGGTCTGTCAAAACGATGTTCTTTCCCATTTGGAAAGAGCTGGACAGCAGTGGAGAAGAATGAAGCCATCACACAGAGACAAGCAAAGATTCAAGATGGAGAGAGTTCAGACAACATAAGCCTCTGCTTCCAGTGATTCCTGATGAAACCCTGTCCTTCCAGTGGGAAGACCATATCTGTCTTGGAACTCCAGCATCTAAAACAGCACTCATAAGAGGTAATGAAATATTTATGGAATAAATGCACGGATAAGATAACCCAGTATTCTTCCAATAACCCCCTCTTTTTTTGTTGCTATTGCTCAACAGAGAGTTAGATTATTTGAAACCTCAAAGTCCTAACCTCTTCTTTGCTACCTTTACACTCTGAATATCCCTCTATTATTATACTTATGGCAATATATTCTAATTACTGGTTTACATGGCCTTCCCCCTACTATCAGATGGCAAGACATTTTCTTGCTCATTTTTGGTATCATCAGGACCATCTAGCCTAGAAAACAGAAAGTGTTTAAGAAATGTTATGTTTAACTGATCTTATCAATCCTTTACTCTTCATTGTTTGGCTTTTATCATCACTGTCATCAATTCATCAACCACCTAACACCTCCAAGGTACTGGGAATACAATAAACTGTTAGACTTGGTCCTGAATTTTCATCCATTCAGTGAAGTCATTCAACAAATATCTGAGTACCTATCATACGCCAGGGGCTAAAAATGGACAAAGGACATGGTGTCTGCCCTCAAGGACCCTACCGTCTAGCACAGACTAGTAAATCAATTGTTACAGTAAGGTGTGTTAAATGTTACTGAGGCGCTATGCACAGGCTGCTAAGCAGCAGCAGGGATCATGGGCAGTTTACACTCTACTTCAGAAAGCAAGACATGTACAGAGAGAGGCAACAGCTTGGCAATGCGGCATAGCCTAAGCACCAAATGAGTGATTTGTTTTCCAAGTTACACTGGATTAATTCACACACTTTAAGAAAAGATACTGTTATGAAGTGATTTTTCAGATTTACATCCAACCAACATCTCCTGAGTGCCTAATACGTACGCACCAAGCAACCTGCTTAGCACTTTTCCAACAGGGTCTCATTAAATTCTCACATTTTGTACTTTAGAGAAGTAAGTCTGAAAGAGTGAAGTGGCTTGCCCAACTCTACATAGCTATTGGGTGGCAGAGCTGGGATTTAGAATTAAGTTTTCCAAGCATACCATGCTACTTGGTCTAAACAAGTGGAACAATTTCCATGTCTTTACATGTGACTTACTGCCTTTTCATTCATCCGATGGCACAGAATACAGTGTTGGGCACAAATGGGAAATCACCAACTGCTGACTTGATATGACTATACACTTGTCCACATTTTGAGAAGGGACCACATGAGATCAAATTACTTTGGTGCCTATTATAGCATCATGTGCTAAGAGGAGCACAGTTGGCTGAAGATGAGTGAATCTTGCAAGTTATATTTTAACAGTGTTTTTGACCACTATATCCGGTCAGTTGTTCCAATGTTCAGCAATAAATCAAAATGACTGCTCACTTCCTTTGACAGTTAACAGTACTAATAAATTCAGTATAATCTCACCATCCATCAGAGAAATTTCTAAAGTGCAAACTTGAAGCTGATGATTCACACAGTTTGTAGAGAAGGGAAAATAAAGCAGTATTCATTGTTTTCTATAAAACTAGCATTGTTTGCAAAACCCAGAAACAGAGTAGTTGGTTGACTACTAATAACAAGTAGGTTTGCTCCTTGGTCATTTAGCAAAAAGCTGCTTGGTTGCACCATGGTCAACAGCTGAGAAGCATATGACCTCAAGTAGCTTTTGCTGTACAGCACGATTCTACATATATAAATCAGTGACTTGTTATGTAAGATAAGAAAAAGAAATTCAAAATCTCCACACCAGAAGGCACCTGCCACTGAGCCTGGCACAAATCAGATATTAATACTGAATCAATGTTTATTGAATAAATGACTTAACAGCCCTTTGAAAACATCAGTTGTCTATTAAATTGAGATAGAAAAATCAAACCAGCCAAACCTACACAGGTTATGTTAGGAACTCAAAAAGATTATGCAGTAAGAGCCTCAAGATACATAACAAATTCACAATGATGAAAAAGACAGTGTTCAAAAATGTTGAAATAAGTAAGCATGTAGTTGATATCCCCCTTAAATTACAGTCACCACACTGGCACTCAGTGGAAAGCTAACCATAGTCTCATTAGAAACAACAAAAATTCAAAGACCCAGGGCAGATCTAACTTTACAATCTGTTCAAAACAGTAACAAGGTGTACTCGGCATACATCTGAAACCTGCTGTATAAGCTGTGTCCACACAATGAAAGACTATCCCAATACGCCCAGGAAGCTGAGTCAAAAACCTTAACACACGCTCACGAGAACATTTCATAGTAATAATGAACAACTCATTAAAATGTATTATCCGTTCAAAAATGAAAAAGTATCTCTAATAGGAGACTGCGCTCCACAAATATAACCCCGAACTGTACTGATGAGTCCAAATAAGCATTTTCCAAAATGAATAACCTGGACCCACACAACGAATAAAGTAATCCAATAAGTATAACGCTTGTGACAACTCTAGTGATCTCAAACACCAGAACGTAAACGCTGAAGCCGGCTAGTTAGCCGCTTTTACCTAGAGCTTGAAATTTAAAGAGCCGTCTTCTCAAGAGACCTTTGAAAGAAATTCAAGGCCAAGTATAGCATTTCATAGTAATCGCAAATAAAAGCATTCAGTCCCCGAAGCCTACGATCCCTCTTTATCTCACTGGAGATCGGACTCATGAAAAGCCCGAGGGACAGCCACCCTGTTATGTCGTACACGACTCAAAGCACCTTAGGGGGCAGTTCCACAAACCCCCGCTGGGACCACCTCTAGGGAAGCAGAGGGGTGGAGAAGGGAATCACTCTCCAAAACAAAGCGTCGCTGACCCCACACCGAGGAAGGCGCACCTTTCACCCCTGACAGGATGCAGTGACAGATGTGTCACCTGTGCAGGAAGGGGGCGCGAAGACATCCTCGGAGACGAGTGCCAACAGACAGCTGTCCACTGCTCCGCGGGCCCCCGCGCCCCGCGCCCGTCGCTCATTCCCGGGCTCCAGGAAACTTTCGGCCGCTCCCCGCCGGCGCGCCCCCACCTGCAGGACCCCCGGCCCCCGCCCGGCCCGCCGGGCCCCGCCCCCCGCGCCCACTGCCCGGCCCCGCGCCCCCCGGCCCGCGCCGGCACCCGCGTGCCCCCGGGGCGCGCCCCCGCGCCGGGCCCGGCCGGCAGAGGGCGGGGTCGCTCACCCGTCCGCAGCTCGTGCTTGACAGTGAGGAGCTGCTCTCCCCCGGCGCCGCCGTCCCCGCTGGTCCCCGCCGCGCCGCCGCCGCCGCTGCCGCCCTCCTCCTCCATCTTCTCCGTTTTCGGATCCAGCGGGGTCCTACGAGGGGACCCGGGAGACAGCGGACGCCCGGCCCCTCACGGCTCCTGCTGCAGCCCCAGGAGCCGGGGTGCGGCGGCTCCACAACTCGGACGCTGAGACGAGTCTCTTTCCCGCTCTGGCCGCACGGCTCGCTCCTCCGCCTCCACCCCCTTCGGCTGGCACCGCTAGTACCGCGCAACCAAACCGCCCCCTGCCCCGCCGCCTTCTCCGTCAAGCCGCTCCGCCCACAGCCAGCAAGGTAGAAGAGCCATTCGAGCCGCCATCGCTTATTGGGCACAGGGCGCGCGCATCTGTCAACGCCGGCTCCCATTGGGCAGTCCGCTCTGACGCTGCGCGAGCTGCCCCGCCCCGCTCCTCGAATTGTTGCTTGGCGCGGAGGCAGGAGAGGGGAGGAGCGCGACCGCTGCGGTTGGTGAGACCCGAGATTCTGCCCCGCCCATTTCCCCTAGTGTGCACGCGCAGTCTGGACCTTCCCTTCCCTTCCCTGACCTCCCAGAACGGTCACACCCCTTATTCCCCAGCTTCGATCTGTTAGTAAACAGTATCTAGTAGTCAGGAGGCCCTCTGGGTCTGTGATTGGATACTGCTGAAAGAGGCGGGGAAGGCTGATTGGAACGTTTGGTCCGCCAATCACCGTGGACAGAGGCGGGGCCTGGAGGAAAGCGCTTAACTCACGTGTTTGCAGACGTGCCTGAGGGTCTCGGACAGCGATCCTCAGGTGTGTGACCAGCTGGAAGACAGCCTGTCTTAAAAAGGTGTTACTCGCCCTAGTGAGTCCTAAGCAAGTTAAGTGGAGTTTGTGCTTAGAGATAGTTCTTAGACATTGCAAAAATTCACAGTCCTAGCTCTCGATGAAGACTTCTGCAAAGGATAGGCATTTTCATTTTGTACAAGTCTTATCCTAGGCACCAAAAGGATACAGAGATTAATAAAATAGAATACAATCCTGGTCCCTAAGCTGCTTTCAACAGAACATTAGAAACAATCTGTGTATATACACAGGAAACTATAAAGCAGAATTTGAAATAAAACCGTCGTACAAACTGTTAGAGAATCGCACAGATGGCAATAATTATTCTAAGCAGAGGAGATGGGGAATGCTTTTAGGGCAAGGAGGCATTTGATAAAACCAACTTAAAGGATAGGTAAGATGGAAATAGCAACAGACATTTCCAACAGAGATGGTAACTGTGAGCATAGGCCTGGAAGTAGAGAAGGCAAGGGTGGGTTAAGTGATTGATAAAGCTGGGTGGAACTATGATGTAAGAGATAACAGCTAAAAAAGTAAAGTGCGTTAAGATAATGGAGAACTTTACCCTGCTAAGCAGTGCAGACGAGTGCAGGATGGGAAGCCTCAAAGAATAGTTACAATATCAAAGCTGTTCTCTTGGAAGTTAGCTTCGGTTTTAGTGAGAAGGAGGAAGAATACCGTTGCAAGAATGGAATTTGAGGGCCTAATGGGACATGAGAATGGGAAAAGGAGAGGGTTAAAGATGGATGCTTGGACGTAATTCACATAGAAGTAGGCTTTTAAACTAAGCATGGATTAGATCAGAGGTCAGCAAACTTTTTCTGTAAAGGGCCAAATAGTAAATATTTTAGGCTTTGTGGGCCACATGGTCTCTCTCACAACTACTCGACCCTGCTATTGTAGCAGGAAAGCGGTCATAGACAATAAGTAAACTAATGGATACGGCTGTGTTCCAATAAAACTTTATTTATGGACATTGAAATTAAATTTCACATAATTTTCACATGTCATGATATATTCTTCTTCTTCTAATTCTTTTTAACCGTTTAAAAATATAAAAATCATTCTTAGCTCTTAAAAAACAGGCAGTGAACCAGATTTGGCCTGCAGGCCATAGTTTGCAGACTCCTGGATTAGACTGCCATGGAAAAGAAAGCCGAGAAGCCTGGGCAGCCCTTTCAGGTTGCCTCAGCTCCCTGGGCTTACCTGCCTGGATCATTTATCCCAGTAAACCAGGACTTCCTACTTACTTGTCTTTCTCCTCCACAAGGAGAAAGAAAGTATGCTATTGGAGCCAGAGAATGTGTGCAATTGTTCATTTGTTCACTCAACACCTTTTACACCAATTATGTACCAAGTACTATGATAGATGCTAGAGGGACAGTGGGAGCAAAACAAATACAATCCTCGCTCTCACAGAGCCTACAGTCTAGGAATGGAAATAAATATTAAATAATCACATAAAGAAATGTAAACTTTACAATGTGATCATGCTGTAAAGGAAAATTATAGGATGCTACAATAGAATATATTGGGGGGCCTAATTGAGGTTGGAGGAACTTGAAAGCCTTTATAAGGAAGTGTTATTTAAGCTGATTCTTTAAAGATAAATAGGTTTTAACGAGGATGTGGCAGAGACTGGCCTGATGCTTACCAATCTCATTTCCTCTTCCTGGACACACAGGAAAACTACATTTTTTTTCTCCTTTGCAGTTAGGCTAGGGTCATGTAACTGTGATCTGGCCAATGGGATGTGGGCAGACATGATGTGTGCCATTTCCAGGCCTGGCCAGAAAACCCCATGCGTACTCACTCACACTCTCTTCTCTTTCCACAACAACTACAAAGGCCACATTTTGAATATGGAGATGCCATAATTTAGAAGAACCCTGAACCCCTGAGTCCCCACTGGAAGAAGAGCTACCCTAACCTACATCAGACCATGATGTGAGCAATAAATAAATCTTTTTAGGCATCAGCTACTGAGATGTTGGGATTGTTTGCTACCAAAACATAATCTAGCCTACCCTAACTATTTCACAAGTGAATTGTTGCGGGGAGCAAATTCTAGGAAGATGCAGATGCAAAGAAAGACCCGAGGCAGACAAAGAGCCTGTTGTATTTTAAGGATTGAGAGAAAGCCAATGGGGCCATCATACAGTAAGTAAGCAAGAGATGAGGTGAGGGAGGCAGGTAGAGACCCAAGCATGAAGTGTGTAGTAGGCCTTATTAATATTTTTGGAGTTTTTCTGTGTGAAGTCAGAAGCAATAGGAGGAATTTAAACAGGGGAATGATACAATTGGGGTAATATTTTCAAAAGGTCACTGTGGTCAGTATTTGGAGACCTGGCTGGAGGGAGTGAGAGGTGATACAGGGAGACCAGTCAGGAGGTTATCACTGTAGTCTGGGCAAAAGATGGTAGTGGATGCAGTAGATATGGAAACAAATGGAATGCTTCTATTATATATTTTTGACTTCATGAAGGATTAGATTTGGTGGGTGAGGGAAAAAGGTATATCTGAAATGACACCAAAGTTTCTAGCATGAGCAACTGAGTGGATGGAAGAGGATGGTGGTACCATCTAATGAGAGGGGTGAGTTAAAGGAAGAGCACATATCAGAGAGAATATCAAGAGTTTAATTTTGAGACATCTAATGGCAATATTAGGTAGCTATGTGGCTATATGAGTCTGGAGCTCTGCAGAGAGGTGTAGGATAGAGATATAAATTTAGGACTCCTTGGCATAGAGATGGTATTTGAGGCCAGAAGTATGAATAAGTTTACCTGGGGAGAGAATGTGCAGAAGGAAGAGAAGAGGAGCCCATGACTGAAGTCTAAGGAATTTCAACATTGAGACATTGGAATGAGAAGGTGGAGCCAGAGGCGTAGGAGGAAAACCAGGAAGGTTCTGTATCTTGGAAGCCAAAGTGTTTCAAGAAGGAGGGAGTGCTCAGCTGTGTCACATGCCCTGAGAGGTCACATAAGATGAGGTCTGGAAAGAGCCCATGAATTTGCCAACTTGGGTGCCATTGGTGACAATATTCAAAGCGGTTTTGGTAGAGCAAATGACAGGTGAAGGGGTAGAAACAGTGTATGTGGACATATTTTTCAAGGAGTTTGCCTCTGAAGGAAAATAGAGAAGGTGCTAGCTGCCAGGATCTGGAGAGATTTTTTTTGTTGTTTTTTACTTTTTATTTTCAAATAGTTTTTAAATCACAGAAGAGTTGCAAAAGACCGTATAGAGTTTCCACATACCCTCTAATCAGATTGCCCTAATGTTAATATGTTACATACCATGGTTCAATCATCAAAACTGAGAAATTAACATTGGTACAAAATTTTTAAATAAACTACGGACTCTACAGATTTCACCACTTTGCCATAAAAATGGTTTTTATATTTTTAAATGTTTGAAAAAGAATTAAAAGAAGAAGAGTATACCGTGACATGTGGAAATTATGTGAAATGTAAATTTCAACGTCCATAAATAAAGTTTTATTGGAACACAGCCATGTCCTTTCTCTGTGCTGGGATCCAATCCAGGATCCTACATTACGTTTAGTTGTCGTGACTCGGTAGTCTCCTCCAATCAGTAGCAGTTCCTTAGTCTTTCCTTGCTTCCCATGACCTTAACTCTTTTGAAAAGTACTGGTCAAGTATTTTGTATAATGCCCTTCAATTTGGGTTTGTCTGATGTTTTCTTTTTTTTTTTAAAGTCTTTTTTTTTTTAACTTTTTTTTTTTAATTTTATTTATTTATTTTTTCCCTCAAAGCCCCAGTAGATAGTTGTATGTCATAGCTGCACATCCTTCTAGTTGCTGTATGTGGGATGCAGCCTCAGCATGGCCTGAGAAGCGGTGCATCAGTGCGCGCCTGGGGTTCAAACCCGGGCTGCCAGCAGCAGAGCGTGGGCACCCAACCGCCAAGCCACGGGGCCAACCCTGTCTGATGTTTTCTTATGATTAAATTGAAATTACGCATTTTTGGCAAGAGTACCACAGAGATGATGTGCTCTTCATCAATTCATCATACCAGGAGTAGAAGAAGTTTATATTCTTATTACTTGTGATGTTAACCTTGAACACTTGGTTAAGGTGGTGTTTGCCAGATTTCTCTACTCTTAAATTTTATTTTTCCCATTGTAATTAATAAATATTGGGAAGACATGTGAGATACTTTTAGACTATGCAAATATCTGGTTTCTTCTTAAGCTTTCTCCCACTAATTTTAGCATCCATTGGTGGATCTGCCTAGAGCAGTTATGAGACTGTGATATTCTAACAGTAATTTTCTATTCGATTGTTTTTTGTGTGTGTGTGTGTGTGAGGAAGATGAGCCCTGAGCTAACATTTGCCAATCCTCCTCTTTTTGTTGAGGAAGGCTGGTCCTGGGCTAACATCGTGCTTATCTTCCTCCACTTTATACGGGATGCTGCCACAGCATGGCTTGCCAAGTGGTGTGTCGGTGCGCACCCAGGATCCAAACCAGCGAACCCCGGGCCGCCGCAGCGGAGCACACGCACTTAACTGCTTGCACCACCGGGTCGGCCCCTATTCGATTGTTTTTTAAGATGAGAAATACTGGAACATGTTTGAATGGTGATGGGATGGGTGGACTGCGTAGGGGTTGGAGAACCAATGAAGAGAATCTGAAAAAGTGGGCGGGGCCGGGAGCCTGAGCTTCTGAGAGGTTTTCCTTTGATGGGAGGAGGCCCCAAGTCCTGCATTGTGGCGGGAGAGAGGGGGGAGGGGCTGGAGGCAGGCATGGACCAGCTTGTTAGACTTGGGGGTATCTTGGTCATCTCATCTCCGTATCCCTGGCATCTAGAATAGGCTCTAGCCCAAGGTGGGCCTTCAGTAAATATTTGTTGAATAAATGAATAAAAAGAATGAGAGAATTGGAAACCTACATTTAAAGAGTGGGTATAAAAAGAAGAGCCAACTGAGGGTGTGATCTCAGTAAAGCAGGAATAAGCCATATGAGCTCATGCCACCTGCAAATAGTTAAAAACCACTCAGATGTGCACACATGTAGCAAAGAGTTTATTTCAGAGACGCAAGCCCTGTGCTGGGTGATAGGGAAGATGGGAAGAGATGGACTTGGGATTTGAGGATAGTGGAAACAGTTCAGAAGAGTCACTGTGGAAAAGAAATATAGCGAGCCAGCCTGGATAACTGCTGACTAGCACTGGGGGCTTGGGTGACGTTAGGAAGCATGAATCAGGAGAGTTAAATGTCTTTCTCTAGCAACTTACCTTCCCCCTTGGGGTTGGAGATTAGCAGCTGGGCAACAACCTGGTTGAAATCAGTGACCCTGGGGCCCAGCCAGGAATCAACTGCCAGCCTGGGAGAATAGGATGGAGTCCAGGAGCTGGCGGTAACATAGATAAAGAAATCAGCAGTTCTCAACCTTGGCTGCACATTGGCATCACCTGGGATACTTAAAAAAAATACTCCCACCTCTGAAAAGTCTGACTTAATTGGTCTGGGGCAGCGCCTGGACTTTGGGATTTTTTTTTTTTAAAGCTCCCCAGATGATTATGATGTAGAACCAATTTTGTAGTACAACTCTAATGTACAACCGTTAGAATAGTGGGTGGTAGATAAGAGTAAGTTGGGGTTTTGAAACAGCAGCAACTTTTCAGAGGTAGTGGTGATGCTAGATAGGGTAGGAAGAAAAATTATAGATCAGTGACTGAAAACACCAAATAAAACTGGAGGTGGGGGACTTAACGATTAGACAGTGATGTGAGAAGATGGCTTGGAGTCAAAGGGGGAAAAGTTGTTGAAGGGGCATGAGATAATGGACGGTGGTCCGGATGTAGCTGCTGGAATTGAGGAAAATGTCACTGCTCCCTCCTGCCCTGAGAGATGGACAAGTAGAGAGGGGGTCTGTCCATGAAAGGGCTGGGAAAGGGAAGGTGTCCAGAAGTAAGGTAGGTTTCTGCTGAGGCCAGGAAGAGTAACAGAGAAATAAGCTTAAAAATATGTTTGTTGCCCTTAGAAACTGCCTTTCACCATGCTTGCTGGTAGCTGGTGCCAGAATGGGGGTCCCTGTTCACCCCCTTATCTGGTGGCCCTGTGTCTATGGCACCATGCTCTGTGGTCTCCCTTATCCTTATCATGGGGCGGAAAGCTGAAGCAAAGTTGGGGGGCTTCCCTTGGTGTGAGCCATTAGGACTTAATGACATTATTCATGCAGTATGAGCAGGAAGCTCCTCGCCTTTGGATCTATCAGAATTAGGAAACAGCAGAAGCTCAACACATCGTGCCTTCCTTTAACTGGCTCTATCAAAACCCTCAGATGTACACTCAGATAAGAAAGAACTTCTTTCGAAAAGTCAAAAACGACATTATCAACGTCTTGATTCTGTTTTTGGTCAGAACCTTCACTGTGTGATATAGACCTGGCAAACTGAAGGAACTCACTGCAGGATAGACACCAACAGAGTTAGAGAGTGTGAAGTTCACACTCTCGGAAGACATCGATCCATGGCTGAAGTTGACATATTGCCGCTGTTCTCCAAAAGGATGCTGGGAAGGCACACACACACCTTGAGTTCACAAATGGGAAGGAAATTCTGCCAGGGGGCAGCAGCATTTAGGCAGTTTTCTTACTCTACTTTCTGGTATGCCCAGATAGTACCTACAAAACTCAGAAACCCTCCGAAAGTGGCAGATATGGAGCATTAGGCTGAGTGGGAAGATCTGGTCTGAGATCTGGCCGTGTGGACCTGTGCCAACCAGTGCGTAGCTGGGAGAGACTTTAGAGCCATGCACATCACGTATATATCCAGTTAAAGATAGTAAAGACGTTTTTACTCCCTTCTTCCCTGTCACGCCACCTCCCCCTGCAATCTTCCGGAAACAACTAAAAAGAAAACAAAGCAAAAACACAGAAAAAGCCCCGTTTTTAATGAAACAAGGAAACTCTCAAAACCTCAAACCACAAACCATGAAGTATGCCTGCCAAATACTGTAAAATCTGTACTGAAATTGCTAAAATGCTGAGAGCCAACATAGACTGCCTCTAGCCTGAGCAAGAAACGTATTTCCTTAGATGTTAGTGTCACAGTCCCAAGGGACCAAATCGTTGATCCTTGGACTGGAGTGGGGTTTCCCAAAGGTGAGGGGAACTTTTATTACTAGGGGTACAGGAGATAAGTTTAGGTGGTACACAGATAGCCATTTAATCGTTTATATCAAACAACATAATGAAAAAGTGATTCACTTAGAGTTCTCTTTCATTTGTGATTACATCAAGAAGCAAGTCTTGGTTTGGTGCCAATGGTCTTTAACTTATTTCTAATTTGTACAAATCTCTCTCTTTTTTTTGTGTGAGGAGGACCAGCCCTGAACTAACATCCAATGCCAATCCTTCTCTTTTTGCTGAGGAAGACTGGCCCTGGGCTAACATCCGTGCCCATCTTCCTCTACTTTATATGGGACACCGCCACAGCATGGCTTGACAAGTGGTGCGTCGGTGCACACCCGGGATCCAAACCAGCGAACCCCAGGCCGCTGCAGCGGAGCGCGCGCACTTAACCGCTTGTACCATTGGGCCAGCCCCCAAATCTCTTTTTTTTTTTTTTTTTGTGAGGAGATCAGCCCTGTGCTAACATCCGCCAATCCTCCTCTTTTTTTGCTGAGGAAGACGGCCCTGGGCTAACATCTGTGCCCATCTTCCTCCACTTTATATGCGACGCTGCCACAGCATGGCTTGCCAAGCGGTGCGTCGGTGCGCGCCCGGGATCCGAACCAGCGAACCCCGGGCCGCCGCAGCGGAGTGCGCGCACTTAACCGCTTGCGCCACCAGGCCGGCCCCTCAAATCTCTTTTTCTAACCAGCAAAATATAGACTTCAGACAGCTTCTAGCAGACCACTGTATCTAGCTAGAACTTACTATCATTGTTTTCTTTTCATTGCATTTATTTTAATAGTTACTTCCTATTTATGGCAGGTGATACTGGCTTTTCATTTATGATAGTGATATGGCCTCCTTTTTAAATAAGTAAAAATTGGGAATTGATTCAAAGAATATTGACTATAATAGAGGTGATATGCAGATGAGGCAAAAATTGCAGATGTGGTACCCGAATGATTAAAACTTAGATTTCAGGAACTAGATCCAAGGACCCCACAGGAGAAACAGGTAGTATTCTTGCAAAGAACTAGGATGATAGCAGGGAAGTTCGATAGCAAGGAGAAACCAGGCTGATGGTTATTTATTTCTATTGTCTGTGACCTCCAAGCCAAGGAAGTCTCCTGGAGAGGGTGAAGAAGATGGAGAGGCAATTGCTAGATTATAACCCAGAAAGTCTAGACTGAGAGGGCTTGTTGGGGGCCTCAGTACCTCCTGAGAATCTAAGAGACATTCTCTCTTGGAGAGGAAATTAACAGATTCGGAAACACACCCAAGTAAAGCTGCCCAGTGCCTCAACATCCTTCTTCCACCCCTTCCCATGCTATTCTTTAACAAATAATTCTCCATCTCATTGGAGAAACTACAAAATTATACAATAAAAGTAAAAAAAACTCAAAGAGAAGGTTCAGAGTTACAACTAAGGAATTACAACAAAGGAATTAGCAACAAAAGAGGATAAAACTGAGTGGCAGAGCTCAAGAAAGGAAAGATGCTTTTTTAGAATCAACCAAAAATAGAATGAAGACAAGTGAAAATACAAGGGAACAATATAGAAAAGAACAAAGAGATGTTAAAAATTTTAAAAATGTGATAGTTACGGAAAATAAACGATGGAGATCCAATATATGAATAATTGGCATGCCTGAAGAAGTGCCCAGAACAAATGGAACAACAGAAGAAACTTAACTGAAATGAAAACTTGAGTCAGCAGGTAGAAAGCACACACTGTGTCAAGGTAAAATTTGTTCAGAGTGATCAATAATAAAATATACCTGATAAAAAAATCAAAAGCAACACCTAATATTAAATGACAATGAAGCAAGGTCTACAAAAGTTAAGAACAGGAAAGTGTGACTCATGAATTTTATATTCTGCCAAGTTTTCCTTTAAGTGTAAAGGCTATTGGCAGTCATTCTTTAGCATGAAAGAATTCAGGGTTTTGACTTTTTTGAGAAAGTTCTTTATATTGAAATCCAGTCAACCGAGGGAGGAATCAAAATAAATCAAGAGAAGAATGGAAGATTAAAAAAAAAAAATACTGAAGATGAGTTCTGAATTGTTTTAAATACAAAATTAAGACTAAACAGCTGTGGAATTTATGGTTAAAGAACAAAATGTAAACATAGCGAAGTCTTACACTGTAAAAATAATTATATACCTAACAAAAATTGAGAAGTGAGGGAAAAGGACAGTAGGACGACTTGTAAGTACGTAATTTTATTCATCTTTAATGGCAAGGAAATGATCACTCTAAAAAATGAAATGCATGAACTAGCTTTTTTAAGCAAGCGTGATTCCAACTTCTTGATGATTTTTATGTTAGTTTTTCTTATCTTTAAAGTGGATATTTTAAGAATTTTTGTGGTATAGAAACTTTTAGCTGAAGTCCAGCAACTCCTTCTATTTTATTTCAGTTTGTTTTTCTACAAAATTAATTTTAATCATTTCACTTAAAAGAAATTTGCAGAGTAAAATCCCACTGTTGCCTATTGATGTTTCTCCTCTGTTTCTATGCACAAGGACCTGTTGAGATGATATACTCCAAATGTTGATGGCTGTTTCTGGGAAGTGAGATTTGGGGCATGTTTTTAAAAAGCTTCCTCTTTTCTACTTTTCTATGTTATTTTTATCATAAAACACATCATATATAAAAAGAATAGTCATTTTCTGAGGAGTGTGGTAGAACAATAAAATGGTCCCCATGACCTTTGTCCTCAGGTGTTACTCCTATGATTATGTTGTATTACATGCCAAAAAGGATTTTACAGATGTAATTAAAGCTACTAATTAGTTGACTTTAAGATTGGGAGATGATCTGGGTGGGCCTAACCTAATTACATGAGCACTTTAAAAGCTGAGAGCTTTCTCTAGCTGGTAGCAGAAGTCACAGAGATTCAAAGCATGAGAAGGTTCAATGCAAGAAAGATATTTTGATACTGGCTTTAAGATGGAGGGGGCCACGTGGAAAGCCCCTGAGAGTAGCCTCTAGGAGCTGAGAGCAGCCCATTGCCAAAAAACCGACAAGAAAACAGGCCCTCAGCCCTACAACTCCAAGGACCTAAATTCAGCCAACCACTTGAATGAACTTGGAAGCAGATTATTTGCCAAGAAGATAGGAGCCCCCAGGTAGGAGCACAGCCTGGCCTACACCTTGATTTCAGCCTTGTGAGACCCTAAGCAGGGAACCCATTTGATGTGGCAAGTTCTGATCTACAGAACTATGAAATAATAAATGGAAAAACTTGGCTCATTTTCACCAGCACCCCCTCTTCTCTTTATGTAGCTACATAACTTCTTCATTTTTCTGTAGGTTACCTGTGTTACATGGATACACCTTTATTTCTTGTTCCATCAACTAAAGATAGTATCTCTTGACTGTTCACTTTCTTTTTTTTTTTTTTAAAGATTTTATTTATTTATTTTTCCCCCAAAGCCCCAGTACATAGTTGTCTGTCATAGCTGCACATCCTTCTAGTTGCTGTATGTGGGACGCGGCCTCAGCATGGCTGGAGGAGTGGTGCCTCGGTGCGCACCCAGGATCCGAACCCGGGCTGCCGGCAGCGGAGCGCACGCACCTAACCGCTAAGCCACGGGGCCGGCCCTGGATACACCTTTATTTCTTGTTCCATCAACTAAAGATAGTATCTCTTGACTGTTCACTTTCTAAGATGAAGGTAACAGCATCCCTAAACTTCTCTTCGGCATCTACCTCCCAACTTCTGCCATATACAAGTTTAAGGATAAGAACATTTACATTCTATTCTTAATCATAATTAACTCTCCCCTAGACTGATACTAAAAAATGAAAAGCACTTAAACAGCATTTACATTGCTGTGACTCTGTAAATATTATTCTCTGAAGAGGCAAAATGCTTATGAAGATTGCCCTTCATTTTATGGTACAACTTTTTTCCCCTTGCATTTTCTATTTGCCTTTCTTTTATTTTGTTGCTGTCTATTTTTCTTTATTATAGGTCATTTTTTCTCCAGCTTCTTCTTGTAATCAGGTATTCTGTTGAGTTTTTAAGCCCTCCCATCTGAGGCTTACCATCCTCCTGCTGCATAGCTGACATGATGGGATTTCCCTCATGGCTTCCTGGGTCAATTCCAGGTTTTCTAAGATCCATCTTCTTAGATGATACCTTTGTTTTCCTGCAGCACATTTGCAAGTACCTTCCTAAGAAATGGTGTGTGAGAGGTCAAATTCTGAGCCTTATTTGTTCCAAAAGATCTTTATTCTATGCTCACACTCAGGTGATAGTTTGGCTGAGTATGACATTCTAAGTTGAAAATCATTTTCCTACAGAATACTGAAGGTATTATACCATTGCCTTCTAGCATCCAGTGTTGCCAATCAGAAGTCTGTTTTATTTTCATTCCTTTGTAGATGGCCTTTTTTTTTAATTGGAAGTTTTTCAATTGTTCTTTTTATCTTTGATGTTTAAAATCAGATTATGTGACTAGGTTGGTCTTTTTTTCAAACTCTATGGTTACCACTCAATGGCCCCTTTCTGTCCAGAAATATGTGGCCTTTCGTGCTGGAAAATTTTCTTGTAGTATGTCTTGGATACTGTTGTCTTCCTGATTTTCTTTGCTCTCTCTTTCTGAATCTCCTATTAACTGGACGTTGGACCTCCTGTATTTATTTTTCTATATCTTTTTTCTTTTTTCTTCCCTTTTTTTTTTGTGAGGAAGATCAGCCCTGAGCTAACATCCATGCCCATCTTCCTTTACTTTATATGGGATGCTGCCACAGCATGGCCTGACAAGCACTGCATCAGTGTGTGCCTGGGATCTGAACCCGGGCTGCCAGCAGTGGAGTGCGCACACTTAACCGCTACTCCACGGGGCCGGCCCCATTCTTCCCTTTTTTACCTCTTTGTCTTTTGGTTCTACTTTCAGAGGGAGTACGGTAATTTTATCTTTCAAACTTAATTCTTTTATAACTTTTAACAGTCATATTTTTAATTTATAAGAGCTCATCTTATTTGTCCTTTGCCATAGCATCCTATTCTTTCATGGGTAAAATAGCTTCATGAGTCTTTCTGAATATATTAATTGGAGCTTTTTAATTTAGTTTGCTTTGATTTGGGTTCTCTTCCTCAAAATAACTGTTTCCTCCAGTGTTGTTGTTTTTTCCTGTTTACTTTAGTCTCTCTCTTATTTTGGAGTCTTTTCCTGAAGTGCCTAGAGATTCTTCATTGTCCATTCTTAATTAAAAGTGAAGCCCAGTGTCTGGCCTGGTGGTGCAGTGGTTAACTTCCGTGCGCTCTGCTTTGGCAGCCTGGGATTCGCAGGTTCAGATCCTGGGCCCAGACCTACACACTGCCCATCAAGCCATGTGCGGCAGCGCCCCACATACCAAAATAGAAGAAGATGTACAGGGCCACTCTTCTTCAAGCAAGCAGAGGAAGATTGGCAACAGGTGTTAGCTCAGGGCCAATCTTCCTCACCAAAAGAAAAAAAAAAAAGAAGTGAAGCCCAGAAAAGCTGGTTAGGAGTTCTGTGCGCCTGGACTTGTTGACTGGAAACTTCCAATGCCCTGGGAATCCTGAATACTAGAAGGTGCTGATATGCCCCCTCCGGAGATAGTCAATTATTATTTTTTTAAGACTGAAACTGACAGTACCTTTCCTGGGTGATAGGGACCTTGCTTCAGGGATGGGGTGAGATGGGAAGGCCCAATCGTTCCATATGCAGGCTTTCAATTAATTCCATTTTCAGCCCCGTGTCTCACATGCTCTGCCACATCTGGTGTTGTCACATCCCGAGCTTCTCTGAGATTCAGCTAGGAAGATCAGCCTCCTCCCACCTTACATCCCTCCGTGTCTGCCCCAGAGAGTGGTCCCCAAACCTCCTGCCACTCCTTGGACTGTTGCACCCCACTTGGGGAACCACCCATCTAGACTGTGACTTTTTCTTCCTTGGGATCACAGAGCTAATTAATGCCAGATCCTGGATGCAAATCCATTTTCTGATCCCAAAGCCGAGGTCCCTATTACTAACCGCAGCATTCTAGCAACTGCCTGGTGAAGGTCTGATAAAGAAGGGTGAGAAATTTGGGCCTATTTTTCAACAGACGCGATAGATTTGTTCACTTTTAAGTGCCAATAGTGCCTTAGGATCATGTTCTTTCCTTCAAAGGTTTCAAACTCAAACACTTACATAGGCCAGAGAGATAAAGTGAAGCAGCCACCAGGAGTGGGGAGCGGGGTGCACACACCTCATTCAAGTGGCAGTCATTCCTCAGCTGCAGCCGGGTGCTGCCACGCGGGGTGCTGGCCAGCCGTAGCCTAATCTGCCGATTTTTTCAAGCAATACCGAAATCCAGATTATTAAGTAATATTATTAAGTAATGAGCTAAAGTGTTGGCAATAATTCAAGTTCAGCCATGGCTGTAGACCAGCCACGGCGTCTAGCTTGCTGCCTCTAGACATTGCACGTGGGAGAGAAAACTTGAAATGAGATGGTGGAGGGAATAGAAAGTGAAAGCCATTGCGGGACCCCCCCAGCCAGTCGCAGAAGCCTGGTTAAGACAAACCCAGGCCATGCATCTTCTTTGACCCCAGCCATCTAGGAGGTGGGTCTGCTGATCATTTCCTGTTTCTCTTGACATTCCCAACCCCACTGCTTCTCTTAGATCCTAAACCAGCTAGTTTCTCTCCTTTTCTTCTCTTGAGTCATTTTGCTCAAAGAAGTCTCCCTCCTTTTGGATGACAGAGCCAATAGTCCATTTAAAGGACTCATGAATACTATATACAGGGATTGAGGAGGGTGGGGAGGGAGGCTAAGGTCAAACACCCCAGGGAGTGGTTGGTTTGTTGCTAGCATAGCTGCTATCTGTGTTTGCATACTCTGGTGACATGAGGCAGTTTTTAGCCAGAGGCCTGCGTGGAGACTGGGAAATGGACCAGAAACCATTTAACATCACTGAGCCTGAATTTCTGCCTCTATAAAACTGGGCTAATAAAAATAGCTGTTTGTACTTCAGAGTATTGTTCCGAGAATCAAATGAGATAATGTGCAAGTTGGTGGTATTGTGATTGCAATACCACCTCCAACGCCTCTGTTGGAGAAATTAAGAATGCATTTGGATTGTACAAGGTGGGGGCAGGAAACAAACCTTAAAAATATCCCAAGGTTACTCTGTGATGAAATTTCCAGTCATTTCAGGGTTGATGTCATCCCATCTGATGCAATGGACTGCAGTTTATTTTATTTAATTAAACCTATTTAAATAACAATACATCTAAAATAACAAGATACATTAGAAAAGAAGGTGAGCCTGTCATCGGAAGTCCTTGGAATATGCTGACTCCATATCCAAATGAGGACACTAGAAGAGAACTTCCGGAAGACGTGGATCCTCCTGAGTTGTGCTGCTCTCCTCCCAGAGAATCCCCTTCATGCCTTACAATCTTTGGGGAAACTGACAGAGAACTGTGGTGTCAAGGCCACACTGAGTTCTAATTCAACTCAGCTGTCAGAAGAGTAGGAACTTCTAACTTTCCTTCCACTGGGAGATTATGACCTACTCCTCAAGCAATGGCTGTTTGGTCATTCAGTTTCATCATTATTGTGTACATTTCATATTGAATGGCCCAAAGATTCATGTACAAATATGTTCACTGAAGCAATTTTTATAAGAAAGAGCAAACAATTTGAAAGTGACATATTTGCTTAATAGGGGAATGGTTAAACAAATGGTATTTTTATGATGAAGGATCATGCAGCCATTAAAAGTGTATTTGCACAGTGGTTCCCTCTGGGGAATGGTAACAACACAGATGTAGTTCTGCTGGACTGGACCGAGGCAGACTGGGAACATCTACTTCTGCCCAATACAAGCCAGCTGAGACCCCACAGAAGCGTGACTTTAAATAATGCAGCACAGCTGTGCGGTACTGGCAAGCATCTGCAGCCTATGGACAGGCGAGGTCTGCAGCTGTCAGAGGTGGGGCTATTCACATCAGGCAGACACATCTGGCACCCTTCAAGGGGGAATTGATGCCACAGACCCTGCATAATCCACGCACACTTGCACCTGGGAAAACCCCCAGAAGCCATCAGTACACATTTTCTGAGAAGGCTGCATATGGGGACACTGCCCCTATCAGCAATGTCATCCCGAGTGAGAAGAACCAGGTCACCAGGACATGGAATGAAAGATCCAGGAGCAACTCAGCTGTATGTATCAGTGGAATGTTATGCTCATTCTAAGCTGTTATTTAATGCAAAAGAAAGTTGCAGTTGAGGCAACCCTTCAATTCTTAATGCTGGGGCATGTAATGGAGGGATTTTACCACATATCCAAGGGAATGGGTTGGATAAACTCAACAGAGGACTGTCCTCAGAGGGGCTAAAGAGCCTTCTGGAGTGAACATCCCTGGAGAAGCAGCAGCCCAGCCAGGCACAAAGAGATTTCCCTGATGATAATGTTATGGTTGGGGCCGCCCCGTGGCTTAGCGGTTAAGTGCATGCGCTCCACCACTGGCAGCCAGGGTTCGGATCCCGGGTGCGCACCGACGCACTCCGGCCATGCTGAGGCCACGTCCCACATACAGCAACTAGAAGGGTGTGCAGCTATGACATACAACTATCTACTGGGGCTTTGGGGAGAAAAAGGGAGAAAAAAAAAAAAAAAGAATGTCATGGTTGTCCCAGAAGCAAGGCGGTTCTGACATTAGTTTCCTGGCTGAGAGTTTGAGGCTTCTCCTGGCTCAGGCCCCAGGGACCTCCATTCTGAATTCTGTGGGGGCTGACATGAGAAGGATTATTTCACCAGAAACTCTCTATATTGGGCCATAAGTAGTATTGCTCTGAGGCCCCTCTAGCAATGAACTATAGATAGGACAAGGCAATCTCCCTCCCAAGTCATGCCAGATGACTAACCAAACCGCCCTGGTGTCATGGGTGGGGTCTGGACCCAGGGCATTGGTGATGGCACCTGATGAAGCCATAGCAGCACCAGCAGAGTCCATGGTGTCTGGCTGGACAGTGGTGATGCCTAGCAGGCATGGGCTTGTACAGGTGGGGCCCCCAGAAGTCACAGAGGGAGGCTTTGATGGGGACCAAAAGCCCTGTATGAGAAGGTGGGAATAAGCACCAGGGAAACTGATGACTCCATCTTTGCCCACAGCATGTTGAGGCTACAGGTGGGGAAACTGAGGCACAGAGCAGTTAAATCACTTACTCAAAGGCATAGAGCTGTAAAGTGACAGAATCCAGATTTGAACCCAGATCTTCTTGACTTCTGCTTGTTCTATTGGACCATGAGGACTTTCAGGAGAAACCAGAGAATGTCCAAAAAATACCAGTGTTCCAACTGGATGGAAAGAAAATTCATCAGGGGAACAGCAACAATCAAAGCTGGAAAGATATTTAGGATTATATTGTGGAAAAGTTTGCATTAATTTGGGCAATAATGACATAGTCCAAGGGTCAGCAAACTGCGGGGCCCGCAGGCCAAATCTGCTGTCTGTTTTGGGGCCACGACAGTTTTCAAAGATGAACATTCACAATTGATCTGATGGTAGGAAACACTCACTTTGAACCCCACCTAAGTGAAATGTTATCCCATTGAAAAGAATTCCATCCGTCTCATTCGCAGACCAACATGACAAAATATTAAATTCAATTACCATTATATTTTGATTTCATCAATAAAGATTTGTGAAAATTTGTTTTCTCTCTTGTTATATGAGTATCTATAGAATATTCTTGATTTTGCCTCTTGACCTACAAAGCCTTAAAATCTACTATCCCTTTGCAGAAAAATTTATGGCCATTTACAGAAAAATTTTGCCAACCCCTGGCATATTCAGTGATTGAAAAAAGTCATGGAGTATAATTTTTTTTTAATTGCACACTCTCATGCATAAAAAGTTTGGGCGTGCATGTCCTATACATACTTATTATTTGATATATATTGTGCACCGCACTGCTAATGTACACAAGCAGCATAGCCAGAGCTATGAGTATAGTTAGAGCTATGAAGTCAAACTGCCTGAGTTCAAATCCCAGACCTGACACTTGCGAGTTTTATGACATTAGACAAATTTCCTAACCCTTGTGCCTCAGTTTCCTCATCTGAAAAATGGGGATAATAATAGTATCTATTTTATAGATTGTTGTGAAGATTAAATTAGTGAATATATGTAAAGTGCTTAGAACAATCCCTGAAATACAGTAAGTGCTAAATAAGATTAATTAATAATGGTGTGAACATCATAATTCACACACAACCAATAAGAATTTACAATGAGGGGTGATAACATTTGGCATCCTCACGTGGTAGCTCTCATCATCCCTGGGGTGTGCACAGGACAGACCGGGGTGATTAGGGTGACTTGTCAGGACATGGAGGCAGGTGGCAGACGCGCTCATTAGGAGACAATTCGGTGATTCTCAGAAATAGGCAGGCCTGACTTTGGAGCTGGCTGACTGTGGGAATGGAGAAGAGGAAACGGAGCAAGGGCTGCCCTTACTCCTGACCCAATGCGTCTTACGTTATCCCCTTTTAAGTCAGTTCTTGCTACCACCAAAGCAGCAGTCAGTGTTAGCCTGGTGTTAGTTTGCTCCTTCATTCCACAGTCTTTCCTGAGCCCTTTGTGTGTGCCAGGGTGATAGGGGTTGTAAAGATGAATCACAAACAGTGCCTGCACTTAAGAAGCTCATGTCTGGGCAAGAGGAGACAGACATGAAAACAAGTGTGTGCAACAGTGTCTCGGAGGTTCTATCAGAAGCTGGGTACGGGAGGGTTACTGTAGATATTCAATAAGCAATTTGCTGTTTTCCTGTTTAACTTGAGGGGTGACTCAAGGGTCTCGAGGATTTGTGAGCTTGTTTTGCAGAAGAAAGAGAATGCCTTCGGGGAGGTTGCAATCAGCAGATGGCGGGCCCCCAGCAGCAGTTGTAGCCCCAGGGGCTTATCAGGAGTGACTCCTTTGTTTCTCTGAAGCTCCTCCTGCCAAGCCCCTTAGCTCTATACAACCCCCTGCTTTCTGCTCTTGTGAAGGCAGATTTGAGCAAACCCGTGCTCCCACCTTCTTGTCTTGGCCAACTTGAATGGGGCCTTTCTCCATCTCCAAGCACTGATGTCTCGGTGTTTGGCTTGCTGCGCATAGGTTACATGAACTTGAGATTAAAAGGTTCAGTATCAACAGAAGCCTGTTTGGAACCTGGTGGAGGCGAAAAGGGGTAAACGCTCAAACCTACTGGGAGGGGAGGGGAGGGGAAACTTCACAGGGATGGAGATCCTTGGGTTAAGTATTGAACGATGAGTGGGCATGGGCAAGGGACAGAATAGGCATTCCAGGCAGAGGGAGCAGTGAAAGCTACAACAAAAAGGCACAACGCAGCAGCCCGGGGACTTCTGGGGACAGCAAATGCCCCGAGTCCCAGAGCCATGAGGCTGCACTCAGAGAAAGAGTCACATGCCAGGCCATGAGGCCAGGGCAACCTGAAGGAGCTGGGAAATCACTGATGGCAGAGTAAAACAAATTTCTTTTTAATAACACAAGCCACCCTGCAAAACAGACCCTACTTACAGTGTCTTTCTGGTGCCATAAACATTGGTAGGCCTTAAAAGACTAAGCTATTTTGTTTTAATTATTTTTAGAGGCAATATCAATGTCAATAAAGGCTCCTTTGAATGGTGTGCTAATGAGCAATTAAATTGAGTTCTCCTCAAAAACTGAATGTAATAACTTTGACCTACATTTACTTTCAAAGAACTTGGTCATCTGCTTTTATCCTGGAAATGAAAGCTTGTGGTGTTAGAACCTAATTTTTTTATGGTTGGGTTACTACCGTGGGGGAGAATGAAACCAACGGTTTTCCCCCCAGTGGGTCCTTCCTTTGAGTCCTTTTGTCCCTCTGTCTGTTCATTTATTCGTTCACTGAATTGGTCAGTCTGTCTTTCAGTGAACAAGCATATGCCTCTTTTTGAAAACACTAGACTGACCTCGATAACTAGGATTGAAGTAGCAGTTGTTCAAAAAGAAGACCGTCTTGTACCCTGGAGGACGTGGCAGCCCCAAATAAGCAAGAACTAAGCCA
Source organism: Ceratotherium simum simum (assembly GCF_057802395.1). Lineage (NCBI taxonomy): Eukaryota > Metazoa > Chordata > Mammalia > Perissodactyla > Rhinocerotidae > Ceratotherium > Ceratotherium simum. The sequence goes on along the minus strand of NC_141923.1, from coordinate 14,384,185 downwards.
GACTGAAGTTTTTGGGTTTGGGACATTTTTAGGTTTGGGTTTTTGATCTTAAAAGTAATACATGTTTTCTGAAGAAAACCAGAGAGTACAGGGAATTTAGACAGAAGTGGGGAAAAATAACCTTTTATCCAACCATCCAGGGGCAACCTCTGCTACTATTTTGGAATATTTTCTTCTAGTATTTTTCGTCTATGCTTCTTATTTTTAACATACCTGGGGGGGCCCAGTGAAGTTCGTGTTCAGTACAGGCTTCCTCGTTCCCAACACAGGCCTTTGGTTAACTTTGTTGGAAATAAAGGTTGCGTGTCATTTACTGAGAAAGATCTGCAGGCCTTGTGTGCCCTGTCCCTACTTTCAACCCCAAATCTACATATGGGGAACTGTATAGCAGAGAGAGCCTTATTTGTGGCCTGCTCTGAGCACATTTACACCTTCACCACGTTGAGGGTTGTGGTCTGCCTCACATTTATAGAACAAAGAGAGAAAGACCCGGAAAAGAGTGAGTCTCCAGGCCCTGACCCGATGTCCTACTGTGGGCAAGCAAGAGTAGAAGGAGCAGGAGAGTACGTTCCTTGACGTTGCTTCCTGGGGAATGGAGATGTCTCCTTGCTTCTACGTCAACTTGAGAACAGGGATGCCAGCAATGATTTTTCCTTAAAAAATTTTTTTAATATTTAAGAAATGTGTTCCCACCTTGGGGTCTTGAATGTTCTGCCTCCAGACCTTCCCATGGCTCACTGCTGAAGCATTGTTCAGGGTTCAGTTCGGCTGCCACTTCTTAGAGTCACTTCCATGACCCCCAAGCCTCCTTCCACCCTGCCCCACCCCCATCACTCTTCATCTCATCACCCCACTTTATTGTTTTCATAGCATGGACTACTATCTAAAATGATCTTGTTCATTTACTTATTTGCTTGTTTGCTGCTCATCTTCCCCCTTGTAGAATGCAAGTTCCATGGAAATAGGGGGCTTCCCTGTGCTGTTCTTTGCTGTATCCCCAGCGCTTAGCACAGTCTCTGGCAGACAGTAAGACTAGGAATACATATTGTTGAATGAATGAGTGGTGCTTCCTGGGCCAATGCGCTGAGCTCCTGCATGCCCCACATCCATTCAGTTCCAAGCCTTCACAGTCCTTCTTTCCATCATCAGTCTCTAATTCATCTCTTCCTCTCCATCCCCCCAACCCCCAGCACTATAGATGTTCAGCCCCTAAGACAATTACGTTGGTAATAACTGCTGTATCTGCCCCAGTCTCTGTCCCCCACCCCCTGCCACCGAGTGTTCCTCCTGAATCTCACTATGCTGCTTGCCTATTTATAAGGCTTACCTTCACTGCCCCTCCATGCAAACCAATGGGCTGATTTCCAATACGGTCGCAGTGAGGGGCACACCAGAGAGATATATGGGAATTGGGGGTGGGAGTGAGAACATGCAGATTGAAAGCACGGTGAAGCAACTCTGTTCCCACTGGTTTGCTTTGTTCTGTAATCACAATATTTAATTTTTTATGTCAAATATTGTGAAGGGAGGGCCCAAGATTTTGCCTTTCTCAAGGAGGCTAGGATGTGGTTTTTTTTTTTTATTTTTTTTTATATAAATTTTTTGTTTATTGCAGTAACATTGGTTTATAACATTGTAAAAATTTCAGGTGTACATCATTGTACTTCAATTTCTGCATGGACTACATCATGTTCACCACCAAAATACCAATTACAACCCATCACCACACATGTACTGAATTATCCCTTTCACCCTCCTCCCTCCCCCCTTCCCCTCTGGTAACCACCAATCCAATCTCTGTCCCTATGTGTTTCTTTATTGTTGTTATTATCTACTACTTAATGAAGGAAATCATACGGTATTTGACCTTCTCCCTCTGACTTATTTCACTTTGCATTATACCCTCAATGTCCATCCATGTTGTCACAAATGCCTGGATTTCATCGTTTCTTATGGCTGAGTAGTATTCCATTGTGTATATATACCACAGCTTCTTTATCCATTCGTCCCTTGATGGGCACTTAGGTTGCTTCCAAGTCTTGGCTATTGTGAATAACGCTGCAATGAACACAGGGGTGCGTGTACCTTTGCAAATTGGTGTTTTCAAGTTCTTTGGATAAATACCCAACAGTGGAATAGCTGGATCATATGGTAGTTCTATCCTTGATTTTTTGAGGAATCTCCATACTGTTTTCCATAGTGGCTGCACCAGTTTGCACTCCCACCAGCAGTGTATGAGAGTTCCCTTCTCTCCACATAGGATGTGGTTTTTAAAAGTTAAGAGAGCTGTTAACTGCTCCTACTCCTAAATAGGCTGTGAAATCTCACCCCTTAGGGCCTTCACCCGTGTGGGTCCTCTCTCCTGACCTCTGCTTGGGAAACTCCAGCTTCTCTTCAAGGGCCAGTTCAAAGGCTGCTCCTGTGGTGCCTGCCCACATGTATTTCCCCTTCCCTGGTAGAGCTAACCACCTGCTCCTTAGGCCCACAGTGCAGTGTCCACAGCTCTGATGGATCACTGTTTTGTACTTGTTCAGATCCCCCATCAGATTGGGTGGCCCCTGAGGGCAAGGCACTCAGTATCTGAGTCAGCTCGGGCTGCCATAACAAAATACCATACACTGGGGGGCTTAAACAACACATTTATTTTCTCATAGTTCTGGAGGCTGGAAGTCTGAGACCAGGGTGCCAACATGGTTGGGTTTGGGTGAGGACCCACTTCCTGGCTTGTAGTGGCCACCTTCTTGCTGTGTCCTAACATGGTGAAGAAAGAGAGCAAGCTCCCTGGCGTCTCTTCTTATAAGGGCCCTAATCCCATCAGACCAGGGCTCCACCCACATGAGTGTATCTAAACTTAATTACTTCCCAAAAAAGCCCCATCTCCAATGTATGAATTTGTGGGGAGGGGGCACAAACATTCAGTCCATAGGACTCAGTAAACATTTTTAAATAAAGAAAGAACCTAGGCTTCTTTAAACTCCCCCCCGACCAAGAGCTTGACTGATCCCAGGGTCCAAAGCAGGGCTGTACCTACAGGCAGCTGCAGTTCATGGGACCCACCTTTGAAAGTAAGAGGCACGGAGGGAGTCTAGCAATTTGCTACAATATTGATGTAAGCTGATCTCGCCGAGTCTCCTCTCACAGAGTGAGAAATTCAAGTCCCAAACAAGTTCAAGGGATTCGGCCAACATCTTATTCATTTGCTCTGTGCCGAGAATCAACGATTGCTTACAAAATCATCTTTATCCTTTCAAAAAACATTTATTGATCACCCACTGTGTGCCAGGAATTGTGTTGCCCTCCAGAAGCCCCTTGCCTGGTGGGGGAGACAGACCTGTGCAGTGTGATCTGTGCCACGAGACAGCCTAGTGGAGGGGCCTCTGGCCCAGCCTGGGGTCGGAGGAGGTGTCTTGGACAGAGGACAGCTGAATGGGGTCTCCAAGAATGAGGAGGAGTTAGGCAGGCAAAGGGCCAGAGGAAGATGTTCCGGGCAGAGGAAGCGAGCCTGGAGCCCAGGAGAACAGGGCCCCACTGGGAATTGCAAGTAATTACTGAGAATTTAGTCTATGTGCCAAGTGCTGTTCTCAGCTCTGGGGTTACAACAAGGTAGAAAACAAAGACCCTGCCCTCAAGGAATTTACAGTAAAAGACGTGAAAAGTGAAATAAATAATTATTCGGAGCATTACGTTCGGCTTCATCTTTCCTGGGGCGTACTTAGTATGATGACAGTTTGAATATGCTTCTGAGCCTCCACCCCACTATTTTTAGAATGCAGTTTTCCCTTCTTGGGGTACCTCCTTCTTCCACAATAAGTCTCACAACCCCGGGGGCCCTACTCGGTCCATGAGGGCTGTCCTAGAGACTCTGCCTCTTGCAGAGAAAGTCAGAAGAACTGAGGAGCCCTCTGGAGGGTTGTGTTCTCTGCTGTTATTGCTGCTGCTGCTGCCAGTAAAGCCTCTGCTGACACGTAGGAGCCTGGGGCAGAGCCCGTCCAGGGAAGAAAGTGCTTCCAGGACAGAGATGTGGGCTGCGGTCAAGGAGCAAGGAAGGGGAAGAAGAGGCCTCCTTTCTACAGGGTCACCCTCAGCGGGGGATGCTATGGTCTACAGTGGACCTCCACTCCTAATGCTTCAGGCCCCATGAATACAGACAGACAGACACACAGGCATACCCCAAGGGGTGAGGGCTTCCAACCTAAAGCCATGTGTATTCTGGGAACCAGCATCTTGCCTAGAACCCGACCCTCCAAGCAAGGAAGCTCCCTCCCTCTCCTGCTCCAAGGCCAGCTCCATCTCCCACCCTGATGGGGATGAAGGATATCTTTTTGTGGGAATTGAGGAGGAATATGACTCCTCTTTGGTACATAAATAACAACCAAGTAGTCAGATAAATGCCACAGGGGTCACTCCATAACTGTTTGATGTTGACTGTATTGGACACTGAAGGGGTTGTCTATTCTACACACTTCAGCCTTCTAAAATCTGCCTCTTCCTCCATTCTGTCCCTGGTTCGCTAGAGAGCTGCAAGGTTCTGAGGCAGCCTGGCCCTCCTGCCCACAATGTGGCCATAAGTCCCTTCCTGGTGATATTTTTGGGCTCGCAACTGAGAAATTAGTGTCGCTCTGATGATGGAAGCCGTCAAATGGACAACTCAGGAGCTGGCGGCAGCTCTGTTGTGAAGACAAGGGTGATGGTGCGGAGGGAAAAGAGAGTGGAAAGAAGCAGAGAGGAGAGACGGCAAGCGACCACATGGGATGCGAGTCCCTGCTTCCCACTGCGTCTGACTGTCCTGTGGTTCTGGCAATAAAATCCTCCCTTTGCTTAAGCTACTTTGCCTGCTTTTTGTAACTCTGTCTGTCTTAACTAGGATGACCAAGTAATTTGCTGTCCAAACCAGGACAATTGAAGAATGAAAGAGGTCACTATTAATAATTACTCTGGGACAACAGATGTAATCTGGGATGGTCCCGGGGCTGACCAAGACTTCTGTTCACGCTCCTTATAATCCACTATTATGATGATGGGGAAAATCAGTTTGTCCAGAATTGGGGTGTAGCAGGCGGGGCCCTGAAGATGGAGGGAATCCGTAACGGTGTATGTATCCAGCTAGCAGCCGCAGATCTGTATGCCCATGCAGCTTTTCCTCCCTCCCCACCGCCTGGCCTCACTTTCACTACACCATAGAGAGGAAAACCTCGTTCCATTGGTTCTCATTGCGGGGGACCCCACAGATTGGGAACTGGACTGGTTTCCGTTCTAGCCATGGGTCTCAGTAAGGACCACTTACTCTCCCTGGACCTCGGTTTCCTCAAGCAAAAAAGCGGAGGGGGCGGGAATCTGTTGAATGACAGCCATGTTGTCGCCACAGGCTCTGCCCTCCTATTGCAGATGCTGCTGCCTCCTGAGCTGCCACTTGCCTGTGATATTTTTAAAACCTTCCCTCTCATTACTTGACCACGAGCATCACTCCTCATCTGAGCTGAGAGTGACAAGGAGCCCCTGAGGGTTGGGCAGCGGCTCCTGCCTAGGCTCTGGGGGCTACCTGTCCTAACTAGGAATCTGGAAGCCACCAGCAGGAGCTTGTTGATGTCAAGAAGAAGAGGCCACTGGTGGCCATGGGGCGCATGACCCAGCCCCCATGACCCCATCTAGTGCCGTTTGAGGAATCACACAGGTCAGTTTTCCCAGACAGATGGGAAGAGGGAGATGCAGAGGGAGATACCCACACCTTCTTGTGGAGCCAGGCTGTCTCTTCTATGCTGTCCTCGTCAGAATCCCAGGACAGGTACACAAAAAGGGTGGTGATGGCCCTGTCCTCCAGGGCCACTTAGGATGAGCTGTCAGGAACTATTCAAGGTTAGTCCCAGAGGCTACATCCTCAGGTGTAAATCCGCCAATTACTCTGGCTTCTCTAAACATCCTGGCCTCTTAGTCCTCTACCCTTTGCCCTCAACAAGAGTGGGAGAAAGGTGTGGCCATTGTGGACTTTACCACATGAAGGGCTATTGCTTTAAGGAGTGTTGAATGTGGGAAGACATCTATAAAACCAGCTTGGCAAATTTCCGGTCCCTTTGTCCAGGGACCTTTCCTGAACCTGGAAAAAATGCAAAAAGTTCTAGCAACCGGGCAAAGTCCATAGCTTGCATGGGCAATTCCAATTTGCATGTCTGGGACAGAAATGGTTGATATAGAGGGCGAAGACACCCAGGTCCTATCGTAAGAGACCATTGTGAGTACAGACCCCTGTTCCATCCATGGTGAAGTCCCTGTATAACTGCAGCCTGGAATAAATGTCTCCGGGTCCCCTGAACCCATCCCTGGCCCAGGCTCTCCTACCTCAGCCAGGCTGAGTTTCCTGGGACATGACTTTCATTCAACCCTCTTCTGCTCTAAAATTTCAGTGGCTTTTGGAAGCTTATCAATCACCCTTGCAACTCTGTCCTCTGACCTTCTACCCATGGAAATTAACCATGTCTCCCAAAGCAAACCCTGGACTCCAGGCAGGCCAATATCTAATCTCCTATTCTCCTTATTCATTCCTATCTCTACCTGCCTGGAGCTCCTTGCCCGCTTATATGAAATATCCAGAATAAGCAATTCCATTGAGAAAGAAAGCGGATTAGTGGTTGCCAGGGGCTATGAGGAGCAGAGAATGGGGAGTGACTGCCTAATAGTTAAGAGGTTTTTGGGCCGCCCCACGGCATAGCGGTAAAGTGCGCGCGCTCCACTGCTGGTGGCCCGGGTTCGGATCCCGGGCGCGCACTCAGGCACCGCTTGTCAGGTCATGCTGTGGCGGCATCTCATATAAAGTAGAGGAAGATAGGCACAGATGTTAGCCCAGGGCCAGTCTTTCTCAGCAAGAAAAGAGGAGGATTGGCATGGATGTTAGCTCAGGGCTGATCTTCCTCACCAAAAAAAAAAAAAAAAAAGAGGTTTTCGTTTGGAGTAATGAAAAATTCTGGAACTAGACAGTGTTGGTGGTTGCATAACATTGTGCATATACTTAATACCACTGAATTGTACACTTTAAAAGTGGTAAATATTATGTGATGTGTATTTTTCCACAATTTAAAACAAGAAAACAAAAATAGCAACAACAGCTCACATGGAAACAGGGCCCCAGAGGCGGGGGTGACCTTTCAGAAGGAGCCCCCTGGGAGCCTGTAGACACAGGTGGGAGCACCTCGGAATTTCTTGAGGCCTGGAGTGAGAGTTCCAGCTGTGATCTCATGAGACTGGGCTGTCATCTGGTCCATGTGGGCATCGATATAAAAGACATAATTTTGTAAAAGGATCCACCACAAGCTGTAAAATGAAGCCCACTCCCTTTGAGCCTTGGGTCTAGGCAGTGTAAAACACCAGCCGGTCACCTCTCCTCGTCACACGAAACTCTAGCCGTCTTCTCCCCTCGTGAGGCGGCACCCAAGAGAAACCCCCCTCCAGTTCTTTTTCCAGTTCTTTTGGCCCTGAAAGCAAACCAGATACAGGCTCGCTTTTCTTCTCAACAGCAACAGAGCAGACGTCATTTCTTGGCGGCCCTGCCTTCCAGAACTGCTTTCTGTAGAATCACGAAAACAGTGATTATTGCTAAGAAATTAATCCACCCCTGCCTGAAGAGCCGCCAAGAGAAGTGGTTGGGAAACACTGTTTCCTAGGGGGCATGAGGAGGAGGGCAAGGGCTGGTTCTCAGGGTCCTCACAGGTGCAGCTCGACTTCTGGCCTGTACTTGTTTATTTCACCTCCAGCCACAACAAGACCAGTGGTCAGTAAGAGAGCGCTGGTGGCTACATCTTTGTGCATTAAGGAAAGTGACTATTAGATGCACTCCACATTCTTTCTTCTGCAAGGGAGTGTTTTTTTCCTAATGGAGTCAAGCCTCTTAAAAAAAAAATACACACAGTTCAATCAATTTCTTTTGTGGATTTCAAAAAAGATGCTTTATTCACTTCAGAAATGTGGCAACAGCTGGAGAACAAAGGCAAAGAACAAAGACTTGCAATTATTTATAGTGTGGGATGAGGAGAGAAAGACGACTATGAAAATAGGGGGGAGAAAAAATGGTGCCTGAAGGGACCAGATAGGAGCAAATGCCCCAGATTTTCCCCCAAATGTTGGGCCCTCTCCATTCTTCATCTTTTGAATTGTACTCTCCATCCATTCACCCCGTCCCCTCCCCCAGCTTCTCATCTGGGCCCACCTTTCCCACCCTCTTATCTTTATAATCTAGAACTATCGCTACTGCCTCAATCCCAACCTGGCATCTTAACGTCCCACTGCATGGAGGATCCAGTCCCTGCTCCCCAAGGAGAAATCTTGCTGGCCTGGGACTCTAACCTGAGCCAATATATCTACAGGTACTAGTGTCCTTCCAGCCCACCCAAGCCCCCATCATAAGGATGTCACCTGTGGCCTCTGGGGATAATGGTGTAACTCAAAGGAATGAGGGGGCTTTCAGGTGCTATTATGGGTTGGTGGTGGGCATACACTGAGATAGATGGGGTCTTCAAATGCCCTCAAGTTATACTGCACAAGTGGCCGACTGAACCAGTGGAGTGATGCATTGTTGAAAATTGGGGAGTGAGACTCTCCACTCCTCTTAGGGCCACCAAGTCAATGGTGGAGCAGTTTATACAGCTGTACAGGCTCAGGGCTTTCTCAGAAATGCCTGGAGACTGATCACAACGCAGTTCTCCAGAAAGGCTTGTCTGTCTGTGGAATGCTCTGGGTCCACACCCACACTCAGGCCACTGCCTCTCTGGCTTGTTTCTCTGAATTCCTCAACCACCAAGATTGCAGCTTGCAACTTCGGCCTGGGACTAGCTCTAATGACAACTCAGCTCACCTGTATGAACTTTTATCTCTGAGCCTTCCCCGGGAAACCAGTTGGCCCACTGGGAGGGGGTGGGTCAGCGATGGTCAGGAGGCAATTTTACTGAGCTCACACTGGGAAAATTGGATCAATTGCTAGACTGGCACAGGGCATGCTACCCAGATTAACTCGTACAATTTCTGGTTTCTGTGTCAGCTTAAAAAAAAACAGTCTTAACTCTATAGAGGCAGAAAGTAGATTACTGGTTGCTTAGGATGAGAGGCAGGCGGGAGTTAGGGGGAAGTGGGGCGTGACTGCTAATGGGTACAGGGGTTTCTTTTTGAGGTGATGAAAATGTTCCAAAATTGATTGTGGTGATGTTTGCACAACTCTGTGAATGTAGTAAAAATGAATGAATTGTACACTTTAGGTGATTGTATGTGAATTATATCTCAATAAAGCTATTATTTTAAAAAATAGCCTCATCTCGCACTCCAAAAACAATTCAACGTTGACAATCCCCTTAAGACAGGCATGTGGACAGATGTGCCCCCATCATTACCTTCACCCCATCTCTCTACTTAGCATTCAAAGACCAGTTCAGAGCCACCTCCTTCAGATGTTCTTAATTACTCATGGTTCTTCTACTTGATACTATGTCACTTGTATGCAGGGATATGCTAGTAAATGTTCAACAACCAGCTCTCCAGGAAAAAAAAGAAAGAAAAAGCCCTACTTTGCAGCCTTCACTGATTTCTGTGATGTAAACACTCCCACCATGGCCAATGAAGCAGAGTTGGGAGATGCCCTGGAGTGCACATTATGTAGCATTTCTACCATATAGATGTAAATAACCTCAAGAGCATAGATCGGAGTAAAACATCTTACAATGATTAGGAAGTGATGAGTTTTGAGTGTGTATCACTTTTGTCTTTAATGCAACTTATTTAATTGTAAGTTTATATAATTTAATTTTTAATAATGGCCGTATTTAACCACTAGCTCACAAAAATCCCTGAAGGTTGATCAATCGGCTCCCATAAGCTTGTATGAGCCAGCTCCGGCCTGTCTCATCCCGACCATGCCTGTGCTCTTGCCGAAAAGACATCATTGCTTAGAAGGCAGCCTGGACATTCTACAAGAGCAGGGAGAGTGCCCATCTCGTTGATCGTTGAATCACCCGTGTGACTCAGTGGCCAGCAGGTACTAGGTACGCTCACTTCATGCTTGTTGACTGAGAGCAAGGGGGCGTCTTTGTATCCACGGGAGCAGTTAAAGAGCGTGTGGCGAATAATAGGCTCCTGTAAATATTAGCTGCTTCCACAGCGGAAAATAATGGAATAAGAGAAAACCGAATGCAAACAGGTCTTTAGCTTATTCATCTTTTAAATAAAAGATGTCTGTCCTGCCCTAGACATGGGGCAAGCTCTCTCTGCATTTGGGGTGTAATGTTGGAGGAGAATGAGAGAAGATGAAGAGTAGAAAGGAGACTGCTTGAAGCAGGAAGTAGTTTTAGAAGAATTGAGGCAAAGAAACTGGTCTACCTTCTGACCTACCAAAGAGAATGACAAATTAAGAAAGGAGGTGATACAGTGTGGGGTCAGTGTTTCCAAACACATTTTAACACATGCCCTTCACTGATAAGCGTAAAAATTTCCCTTCTTTCCTTCACATTCTGTCCCCCCAGGGTGGTATTGCCTTAGGATAAGAATCATTCTTTTTCCTTTTTTTAATTTTTTGTTTTTGCTTGAGGAAGATTCACCCTGAGCTAACATCTGTGCCAATCTTCCTCTATTTTGTATGTGGGTCACTGCCACAGTGTGGCTGATGAGTGGTGTAGGTCTGTGCCTATACCACGGGAACCAAACCCGTGAACCCGGGCCACCGAAGCAGAGCATGCCAAATTTAACCACTAGGCCATGGGGCCAGCCCAAGAATCATTCTTACTCAGAGATGTTCTGGGTCTCCCCAACAGCCCAGGGGATTTGCAATTTTATTTATGAAAGCTTAACATTTTTGGTCAGTTGAGCTGTTTTCAATGCCTCCACCCCCCCAACACCCGCCCGCCCACCATTAGTCCCCAGGCTGAGAAACAGGATGTGATAGACAGCCCAGGGCTGGGCCAGGTGGAACTTTGGAAGAAGGCACAGCTGGCTTCCAGGTCTACACTTGCCAGTCGACTTGCTGTGCCACCTTTGGCAAGTCGCCGCCCCTCTCTGGGTCTCAGTTTCCTCACCTTTAACTTCCTCACCTTTAATGAGAAAATTAGATGGTTTTGAAGTTTCCTCTCAGCTCTAACATTCTATGAGCCCAAGTTCATTTCTCATCCTGACCTAGATTTTAAAGATAATGTACTTAAAATATTACAAAATTTGAAAGTGATCAGTTATCTCCTCCACTTGGAAATGTCACTGCTGGGAGTGCATTGGTGGGTGTTGGGGGCTATTTTGGTGCCTGATGTTCAGAAGAGGAGGAAGAGAGGGTGGAGAGATTACCAATTCAGTAACCTCCTCACGACTTCTGAGGCCAAGTCGATGCTTGTCTTGAAGGCCTGATGCAAATAGCAATGAGTTCTGGAGGTGTGTTAGAAGAGTGGTAAAAATAGCCGCCACTTTCTTTTACTGAGGGCCTACTCAGGGCCTTGGACTTGACATGATTTCTCTCCGATTTTCAAAACAAGCTCTCAAGGTGTGCAGGATGATCCCCATTTTATAAATGAGCAATGAAGTAACTTGCCCAGGCTTCCATAGCTTCATGGAGCCAGGATTTAAACTCAATCTGAGGGCCGGCCCCGTGGCTTGGTGGTTGGGTGAGCGCGCTCCACTGCTGGCGACCCGAGTTCGGATCCCGGGCTCCCACCGGCGCGCTGCTTCTCCGGCCATGCTGAGGCCACGTCCCACGTGCAGCAACTAGAAGGATGTGCAGCTGTGACACACAACTATCTACTGGGGCTTTGGGGGGAAAAAAATAAATAAATAAAATCTTTAAAAAAAAAATAAATAAACTCAATCTGATACCGCCTGTCTTCTTCCATGATACCAGAGGTCATAAAGTGTGGTTCCTGGACCAGCAGCGTCTGCATCCCCTGGGAGCTAAGAAATGCAAATTTCCTAGGCCTCCTGACGACTCAAGAACTCTAGGGGTGGGGATTCAGGGATTCTGATGCACATTCACATTTGAGAACCCCTGCATGATGTTAGGCTGCCTCTTGGCAATGGCTTGGTCAGCAGTCACATCGTGGAGACCCTCAGAAAGCCAACATTCCTGATGCCCCTACAATGATATAACGTTTCCACCAGGACGTTGAAAACTATCCACTCCCTGGCTAGAGTGTAACATCCTGATACTTGAGAGATGTTTCAAATGCCACACAAATCATAGTTGGCTTATCGAAGCATTCTTGAGTCAAGTCAAAATAAACCACTAGAGATTGTTTTTCTATTTTGACTTTCTGGCTGCAATAAAGTGATCAGTGCTTCAGTTCAGACTTCTGGGTATCTCTCTTACTTTATTAAAGTTCTCTAGGGGAGGATGGATAGACTCCAGAAGGAGGTGTTGGAGTGAATTGAATTGCCTCTCATTAAAACTTTCTTTGTCTCATGTCCAGTAGAGGACTTGCCTCATTTTAAGATGAGCAGATCCTACTGTCTGAAAGCTTGCGTGTTGATTCTCACCTGGAACCATTGCTCTTACCTGCCCTCTCTCTGAGACTGGGGACAGGAGCCCAAGGGAAGGTGTCATTGGGATTGGGAGGCAGGCATGACTTGCGGAGGAGCAGGGACATCCATTGGCGGAACGTGGAGGGTCAGCAGACTTTGCTTACAGCTTGGTTGGGTAGAGTAGGGGCCCATAGGTGCATGCACCGAGAGCATGGACTTGGGAATTGGGTATGGTCTGGGAGATTTGTGCATCTGCTCCTGGGGATGAGATGGTGTTGTGGCCCCCCAGTTCTTGATCTTAAAGGCTCACAGATACCCCTGTGTTTCCCTCCAGCTGAAAGAAGAACAACCAAACGTTGGGACCCTGCCCTGCAGGCTGCCTGGGGGAGCTGCTGGCAGTCACCAAGGCTTCACCCACCTGCTCCATGCTGTCCCCAACGTAGATGAAGTTGCTGGAGAAAGTCCGCACACCACATAAGCTGGCTTCATTTCAAATTCCTAGCCTCAGACTGCAAATGGGCTATCAACGCTACCTACAATCCTACCCTCTTCTCCTTTTAGCTTGCTTTGCTCCAGTACAAGGATTTGGTGCCTCCCTCCTCCTCCCCACTCTCCATCCCAGCTCTGCTGCTGCCCAAGCCACATGCTTGGTTGGGAAAATAGAAGCCAACAGATGGGAACTCCCTCCTCTTGCCACCACCAAATGTACACACCTTCCTACATCTACTTCTGCATCAAGCGTCTCTTTTCTCTCTTACAGTGTAGTAAGTGTCTCCACTCCTTCCAAAGGCGAATCCCTCAACTTATGGTCTGGATCCTATTCTCGCCTGTCCCCTACCGTTTCTCTCTCTCTCTCTCCTTCATCAGCAAATTTCCACTCTCTCCTGGATCATCGCCATTACCTATAGACCTTCTCTGCTGTCTCTCATATGTGTATATATATATATCTCATATCTACCTATATATATGTACCTATGTATATTGATATGATGAGAGTTTTAAAACTTTCATGTATATGTGTAAATGTATGTACATATATACATACATACATATATATAAAACTAGCATATATATATGAGTTTTAAAAACAACAACAACAACAACAATCTGCCTTGGCTCTGCCTCCCACCTCCAGCCGCCCCCTCATTTCTGGCTTTCTCCTCTCCCTCACCTCCTATTCTCTCCTCTACTTACTCCAATCTAGCTTCTGCCCCACCACTCTACAGAGCAGTAGTTCTCAACTCGGAGCACTTTTGTCCCCCAGGAGATATTTGGCAATGTCTGGAAACATTTTTGTTTGTCACACCTCAGGGGAGGGGTGCTACTGGCATCTAGGTGGAGGCCAAGGATGCTGCTGAACGTTCTACAACACATAGGACAACCCCCACAACATAGAATTATCTGGCCATAAATGCCAATAGTGCAGCTGTGGTGCCAAGTCTGAGAAACTATTTTCCATGCTCATCACACCCAGTCCTTCTCTCTTGGATTTCATGACATGTCTCTCTCTTGGTTTTCTGCCTATACTTTGGGCCATTCCTTTGCACATTTCTCCTCTACCTGATTCAGTCCTGGGCTTTCTTCTCGTATTTCTCTTTTCTCTCTCTTCCTAATTGGTCCATCTAGTGACTTCATATCATTTCCAAGCTGGCTCTGGGGCTAGACTGTCTGGTTTGAATCCTAGCTCTCAGCTTCCCAGCTGTGTGTTTGTAGTAACAATTTCTTCTCTGTTACATGGCAGCTTCAGTTTTTCCTTCAGCAAAATGGGGATAATAACAGCACTTATTGCATAGAGTTGTAATAACTGAATGAGGAAATCCAAGGAAATCTCATAGCAGAGAGTTAATTCATCTTAGCTGTTATTATTTTCATTTATGACTCTATGACATAAAAATTGTGTATCCTTTTACTTTTCACCAGAGAGGTCAAGAACAGATACTGAAAAGGATGCTCAATGTCACTAATCATCAGGGAAATGCAAATCAAAACCACTATGAGATATCACCTCACACTTGTTAGAATGGTTATTATTAAAAAGACAAGCGATAGGGGCCGGCCCGGTGGCGCAGGCGGTTAGGTGCGCGCGCTCCGCTGCGGCGGCCCGGGGTTCGCTGGTTCGGATCCCGGGCGCGCACTGACGCACTGCTTGGCAAGCCATGCTGTGGCGGCGTCCCATATGAAGTGGAGGAGGATGGGCATGGATGTTAGCCCAGGGCCGTCTTCCTCGGCAAAAAAAGAGGAGGATTGGTGGATGTTAGCTCAGGGCTGATCTCCCCACAAAAAAAAAAAAAAAAAAGACAAGCGATAACAAGTGTTGGTGAGGATGTGGAGAAAAAGGAACCCTTTTGGGGTGGGAATGTAAACTGGTGTACCCTATGGAAAACAGTATGGAGTTTCCTCAAAAAATGAAAAATAGAACTACAATATGATCCAGCAATTCCACTTCTGGGTATTTATCCAAAGAAAACGAAAACACTATGTTGAAGCAATATCTGCATCCCTGTGTTCACAGCAGCATTATTTACAGTAGCAGAGACATGGAAACATCCTAAGTGTCCACTGACAGATGAATGGATAAAGAATTTGTGTGATATATATATACAAGGGAATATTATTCAGCCATAAAAAAGAATGAAATCTTGTCATTTGAGACAACATGGATGGAACTTGAGGGTACTATGCTAAGTGAAATAAGTCAGACAGAGAAAGACATAATACCGTATCACTTATTCGTGGAATCTAAAAAAAAAAGACAGAAAGAAAATCGAGCTCATAGATACAGAGAACAAACTGGTGATTGCCAGAGGCCAGGGGTGGGGGGATGGGGTGAAATGGGTGAAGGGGGTCAAAAGGTACAAACTTCCAGTTATACAATGAATAAGTCATGGGGATGTAATGTACGACATGGTGACTATAGTTAATAATACCATATTGCTTATTTGAAAGTTGCTTGGAGAGTAAATCTTAAAAGTTCTTATCACAAGAAAAAAAACTTTATAACTATGTATAGTGATGGATGTTAACTAAACTTATTGTGGTGATCATTGTTCAATATATAAAAATATTGAATCATTATGTCGTACACCTGAAAATAATATAATGTTATATGTCAATTATACCTCAATAAAGAAAAGAACAGATACTGAAGACTCACAGATCAAATTAGGACAGGTCTTAGGTTCAATCTCATTTAAAAAAAAAAAAAGAAGAAAAAGAAACACTATCTGAGCATGAGCCATGTGCCAGCCATAGTACTAAGGCTGGAGGTTCCTGAGATGCAAGGCGGTTTCCTGCCCCGGCAAGCTTAGCTGCAGTGAGCACACAGGAGAGAAACACGGAGGAATACATGGAAATATTAGGCAGCATATGATGGGTGCCCGATTATTGAGAGACTGTAGTTTTCAAACAGGATTCCATGGAAGCCATTCTTCAGAGATGCTTCAGGTGAGTCCTCAAACTTTTGAACTCAAATTTCTGTTTTAAACTATTTGTGATAAAAAGAACATACTTATGAACATGTTGTTTGCAGGTTAAATTTCAAAATGGCAGAGAACAACAACACATTAAGCTTTGTTTCAGGTTGACAGATTTTTGTCCAGACCATAATGAAGTGTCTCCTTCCATCTCTATTTAAGAAAAGAAAATCTTCCTTCATCTACATAAGAGTTGCAAGAGGAACTATTTTGTTTTGTTTTGTTTAACAGCTTTATTGGAGTATAATTCACATACTATACAATTCACCCATTTGAAGTTTTGGGATTTTTAAAAAATAGTTACAATTTGCATTGGCTTATCTTGGTGAATCAAGATCCTCTTGAGTTTGTGTAGTCAAAGAAAATGCAAACATAAAATGAAATGAAGATGCTGTGAGGTGGCACCCGATGCCCACGAGTGTCCATAATATCAGTTTTCACATTTTTATGTTCAAGCAAACCAAAACATTTCATTTGGCTGCCTTTCTAAGCAATTACATAAATTTGAAAGTATAAAATTATTTCATACTAACTAAAAAACTTAATTTCCTTGCTTTCTACATTGAGGTTGCACATAAGGATTAGCTTGAAGAGATTCAATCTGACAAATATGTATTATGCGTCACGTATCAGACCCTGTTCTAGGCTCTGGGACTCAGCCATGAACAGACAGACATCAGGTCCTGCTCCCATAAAGCTTCGATTCTAGCGCAATAACTAGAGAGAAATAAACAGAGGGGTACATCAGATGGTGATCAATGCCATGAAAAACTGAAGCAGGACGGGGGTGGGGGGCGCTGGGTGGGGGAGGACCGGGACACAGGGAACAGGCCAGTGAAGAGAGCGTGCCGGGTCAGACCCTGTCTCTATGTGAAATTTTGGTATTTTGCTCACCGTGGATTTTTTTGCATTAATTTTGATTTTTTAAAATCAGTACTTCTCTTGGTTGCTGAGTTATTTAGCGCTCTCTTAAATTTTGCACTTTTCTGCCCTACTTTCAGCCCTGGAAGCAGAGTCTGTGTAAATGTGGTCACGGTCACTAGAGGAGGACTTTGGATGCCTGGCTAAGTCTTCAGTCTGTACTCTGTGGTCTGTGGAAAGGCCACTAAAGGGTCTTGAGCAAATAGATGATGTCACCAAAATACCATCTGGGGACTATTGGCCTGGAAGCAGTGTGGAGAACGAGGGCAAGAGACCGGAGCACGAGGACCAGTCGGGAAATTTATCGTGACGCTCCGGGGCCAGGTGTTAGAACAGAAGGCAGCGGAAAGGAAAGCTGGCGGCCCCACGCCTTTCATGTGTCTTTGCCTGCCTCTAAACCATCCCCAGAAGTCAGCATTTCCCAAACAACTGAGCAGACGCAACGAATGCCAGCCCCTTGCCTCTTTCTGTTTTTAATATGGTTGATTTGTGCAAAACAGGAAGTGCTACCGTGACAATGGCATTATTTGTGGCTGAGAAATGTACTTCTGAAAACCATTGGTGTCTTGTGCTGAAACTCAGCTGTGCTTATGGAGTTTCCGGGTGGGTGGGCCCTATTCCAACAGGGGCCACGATTTCCCTCTGCTCTGCCAGCAGAACAGACTCAAGAGCTGCTCTGTTCCTAAGGCAGGGGACAAGGTTGCTTAGCCTTTCAGGAACTCCCAGCTGCGTGGGGCCCTGGCACTGCAGAGGAGAGTAGCTGGCCGAGTGCCCACCAGGCCCTGTGAAGGCAGAGAGATTTACAGGGAGGTCACAGGAAACCCTTCCCTGCCCAGGCTTTGGTCCTAGATAAACGGTTCAGTCCGAGGTAGCGGCTGCAGGCTGGGGAACTCAGAGGAAATGTAATTTGCTGGGGCAGAAGCAGACGGGAATGTGCAGTGGGCACCGGGCTGGGGAAGGGGGACCAGCCCCTGCAGTGGGAACTTCTAGCCTTCTGTTCAATTGAATCCAAATTTCTCATCATAATTCACCTTGGTGGCCTCACTCACTTGGACTTCTTTAGTTATCTTCTAAAATAACATTGTCACTGAGCCAAGAAGATATTCTTTTGGAGAGCAGTCTTTTGGAATCAGAGCCTGGTTTAAAGCCTGACTCTGTGGCTTCCTAGCTGTGTAACCTCGTGCAGACTGCTTAACTTCTCTGAGCTTCCATTCCCTCATGGAGTGTACATGAGGATGAAATGCAGTTATATATATAAAAGATCTAGCAACAGTCAAATCCCTGCTGTGCCACTTCATGTCTGTATGGCCGTGGGCAAGACAGCCAACTTCTCGGGGCTTGGTTTTCTGCCTACTCCAGAACGTGGTTGTCAGGATCAAATGAGACAAACCCCTAAATTAGATAAACCACAAACATGCATATAGTAAGAACTCAGTAAATGGTTACTATAATTACTAGTATGGTTGGAAATGGTAGCTATTATTAATGTAACTTGGGGATAAAGTGAAATAAACATGGGAGCAAGTTTAATTTTCAAGGCCCCAGTGAAATATTTCAGAACTCCCTTTCCATCTTCTCTGGCTCCCATTGATTCATTCAGTCAACAAGTGTTAACTGAGCACCTACTATGTGCTGGTCGCTTTGCAGGCACAGGGGACACAGCAGCCAGCAAAACAGGCCTGTGTCCTGCTCTCATGCAGCTTAATGTCTAGTGGGAGAGTCAGACAGTCAAATATTCTGTGAATTTAGAATTCCATAAAGTAATGAGTGTTTTGAAAGAAGTTTGGGAGCTCTGAAAACTCATAACAGGAGGTACCGGCTTGGTCTGGGGGTTCAAGGAGACTTCTGGAGGAAGTAAAGCTTGATTTGAGATCTGAAGATGAGGGAAGTGAGTAAGCCTGTCCCTATGTCCCTCTTTGAGGACATTGGTGGACTCTGAGGCCTGGCTGTCTTCACGTCCCAGCTTCCCTACACTCTGGGGGCCTCATCCCCCAGTGTAAGGTTCAGATTGTAATGCTCAATGATCTCCCTCCCTCCTTTACCTTAGAGAGGCGAGGCAGATCGGAGGAGACCAGAGGTGCAAATGCACTTTGCAGAAAGAGAAAGTGATATGCCACCTGTGAAGGTGGAGGCCCAGCTGGAGACCCAGAATCCAAGTCCTTCCCAGCTACCTCTGTGGAACCAGCAGGTGGGAACTTTTTCTGCCATATGGCGGGAAAGGTTTCCCTGCCATAACTTACACTTCCTGGGGCTGACGTAAAAACGAACAAAAAGATGGTGAGAGGTGCTGGCCAACGGCTAATGGTTTCTCCTCAGGGTTTCAGGCAGAGCCCGGGACCCCAGCACAATGGAGCTGAAACATGAAATGGATTTTGATCTCTTCAACAGTTTGCAGAACCCTCGATTCCAACCAGAGGCCAAATCAACTTTGGAGGACTAATCCCTCAGCCCCACCATTGTCAGAGGTGACCATTTCTGGAAGCTCCATATCTAATTCAGGTTGAGGCGCCTCTTTGGGAAAAGCATCTTGAATTCCCATTTCTGTCATCCACTGAATCTCTTCGATTGCCTTCCTTTTCTTAACTTTTAAATAGCTATAATGACCCACTGTACGGATAGTTACCTGGGTTTAATTTTTTTCTTTGATAGGGCCTCATTTTAGCTAAGCAATTGCAAACAATAGCTTGATTATACTTCTAAATTCTTTTGACACAAGCAATTGCTTCTTTTCCAAAGCATGCTTTGATGCCATCTGAATATTGTAGCATTTCTCTCCCTTAGCAGTTTTGCCTGGATCTCACCCACTGAAGAAACCAACTGGAAATATTTGGCATTCCTTGCAATTCTGGTCATCCACACAGTTTAACCTTCTGGGGATCTGCGTTGCAGCTTTGCGCCTCAAGGAAAATGGAAAAGAAAGGCCAAGACATGTTTCAGGCCCTGAAGCTCTGCTCCTTTACAAAAGTCATCCCCCGAGGGGTGCAGGTTAGGGTGTTGCCACAGTTAAGGTTTCTAATAAAGTTATTTTTTTTATTCTAGTAAAATATACAAAACATATAATTTACTGTTTTAGCATTTTTAAGTGTACCGTTCAGTGGCATTAAGTACATTCACAACGTTGTGCAACCTTCACCGTTATTCATTTCCAGAACTTTTTAATCATCCCAAACAGAAGCTCTGTACCCATTAAGCACTAACTCTCCGTTCTCCTCTCCCCTAGCCCCTGGTAACCTCTATTCTACTTTCCGTCTCTATGAATTTGCCTATTCCAAGTACCTCATATAAGTGGGATCAGACAATATTTGTCCTTTTGTGTCTGGCTTATTTCACTTAGCACAATGTCTTTAAGGTTCATCCATATTGTAGCCTGTGTCAGAATTTCTTCCCTTTTTATGGCTGAATAGTATTCCTTTGTATATGTATGCTACATGTTGTTTATCCATTCATCTGTTGATGGACAGTGTGTTGTTTCCATCTTTTGGCAATTGTCTGATAAAATTTAACATAATAGATGGCATCTGGCTCCTCTGTGACCTAGGACCAATTTAGCAACTACATTTTACTTTATTTCATTCTCTGAAAATAAGACATCAAACAGCTCAAGCTTGATACCAGGACTCTGCAGGCAAGCTGGGGCTGGAAAGGGTGAAGGATGGGTAGCTATGGTCTCTATGGACCTTTGCAGAGCTATGCCTGAGGTTCCAGCTGGTCAGGGATAGTACCCTGGGTGGGGGGGACTGCATGACGGAGGGTTTCTGATTCTGTATAAAAGAGAACTTCATTCATTTATATATTCATTCCATTAATTAAACCCATTTATTCTACTATTCACTCACTCACTCACTCATTCCAATATTATTATACATGGTGATAAGCACAATAGGTCTTGACTACCCTCAGCTTTTAGCCACTAGAGTAAGAGAGACAAGTAAATCGTAAATAGACATTGACAATGCCCAACGATAAGGGCTTCAGGAGGAGAAGCGTGGCGTGCTGTGGGAACACAGAGGGGGCACCTCCCCTGTACTTGGGAGCCAGGAAAGGCTGCCTGGAGGAAGTCACAACTGTGCCAAGTCATAAGAAAGAGAAGAAGTTAGCCAGATGGAGGCAGAGGGCAGAAAGAGTGAACCAGGCCTAGGCAGGGACGTGCTAAGGCCTGCAGCTAATGGGAGGGCCTGCAGTGGGCTTAGGTGTGTGACTTGTGTTTTGAAATGGCGGTGCAGAGATTCATGAGAGGCAGGGAAGGTGAAGCTACAGGCGTGGGCAAGGACCACTTGGTAAGGGATCTCATATGGTATTTGGGCTTAATCCTGTGGCAAAAGAGAAGTGCTGATGGCTTTGAAGCAGGAGAGAGACAGATCAGAAGAAAGCAGATCCTTTTCTTCCCTTGAAGGAGGCATCCAGCTGAAAATCATAAGAGCCAACATCTGTTGAGCACTTTCTGGGTGCTAGGTGCTGCTCTAGTGCTTTCCACTTATCGTAGTCAATCCTCACAACAGCCGACCAAGATGAGTGACGAGGAAACTGAGGCCTAGAGAGAAACTTACCAATGACTCCATGTGTGGGTGGCAGGATGCAGATCCAACCATAACCTCTGCTGTTCAGTGTGGTCCATGGACCAGAAGCAACTGCATCTCCCAGGAGCCTGTTAGAAATGCAGAACCTCACCCCAGGCCTTTTGGATCAGAATCTGCATTTTAACAGGATCCCCAAGTGATTTCTGAGCACACTGAAGTTTGAGAAGCACTGATGGTGATTCCCAAGACTGGCTGCACATTAGAATCTCCTGGGCAGTTTTGAAAATCCTTGGCCATACTCCTAGATGAATTACATCAGAATTTCTAGGGCTGCGACCCAGGCATCAGAATTTTTCAAAGTTCTCCAGGTGATGTCAGCCAAGCCCTTGTGTTATACATCCCTGTTTCCAGGCAGGGCAGGCTAACTCCTGTAGAGAGGATGAGACACAAGCTTGCAGGGTCCATCCAGCCACTGGAGGCTCTGTGGCTTTAAGAACTGGGGCTGGCTGCCTGCCCAGGCGGCCACCCTCCATCCCCATCATACTGGCCACGTGAGCACAGGCTGCAGAGCAAGGCTGCGACAGTCAGCGCAAGGGCTGGCCTGGGCTTGCAGACCCGAGCTCTGCAGAACCGCCCCAGTGGCGCAGGCAAGCTGAAGAAAAGAGACCTTTGTGCCTTTTTGGGGGAAGAACATATTCTGCAAGGCGGTGGAAACAAAGAGAGGAACTGTTTGTAGCCCTAGTCCAGACGTCCCAAACAAACAGTAAGTCAGGAGGGCATGGAACACAGCACAGCCCCCTCCTCTGCCCCAGGCGACATCTGCACACCCCACCCCACCTGAGGAGCCAAGAGTCTGCAGTGAGCCCGTCCAGGGGCTGCCAATTAGCAGGGCAGGGGAGGGGGGTACGTCTGTTCCTCTTAGTGAGAAGTCGTGTCTCAGCTCGTGACAAGTAGCTCCTGGTGACTGACAACACCTCAGGTGTGGGTAGTGTTTCTCTCTCCATCCTCCCTCCTGCATGGACCTTTTGCTCCATGTCATTGCCCCGAGAACTCCTGAGGGTGTGGGAAAGCAAAGAAAGGGAAACTGAAACCTGTCAGAGCTATCCGCCAGCCTTTGGGTCACAAGCTTGCTGGGGAGGAGGCAATGAAGTGAATGGCCAAAGTTGAGAGTGGCCGTGGAGGTGAAGGGACTCCAGGCTGTGGCAGACACAGGGGCAGCCAGCTGAAGTGTCCTGAGCACCTGCAGGACAGAGGCAGGGACCTTTGAGGAAGGAAAGGTGGAAGGGAGACAGCAGCTGTCACCTCTGCCTTGGCAGAAGGCAGAGCTCTGCAAATCCTCCTTCAAGGCTTTCTCCAGGCCATGAGGCCGCTTGTCACAGTCTCCACTGGGGGGCCAGGACCAACATGGCACAGGTGACAGCAGTGGCGTACTTTTGACCTATATGCCACCAAAGGCTAACGACAAAGCTGTGTGACTTTGGGGTGTCTCCTCTCGAGCATTGTTGGTGCCTTCCTGCCCCCTTCCTTCATCACGGACAGTTGAGAGCCGACTCTAATCCCCCCTACTTCATGAGAATACAAGCAAAAATGATCATGTGTTGGGGGCGGGTACCAGGTTGAGAGGAAGTTGGCAGAAAGAACGTTGGCATTGATTGGCAGGCAGAGGAGGGAAGGTGCTTTGTGTCTTCAGGATAACTGGGTACAAGCTGAAAGGCAGAGAAGGAGAGGTCTGAGAGTAGAAAGCAAAGAGAAAGCTGGCATCACCAGAGGGGTGGAGTTAAGGGGAGGAAGACAAAAGAGGAAGGTGGCATGGGGTGAGGCCGGGCAGGGCAGGGTGGGGTTAGCTGAGAGAAAGCTGAAATGTGGCTTGCACGTAATTATGATGAAGCATTTCAAAGAGTCAGCTGTGTCTTCCGGCTACAGGTCTAGATCCCAGGAGATCAACTGGTGGCTCCTGACATGTTTTATTTATAAATTTGAGCATCCTTTGAAAATGGGGAAATTTTACGTGTGACTCTCGAAGGTCTGGAACAGCAGGCTCACGTTGCAGTGGGGCAGCAGTAGCTGGAGCTGCTTGGTCACCAAAGTCCCGGCTCACTCACGCTATAAGCATTTTGCCTTCTCCACCCCACTCCCCTACTTCTGTACCAGCCTGTTGCCCACAGACATTGCAGATTGCTGCTACCCCTGCTCTTGATAATAATGATTCCCTTATATTGAGAGCCTCTGTGTGTGTGTGTACGTGTGTGTGTGCGTGCCCCTGCACACCAGACCTACAGGTATGCTCTCTTTCAATTAATTTCAATTAATCTCTCCCTTCTCCAGTTGAGGATGACAGATGCACAAAACCAAACGTAGCTCTCTCCTTAACAGATTTTGCAGCCTTTCCAGGCGACCTGCCAAATTGCTAGATGGTGTTTGCATTAAAAAAATTTGAGTGCATTTTGTTATTTTGGTTTTAAGGATTTCCCAGCCTGCCTTAAGGCGATATTCATTTATGCCACACTTTATAGCTTTCAAAGCATTTCTTAAACATACATGAATTCGTTTTACCCTTCCAGAAGTTCCATGAGGTCAGTAGTTTGGGTCTCCTTCCTGCGCTCCCTTGGAGAAAACCGACTAGCAGAGAAGCTAAATGACTTGCCTTGGGCCTGCAGTAATTTTGAAGAAAAGTTAACATTCGGGCACAGCTCTCAGGAAAACTAAGCTGTGTCCTCTTGACTGCGTGGAATTGGAGAAGTTTTGCTTTGAAAAGCATAGGGACTAAGGGTGTGGTCTCCACCCAGAGTACTTGTTTGACTGCTGGTTAGGCCACTCAATAGCTGTGAGTCTTTAGACAAATACTTAATCTCCCTGTGCCTCCTTCTCTGTAAATTGGGAGTTAACAGCCCTCATCCAGGGAGTGTTGTATGGATTAAATGAGATAAAACATGTAAAGTATTTAGAACAATGCCTGGCTCACAGCAAGCTTTCAACAAATATTGCCATCGGTACTGAAATTATTATTATCTGTACCTTTGGGAAACACCCAGTATTAGTTAGCATACAGGCTAAGTTGTAACAAAAAGACCCCAAAATACATTTGCTCAAAAAGGATAGAAGTGTATTTCTGTTTCACCTAATAGCTAAGAAGAAGACGGTCAGTCCAGGACGGTAAACAATGCTACTCCACACGGTCATTCAGGAACCTAGGATCCTCCCATCGTTTGCTCCCCATCCCCTATGGTGACCTCATCTGCATAGTCAAAGCTGACTCTACATCACGTCCACCTTCTTGCCTGCAGGCAGAGGAGGAAGAGAAGTGGAGGGCAAACAGCCCTCTTCTAAATGACATAATTCAGATGTCATCCATGTCCTTTCACTCATATCCCATTGGCCAGAACGTGGGCACAGTTAGCTGCAGGCGCGTCTGGGAAATGTAGTCTCTAGCTGGGCCGACTAAATATGCCCAACTAAAACTTAGGAGTTTTCACTGAAAGGAAGAGAGAGAGAGAGGAAATTGGGAACATTTCGTGGTCTCTGTGCCATGTTGCCACAGACGTGTGCTTCAGATCTGAATTTGAAGTCGTTAATGTCCTCTCAGTCTGCCAGTTTCTCAGCCACCTGTGCTCCACTTCTGTCCACTGGATACCTGCTTTGCCCTTGGATTTCTTCTTTAGCAAAATCTAGGGATGGCTCTTGGCTCCATGTTTCACATAAACAGTTCCGGTGGCAGTGTGGTTATCTCCTGCAGGCTGGTCAGAATGTCCACTGGCTTGAAAGCCTATTCCCTCCCTGCCCAAAACTCCCAGCAAGAGTGGCATTGGGCTCTGTATTTTTATTTCTTTTCTTCTGGATCTTCTGACGACTTCCTCAACATGCAATGTAAAGTCCAAACGCCGTTGTCTTTAGAGAGTCATAATCCCTTGTGATCTTGGGTCTTGAGTGGCTGATTAAGGAAGGCTGCCTGTGCTCCTTCCATTCCCCTGGAGTCCGTTCTTGCATGTATTGAGGAGCGAGCCTTCTCCCCACCTCACAGGGATTAGGTTCGAGCCCACAGGGCTGTGGTAAAGAAGCCAAGCGACTTGTCTGGTGGATGGATGGGCAGCCACGTGGTCCTGAATCTATGTTTTTAGAGTTTCTACCTCCATGGCGCATACTTTCCTGAAATCATAAGTTAAGTAACAGCGTGGATCAATGAAAGTAAGCGTGGATCAATGTTCCATTCTCACTATTGCAAGGGATTGAGGTTGGACGAGTCAGGTAAGGGAATACCAATTGCTTTAGAGGAGCTCACGCCTGGGCCAGAGAAGGTGCTTTGAAGAATATTGCCTCACAGATGGAGAAGGAAATTTGAGTTCATTGAGGACGTACTATGTGTCAGGCACCTATTAGAGGCAGAAGTGAGAGCACTAAATAACAAGACAGGCCCCTGAAGGAGTTTACAACCTAGCAGGAGGACTTTACATTAATCACTTCATTTAATCCTTGCGAGTTTGGTAAAGCATGCATTTTTCATATTTTATAGACAAAAAAGTTGAACTCAGAGAGGGAAATGGTAAGGACGGTTTTGAACCCACGTCTGTCTGATTCTAAAAACCCTGCTCTTTCCGTTATTACCTCATCTGCCTCTAGTCACTTTCTTTGTTGAAGCGGGAATCTAGTCTATACACAGCAGTGACTTGACCCCACTGCTAAACACCTGAACTGGTTACTATTGTTTATTCAGAGGTCGACTTCGTTTGACTGTGGTGCTCAGTTATTCCCTCTAACTTACATCTCTCTCTAACCACTTTTGTCCACTTATCCGTCTGTGTGAACCACCCAGCTGAACCCAACTTCTGGACCCTTTCTGCTCTGCTCCTTCCTGGGGTTCTGACTGCTGCTGGAGGAATTGGTCCACCATGTCTATCTGGGCCATTACAGTCCTGGGTCCCCAAGGCGGCCTGGAATCTCTTCCAGATGTCCCTATACACTTCCCCATCTCATTGCCATTAGCATCTCCTCCTGACTGTACCTCTTTTCTCAACCCCTTTTTTAACCTCCATTTCATTGTCATTGACAGAGAGTCCATCCTGTCCATGATAAAACTGAACAAAATTGAGGCCTCAAGAAACTCTCTCAAGGTCCTGCCTGGCAACCACCAGCATATCTCCTACTCTTCTTCTCCATCCCTCCCTCCCATACCAGGGAAGAGGTGTGCTCCTGCCCGTGGCTGACCTTCCCCTTGTGCTCCAGACATCCTCCTGTCTCCCCTGGAACCTTCCTCCAGTCATTGTCCTCTCTTGCTTGCCATCCTCAGCTTCTTTCCTACCACTATTTCTCATCAGTACCTAAACTTGTTCAATCTCTCCAACCTGAAAAACACACTGTTCTTGATCCCATATTTCTGTCTAATTTCTTTCTTCAGTTTCCCTTTCTCTCTCCCTTCACAGCCAAGCTTCTTGAAAGAATCATCTACACTGGCTGTCTACACTGCCTCCCTGCCCATTCAGTCCTCCATCACCCATAGCAGTCTGGTTTGTGTTCCCATGATCAAATGCCTAGGCTAGAGTCATCAAAGGCAGCATCCTCCACGTTCAGTTGATGCTTTTCTTCCCTGATCTGACTCCACCTTTCTGGAGCTTTGGTACCATTGCACACCCCCATACCTTGAGCCTGTCTCTCCAAGTGACTCTACTCTCCAGGTTTTTACCCGACTGTGCTGGACACTTTTCCCATCTGCTTCACAGAGACCTCCTGTTCCACTCACTCCCTGAATATCCGCTGGGTCTCTGTGTCCCACCCACTGCCCTTCTTGCCCTCTGCCCTCCCCCTTGAAGTCCTCAACCACATATAAGCTGACAGCTCCCAACTCTCCCTCCTTCCTGCAGATCTCCCTTCTGATATCTGGTGCTGAATGTTCAGTTTCTCATGGACCTCTACTTGAGGTTGTCCCACAGGCTTCTCCTATTTAGCATTCTAAAGCCAAACTCCTCATCACTCTCTTCCAAGACTTGCCCTTCTTCTTGTAGCCCTTCTTTTCAGGAATGTCGCCATTACTCCAGCTGCTCGTGCCAGAAAAAAGAAATAGACTAATTATCTTGGATTCCTCCTTCTCGTTACACTTTTTACATTCAATCAGTTATCACGTCCTGGTGAGTCTACCTCTTTCAATTCCTGAATCTCCCCTTCCTCTCAATCCCCTACCATTGGGGAAAGTTATTGCTTCTCACACAGCTATGACAAAGGGCCCTTGAAGGACCTCCTTCTCCCCTTCCGTCCCCCACTGGAGTACTGCCAGGGTCATTCCTCTAATGCTGTCTGCTCAGGGCATCTTCCTGCTCTTCAATGCTCCCACAGCTCTCAGATAAAGTTCACACGCCTTCAGTTAATCACATGACCCTTCCTGATCAATTCCTGGTCGACCTCTCTAGCCCCTCTCCATCGTTACTCCAGGTGTTTCCACCACAGGGTGCTGCAGGTTCATGCCTCAGGACATGCCTTCACTGCAGTGCCGTCTTCTACCTTCCTCCTAGGGCTAATTTCCAGTTACCTGTCAAAACTCAGCTCAGGCAACACCACCCAGACCATAACTGCCTGGTACTGTCATCACAATATCACTCGCCTCTTTCCGCATTAGAGCAGCTCTAGTGCTTAAGCATGTGGCTGACATACAGAGGCGCTCTATAAATGGTAAAGGAATGGTTTATTTTTTCAAAAACTTTTGACTCTCACTCACAAAGCCCGATGCCTTAACTTAAGGTCCACTGTAAAAACTCTTGAGGGTGTATCTGATTTTTTAATAGAAGCACCATTTGGCCTTAATAACCAGACATTTAGAAGCTGCACACCCAGCCAGCTGAGGGTGAAACAGCTATTCCTTACTAATTCGCTCCCAAGGAGATAAGCAAAAGGAAGCACCACGTGCCCTTCCTCCCTGCTGCCTCCTTTTCCCCTGGGCTTTCTGCATTCATTGTGTTTTGCATTTTGCCTGGGGGGTTGACAGTTCAGCAAGACTTAAGGCTTCAGGTAGGACGGGCCTCTGTGGGGGCAGCTGCTTGTTAATTCTTGGTAAATTAGACTTTCTGTGAACAGCATGGCTTTCCTCAAGGAGGAGCTTGAGGAAGCTTGGAGAAAGTATTGGTGGAAGGCGATATTGCAGGGGCCAGGGAAAGTGTCAGTGGGGTTGGTTGTAACTCACTCTGATTCTATGGTTGAACCAAAGCAAATTTTCATGCTTTGCAGAAGCCTTTATTGTTTGTTATGATGTGATTTTACTTGCTGTACTTTAAATTTACTTGCTGCCAATCTGCTCTCTGGAATGGCTGAGACTCTGTCTCTAGTCTTGGGTAATCAACTCATCATATCAAACAAGGGAACTGGCTGCCTGTCCAGCTGTGTGGACCCAAGCAGGTCCAATGGCCCAGACCATGAGAGCCAGACCTGTCAGGAGCGTCATCCCTGTCACCAAGTGGGACCTCTACTCCTTTGCTCCTCTGAGTCTAGACTCCACATGGATCAGATACCTGACAGAATGTGCAGGTCAGGACCTAGGGGGTTTGCAAGTGACAATCTCAATTCATGACTTATGCAAAAATGGTGAATTTACCGACTGAAAAGTCCAGAGGGAGCTCTTTATTGAGGTGTGGTTGTTTGTGGGGTCAGGGGTAGCTTCATCAAGACCCATCTCTCCCTTTACACCCCTTGGCTTTGCTTACTTTCTGTTGGCTTCCCTTTCAGGCCAGCTCTTTCTGTGGGGTGACAGAAATGGCTACTGGTGGCCTATGCTTACATTGTCCTTGCATCTAGCAGTTTTCAGGGCAAGAAATACTTCTTTCCCCACAGCTATACAAATGCAAAGGATAACTCTGATTGCCTAGTTTGGGTCTTAGTCTGTTTGGGCTGCTAAAACAAAATTACCACAGACTGGGTGGCTTAAACAACAAACATTTATTTCTCACAGTTCTGGAGGCTAAGAAGTTCAAGATCAAGTTGCTGGCAGATTTGGTGTCTAGTGAGGACCTTCTTCCTGGTTCCTAGCTGGCCATCTTCTCACTGTGTCCTCACACGGCAGAAGGGGCAAGGGAGCTCTCTAGGGTCCCTTTTATAAGGGTGCTAATCCCATCCATGAAGGCTCTACTCTCATGATCTTTTTTTTTATAAGATTTTTATTTATTTTATTTTTTTCCCCCCCAAGCCCCAGTAGATGGTTGTATGTCATAGCTGCACATCCTTCTAGTTGCTGTATGTGGGACTCGGCCTCAGGATGGATGGAGAAGTGGTGCCTCGATGCGCACCCGGGATCCGAACCCAGGCCACCAGCATTGCAGCGCGCGCACTTAACCACTAAGCCACAGGGCCGGCCCCTCTACTCTCATGATCTAATCATCTCCCAGAGGTCCTATCTCCTAATACTGTCACATTGGCGGTTAGGATTTCAATAGATGAATTTGGGGGACACATAAACATTCAGCTCATTGTAGTGACGACCCGCAAACCAAACAGTGTGATCGTGGGGATGGAGTATTTTGATCGATCCCTGAGGTCTGAGATAGTGATTGACAGCCACACCAGGAGAGAGATACTCAAAAATGTCTGGGCATGCGTTAGTTTCTTAAGGCTGCCACAACAAATCATCACCAAGTTGGTGGCTAAAAACAACAGAAATTTATTCTCTCACAGTTCTGGAGGGCAGAAATTCTAAATCAAGGTGTCAGCAGGCCCACACTCCCTCTGAAGACTCCAGGGAATAATCCTTTCTTGCCTCTTCCAGTTTCTCTGGCCCCAGGCAATCCTTGCATTCCTTGGCTCATAGCTGCATCACTCCAATCTCTGCCTCCATCTTCAAATGACCACCCCTTCTCTGTTTCTCCTGTTCTGTCTCTGTCTTTTTCTCTTATGAGGACACTTGTCATTGGATTCAGGGCCCACTCGATTAATCCATAATGACCTCATCTCGAGATCCTTTGCTTAATTCATCTGCAAAAACCCTTTTTCCAGACAAGATCACAATCACAGATGCCAGGAGTTAAGACTTGGACATATCTTTTTGGAGGCCCATAATTCAATCCATTATAGGACAGAAAGAAAGAAATAGACAGCCACTACACTCCAACCTTTGACTGCTCAGCACCCACCCGTGCTCTTTTCCCATACAAACAATTTCAGAAATGCACCACCCCAACACAGTACAAGCTGCCCACATATAAGCAAAGCTGGTGGATGTGCATTCTTCTTGGTCAGGTCTGTATGTTGCTCTTAACAATCTGTCAACCAACAGCTAAATGATCAATTGAAATATCCTCAGCATTTAATGGTGGAGAAAAAACAAGATACTTAGAATAAAAACCACTTGCATTTAGTAAAGAGGAGAAGGAGAAAACAGTGGTCACTCATCCAACATTCTACAAGAGGTTTGGCAAGGAGCCACTGCGTATCTACTGAAGGATATGAGTTCCTCTATCAGCCGGGGTGCCTGGGGTTCCGCTCTCTAGAAGACTCTCCCTTGTCCATTGCCCTCCATGGGTGGCATCAGAGAGAATGTCCCTTCTGGAAACTGTATACTCTAGCAGGCCACTATGTGAGGACATAGCACAGAGGTCTGCCGGCCCCAGCAGTTGAGAAATCTTGTGCTGTGGTTTGCTTGATTGGGGTGTCTCTGGCAGTGTGACTCTCTAAAACTCTTAGACAGTTGCTGGGCGGTTAGTTTTCTGATAACTCCATGAGCTGACAAGCGGAGCTGGAACCCAGTCAAGTCATGTTCTGGAATCTGGATTCTGTCCTCACCGTGTCTGTATCCTAACAACTGTCTCTGTGCTCTGCCTGCCCCAGCCTTCATTTAGACTTTGGCCATTTGGCCTCTGCCCTGGACACGTTGGGAGGCGTGGCAGGGAGGAGGCAGGGCTAATCTGGCCACTTGCCCTCAGGCTCTTTCCTAGTGGACGGCTGTCTCCAGTGGGGGTAATGGCTACTCTTGTCAGGCAGGGAGTACCCAGCAGGAGCTGCTGAAGGGGAGGGGAAGAAGCCCTCTCCAGGGTCCCTCTCCTAGTTCCTGTTGTGTTTTCCTTCTCCAGGCCTGTGGGCTTGCACCAACATTAGCCTGGGGCAGGGATTTGACTTATGCAATCCTGAAAGATGATTTTCTGGCTCTCAGCTCAGTTGAATTACTGGCCACAGGCAGAAAGAGGATCTCTTGGCTTTGTTTTCCCCTATCTCTGCTTTCAGAAAGGCCAGCTGAAACTCAAGTGTGTCTTTTCTTATAGAACCTTACTAAAGGCTGAAGAAATGGCCAACAAACCCAGTAACCTGGCTTTTTTTTTTTTTCTTTTTCTTTTAACAAGTCCCCTAAATTTCCAGCCTCTTTGTGCCTGTGGTTTGACTCACCAGATTCAACGGGAGAGAATTTAGTGACTTGCTCCACTTAACAGATATTGATCACTTCCTGGTCAGGGAGGGGGCACTCCATGCTGCCCTGCTCCCTGCCCCAACATAGCCAATTCCACACATTAGGGTCTGTCACTTGCAAAACCCTGCTCCTGATGCAAAATTCTATGCTACTTAGGACACTTGATTGTGACTGGATCTGCAACTGCCTACGTAATGGGAATCAGGAATGGCTGGGTCCAGACACTCAAATGACAGGGTGAGGGCTTTGTCTCTCTCTTATCCTCTCTCTTCCCCTCTGGGACTGCCAACCCTCCTCTCTGCTCTCTTCTCTACTGGCCTCATTTTCAGGCTGGTTTTCATGGTGCTTACCATACATTTACGTATATCAATCTCACCTCTTCCTTGATTGTTCCAACAGAAGGACAGATGGCTCTGACTGCGGTGGTTAGGGACTTCTGCTCATCCCTGTGTTGACCACTGAGGCCAGACCAGTGGAAATTCCCTGATTAGCTGGCCTGAATCACACACCCACCATTGATGTGACAGGTAGTGCCGTAAGAATGACAGCCTCTCCGGGTTGGGGGAGAGGCAGTTTCTGAAAGGGAAAAAATGCTGGGGAGACAAAAATAAAGGCTAGGCCTCTGAGCAGGTTCTTGATTTGCATTTTCCTGTTGGCCAAGGGAAAGCAGCCTGCCTAGCCTTTGCTTGCACCCTCGGGGGATTTGACCCTCTTCCCCATCTTAGTCATCACCCAGAGGCTTTTTATCCTATCTTATAATTTTTTAAAAGTTGTGAAATATATCAAGCCATATGTTCAGCTTAAAGAATAGTAAAACAAACACCTGCATCTCCACCACCCAAGTTAAGAAATAGAACAGTGTCAGCTTCTTAGAAGCCTCTGTATGCTCCTTCCACCACATACTCTTCCGTCTTTCAGAGGAAAACCATACAGAATTCTGTGTTCATCATCCCGTGCTTTTCTTTATGGTTTTACTACACACACACACATACACACACACATACACAAACACACTTAAATCTCTAAGCAGTATATTGTTTGGTTTTGCAGAGCACAGAAGCCTATTTTTAACGCTGTATTTAAGATTGCGATATACATTCTTCTGTGACTTCTTTTATTCAGTATTATGTTTTTGAGACTCACTTGTGCTGATGCAGGTAGCTGTCGTTCATTTTCACTGCTCTGAATAATTTTCCGTGATATGATTATGCCACATTGTATGTATCTATTCTACCCATTAGAGTATATATCTGTGAGTGGAATTGCTAAGTTTAAAGGTCCTCATGTCTTAAACTCTATTCGATAACATTATTTTTTTTCCCCAAAGTTGTTATAATAATCTATACTTCCACTAGCAGTCAGTCACAGTGTTTTGGTTGATCTTATTCTCATCAACTTTAATTTTTGTCCATCTAATCGGTGTGGACTATGTCTCGTCATGGTTATAATTTGCATATATTTGATTACTATTGAAGTAGAGAATCTTTTCATGTTTATGGATCATCTACTTTTTCTCTACTGTGAAATGCCTAGTTATGTCTTTCCTACTGTTTTCTAATGGGCTGTTGGTATTTTTTTTATTGATTCATAAAAGCTCTTTATATATTTTGGATTATAATCCTATCTCAGCTTTATATGTTCAAATATCTACTTGCAGTTTGAGATTGCCTTTGCATTTTATTTATGGTGACTTGAACAGAAGCTCTTAATTTTCACGCCAAATTTTTCTTGTCTAAGAGACCTTTCCCAACTTAAGGTCATGCACATATTCTTTTCTATTATCTTCTAAAAATTTCTTCTTTTGTCTCTCATATTTAAGTATTCAATATTTTATGTTTAAGTATTTAATCTACGTGGATTTGATTTTTGTGACTGTTTTAGATGATTGGCTTCCAATTTTACTTTTTTCCCCAGTTATCTGCAATGTCCTCTCTATCAGAAATCTAGTTTCCGTGTATGAGTGGTTGGTTTGTTTTTCTGAGCTCTCAAGCTTTCTGTGTTGAACTCCAGCTTTTCCCATAATCTATCGCAGCTCAATATTTTTGTAAATATAATAAAAATTAATGATTAGAAAAATTAAATGAAAAGCAGATACACAAAGTAAAGACCCCAATTTTATTTTATTATTTTTTTTTTGAGGAAGATTGGCCCTGAGCTAACATCTGTTGCCAATCTTCCTCCTTTTTTTCCTTTTTTCTCCCCAAAGCCCCAGTGGATAGTTGTATGTCATAGTTGTACATCCTTCTAGTTGCTCTATGTGGGATGCCACCTCAGCATGGCTTGACAAGTGGTGCATAGGTCCACATCAAGTACCCAAACCGACAAACAGCCAAGCCACCGAAGCGGAGCACATGAACTTAACCGCTATGCAACCAGGCCAGCCCCCCAATTTTTTATTATTAGATTCAACAAACAGAAGCTTACTCTGTCAAGTTGCTACCAAAGTTTCTAAATGATTACTGTTCATGTCTGTACTGATCATGGGCCCATGACAAACACTTCAAAGATGGCAACCGGTGTACAGATTACACTTTGAGTAGTGCTAATCTGTACTGCTCTACTGGTATGTTTGTTTATTCCTGCTCTAATATCACTCAATCTTTTTTTTCAAGGTATGGTAAAATATACATAACATAAAATTTACCATCTTAACCATTTTTAAGTGTACAGTTCAGCGGCATTAAGTACATTCACTTAATATACAACCATCACCACCATCCATCTCCAGAACTTTTTCAGCATCCCAAACAGAAACTCTGTCGCCATTAAACAATAACTCCACATTCCTCCATCCTTCTAGCCCCTAGTAACCACGTTCTACTTTTGTCTTTATGAATTTGACTATTTCAGGACCTCATAAAAGTGGAATCATACAATATTTGTCCTTTTGTGTCTGGCTTATTTCACTTAGCATAATGTCTTCAAGGATCATCCATGTTGTAGCATGTATCAGAATTTCATTCTTTTTTTAAAGCTAAATAATATTCCATTATATGTGTATACCACATTTCATTTATCCATTCATCTATCAATATACATTTGTATTACTTCCATCTTTTGGCTATTGTGAATAATGCTGCTATGAACATGGGTGTACAAATATCTGTTTGAGTCCCTGCTTTCCATTCTTTTGGGTGTATACCCCGAAGTGGAATTGTAGTTCAATGTTTAATGATTTTGAGGAGCGATTATACTGTTTTCACAGAGGCTACACCATTTTACCTTCCCACCAGCAATGCACAACGGTTCTGATTTCTTCACATCCTTGTCAACACTTGCTATTTTCTATTCTGTTTTTTTAAATAATAGCCACACTAATGGGTATGAAGTGGTATCTTATTGTGATTTTGATTTGCATTTGTATAATGATTAGTGATGTTGAGCATCTTTTTGTGTGCCTATTGGCCATTCGCATATATTCTTTGGAGAAATGTCTATTTAAGTCCTTGGCCCATTTTTAAATTGGGTTGTTTTGTTTTTTTGCTGTTGAGTTGTGGGAGTTCTTTCACTCAATCTTAATTACTGTGGTTTTATAATAAGTCATGATATCTGATAGAGGAAATGCCCCCTACACACACACACACACACACACACACACACACACACGCACACACACATCTGTTGTTTGTCTTTAAAAAATGACTTGGTGTTTGTTGGCCCTTTGTTCTTCCAAATAAATTTTAGAATCAGCTTGTTGAGTTCCTTTTAAAAAATCTTTTAGGATTTTGGTTGGAATTGCCTAGAATATATACATCAATTTGTGGAGAACTGATATATTCACAATATTGAGTCTTCCTGTCATGAACATGGTGTCTCTCCATTCATTTAGGTCTTCTTCAATGTTTTTCAGTAAAGTTTTACCACTTTATCCAGAAAGGACTTTCACATGTTTTGTTAGATTTACTCCTGGGCATTTGATATTTGCTCATGCTATTACAGATGGTATCTTTTAAAATTACATTTTCTAACAAATACTGGTGAATAAAACCGCAGTTGACTTTTACATATTGATTTTGTATCCAGAAAACTTCCTGAACTCTCTTACCAATTTTAATAATTTGTTTGTGGCTCATGTTGGGTTTTCCATGCAGACAATCATAAGACCTGCACGCTTTTTTCCTGCCTTTCTAATCCTTACACATTTCTATTTGTTTTCATTTTCTTGTTCTACTACGCAGCCTGGTATGATGTGGTGATAATGGGACTTCTTAGGCCTTATTCCGGATCTTAAAGAGAATGCTCTCAACATTTCAACATTAAGTATGGGATAGGTTTTTTGTTCTTTTTTCTTTTCTTGCTAGATGTTCTTTATAAGTTCTAGTTCAAATTAATTAAGAGGTTTTTTATGATTAATAGATGTTAAATGCTATTAATTTTTTATGGACTTATTAAGATAGTAATTTTTTGCGTTTAATCTGGTACTATTATGAATTATATTAACCACTTTTCTAATATTAAACCAACTTTAGATTCCTGGCACAATCCCAACTTGATTATGATAGATTAACTTTTTTAATACATTGCTGGATTTAGTTTCCTAATAATCTGTTTAGGATTTTTATGTTTATGTTCATGAGTTAGATTGGTCTGTCACTTTCCTATCTTGTTTTGTCCTTGTCTTATTTTGGTCCTAAGGGTTTTCTTTGATCTACATACACTTTGTTGCCTGCCTAAAGAGGAGTAGTGGATCCATGGCTTTTGCTGACTTGGCAATGCATCAGTGGCATATGAGGATTTGTGTTGTGTTTTTTTTTTTTTTTTTTTTTGGTGAGGAAGACTGGCCATGAGCCAACATCTGTGCACATCTTCCTCTATTTTGTATATGGGACGCTGCCACAGCATGGCTTGATGAGTGGAGCATAGGTTGGTGCCTAGGATCCAAACCTGCAAACCCTGGGCTGCCAAAGTGGAGCACGTGAACTTAAACACTATGCCACCTAGCCAGCCCCGAGGATTTGTGTTTTGATGGGGCATGAATTTGAGTTATCTTGACTCTAGGGACCACGTGCTGAACAGTCAGCTCCAGAACAGCCTTGATGAGGACTCAACACACTTTTATGTAAAGGACCAGATAGTAAATATTTTAAGCTTTGTGGGACACACACACCTTTGTTTGTGTTAGTTATAGTTCTCCACAGAAACAGAACCAATAGGAGAGAAATACATATATGTAATATAAGGAATTGGCTCATGGGATTATGAAGGCTAAATCCCACAATTTGCTATGTGTAAGCTGGAGACCCAGGAAAGCCAGTAGTGTATTTCCACTCCAAGTCCAAAGTCCTGAGAACCAGGAGCACCGACGGCGTAAGTCCTGGTCCGAGCGCAGGAGAAGACAAATGTCCCAGTTTAACAGTCAGGCAGAGAACAAAGACTCCCTCCCTCCGCCTTTGTGCTCTATTCAGGCCCTCAATGGATTGGATGATGCCCGCCCACCTCGGGGAGAGCAATCTGCTTCACTCAGTCTCCAGATTCAAATGCTCATCTTATCTGGAAACACCCTCACAGACACACTCAGAAATAATATTTAACAAAATATCTGGGCACCCGGTGACCCAGTCAAGTTGACGAGTAAAATTAACTATCACACTGTTAATGTTTTCCGCTTCCCTTCTCCCTCCTCCTTCTTTTTCTCTTTAACAACCGTTTAAAAATGTAAAAACCATTCTTAGCTCACAGCCTATACAAAAAAATTTACTGACCACTGGCTTAGACCATCTCCTAATATCTACATCTCAATGAAGTTTTGTTACTTCCTACAATATAATGATGCTTGTGTGATTTCCTAAAGTAAATAATCTACGAAAGTCGAGAGCCAGAGAGACAGCCACCGCCCACTGTGCTAAAGTGCACACACCCAGCATGTAATCCGTGCTGTCACACCTCTACCCACCAGATTTAGTGCCTTTTGAAATTAGTACCAACCTGCACCACACCGAGTAAGTGCCCCTAGGCACTGTGATTCGAATAGCTACAGTTAGACTCCTGACTCTCTTGCTGCCCTCTCCTGGCTGGCCGGTTGTGGAGGATCAGCCGTGAGTCCTGGTGGAGTTCTTGTGGTTCATGATAGCTTCAGGTCTGGTTGCTGGTCTGCAGACTTGTCAGAAGCTGTACCAGTGGAATGTACTAGCAGGGATCTTAACACTGGTAGTGATGGCCAAGTTTATTATTTCTTGTAGGGTCCTAAGAGTTTTCAAGTATGGGTATTGCGTAAAAAGAAGAGTTATCACGTAGTGAATGCTTGCTATATGCCAAGCATTGCTAAACATGTATTATTTCATTTCCTCCTTATGACAACCAGATGAGTTCCATAGCCCTTGACTGTTTGGCATTCCCTCTGTATGGGTGATGAAATTGAGACCCAGAGAGGTTAAATAATCTGCCCAAGGTCCACAGGTTAGTAGGTAGTAGAGCTGGAGCTTGGAGTTAAGTTCATTCTGATCTAACTCTAAAACCCGTGCTCTTAACCGCCACGAGAAGTTCTCGATCTTTTATGAAAAGTCTAATTCAGTGGGAATAGTATGGAGCCATAAATTTGCATTTTTAACAAGCACTCCAGGATTCTGATGCAGGTGTCCTGGAGAGCTACACTTTGAGAACACTGCCTCCCGTAAATAGAAACTGAACGGCTTCCAGCAGAAGGATGTAACTATTCAACACCAGCAGCCTCATCCTGGGGTGGAACAAAATGCGGGGCCTACCTGCCTTCTTTGGGTACAAGAGGAGATTAGAAGATGTGATGAAATGAAAAGGCATTTTATCTCTTCCTGTCCCTCAGGCTTCCCTGCCCCACTCCCACCCAAGCCCCAGAGAAGTGCTGCTCAAATATAGCTGAAGAGGAATGACAAAGAGCCCTGAGCAAGTGCACACTGGTTATGTGATAACACTCAAAATTGAAGGGAAGCCTGGGTACTCTGAGGAACAATTTCACATCTTAATTGAAAATGCATATTGAGCCACAGGGCAAATCCCCTTTCCTTTCTTCACTAAGTCAGAGCCGGTCTCAGGCTGTCAGATCTGGAACAGTTCATGGCTTGCTGGGCAGAGACAAAAGGAAAACGCCTTAGTTATAATCTAAACACAATGAATTTGCAATGAAACAAAGCAGCCTGTTCTACAACCATGCCTTGGCCTGCTCTGGCTTTCCAGCAGCAAATCTATGTTTGGCAAGGAGTGGAATGGAAACTTCTCCCCACCTGGTCGCCAATGTTTTCTTGAACTTCTATATCTCTCTTTGGCTCCTGGGTGGGGTTGGCCATTGTCCATGGGGCAGGGGCGGGGAGACACGTGCCTGTGAGGGCCAGCCACTGGTTAGTGCCCAGCAAAGAAGTATAGTGGGGACAGAGCAAAACTACGCCAGGCATTGTGCTGGGTGTTAAACTGACAGGATTTAACCTTCCAACAACACAGAGAGGTGTTGGGATTGTACCTTCATTTGACAAATAAGAAAACTGAGGCATAAATATGCAAAGTAACCACCCAGATAATAAGTAGAGCCAAGAATCAACCCCAGAGTCCTTGCCCTTTCCACGGAGCCATGTGCCACTGGGAGGGACCACTGCCATCTGTGTTTGTTCCTTGGAATAGATCCTCCACTTCCAGTCAAAACAGGTTCCGCTCACAGACCTTGGCGAAAGGCCACTTGCCCTTGGGTCCAAGAATAATGTAAACACAATGAACCATTTTTTAAAAATGAGATTACATATGTCAACCACTTAGCCTTGTGCCTAACTTTTCAAAATACCCAGCAGACCTCCGGGCATTGTTGGGCCCCTGGGCCAGGGTGTTCCTGGCTGCAGGGGGTTCCGTTGACCATGTGGCAACAAACACTTCTCAAGTAACTACAGTGGATGGTCAAAACAGGAAGAAAAAATAGCTTTGGACTCAAGAAATTTATAATCCAAGTGGGCAATTGAAATAATTTAATATTTAGAAAAAGAAATCGAAATTTGTTAATAACTGCATAGCACACAGAATGCTCATTCCTATCCTGATCTTAGCAACTATGAAACGTGTAGCCTTGGAGAAAATGATTTCACATCTTTTTGGGCCTCTGTTCTCCTTGGAAAAATGGAGACACTACGGATCTCAAAGGGTTTTATTGTTAGGATTACATATGTGGTCAATTCTTAACGAACAGTGAGTAGGGGCTGGGGGTAAAGGAGGAAAGAAAATTAGGTGGCCTTCCTTCAAGACCTGACTTTGGAATGGAGCTCTGAATATGATGAAGGCTCTGAAACTATAGAGAGGAAATAATGTTGCAGGTGCTTTTATCGTCGTGTCACAGAAAATCCAACTCAAATTGGCTTAAACATAAGTAGAATTTATTGACTCATAGACCCAAGAAATTCAGAAGTAGCGCAAGTTTGAGAGCAGTTGGAGCTAGGTGTTCATAATGCCGTCACGGCTCCGGCTACCGTTCTTGACAGGGCTTTATCTGGGGCTCTTCACGTGTCAGCCTTGCCTACGCGCTTTGCTTATGACGGCCAGACAGCCGGAGTAGTGCACCTCCCAGCCCCAGCCTCTGACAGCTTCCTTCCCCGCTTCTCAGGCAGAGTCCTGAGAGTCATTCTGATTGGACAAACCTAGGCCACGTGAACCAATCCCTGCACGCAGAGTATGGAGTTACGTGGTTGGCTGAGCTTAGGTCACATGTTTGGTCCCCAGCGCCGCGGAGTAGAGTCCAGTTCCGTGGCAGCACGTGAGTCCCCCAGTGGAAACTGGGCACTCCTGGGGGGTGGGATTTGGCAGGGAGACAGCCACAATGCTCACAACAGGGAAATTGGGTTTTTTTAATCAGAAGAAACCAGTAAGCTGTGTATGAGAGCGAGCCCGCAGTCTTATTTGGCAGAGCATCCTTGAGAGGGAGTTGTGAGGAACGGCATTTGAGAGGGCAGTGGGGGCACTGCAGGGGGCCGTGCCAGCCCCCGGGGCCTGGGGCCCTGTGTGAGCCTGCGAGTCTTACTGTGGCATTTACCACCACCACCAGCAAATTCAGGAAACGGGCCTGTTTCCTTCTATTATAAAGGCTAATCGTTTATTCATTAAATATTTACTCCACCTTCAGTGTGGGCAATAGAGGAGAAGGGAGCCCGCTGTGTGCTGACTCCAGCTTAAGGCTTTTTCTACATTTTCTTCTTTAATGCTCCCAACCTCCCTCTGAGATGGAAGGCATCACTGCGTTTCACAGATGGGGAAGGAAAGGGAAGTTAAGTGACTTGTCTGGACTCACTCAGCTAATAGAGGGGCAGACGGGAGACTTGAGTCCCCGGGGGTGCTTGACTCCAAAGTCCACAAGCGGGAAATCACGT
This sequence comes from Ceratotherium simum simum, assembly GCF_057802395.1. NCBI lineage: Eukaryota > Metazoa > Chordata > Mammalia > Perissodactyla > Rhinocerotidae > Ceratotherium > Ceratotherium simum. The sequence goes on along the minus strand of NC_141923.1, from coordinate 14,343,132 downwards.
TGGGATCTTCTCCAGTTCTTGAGCATTCCATTGTCTTGTGTGTCATAGCAAGCACCCAGGCTGATGACCCTTCTGCGTGATGACACCTGCTTCGGAGCATGAGCTCGTCCTCAGCTGCGTTTATTGTGCCCAAGGACGCTGATGAACCTGGGAGTCTGGAGGCAGGGGGCTACTCATGAATGGGGACCCTGTTGGTACCACCACAGGGACCGAGGGCAGGAAGTCAGGCCCAGGAGGACCTGGGCTGGCTGAGCATCCTTGTCCTGGGCGTCATCGCTGCCCTCCTCCTGCCCACACCCTCCTCTCCAGCAGCTATGAGAGCCCTGCTCAGAGCTTTACATATATTGTCTCCTCAACCGTCACAAAGCTCCTCTGAGGCAGGTACAATTATTCTCCCCATTTTACAGATGGGCAAGCCAAGGAATGCTGAGGTCACAGCAAGTGGCTTGTCCCTCTGGGGTGTGTATTCTCATCCCCATTTTACGGATGAGCCCATTAACCTCTGAGAGGTTGCCCACTGATCTCACATGGCTGGCCAGTGACTGAGTCGGGATTTGAGCTCAAGTTTGACTCCAGAGACTGGATTAAGTGCTCTGCTGTGAAGGGTGACCTCTAACTGAGGGAAAACCTTCAGGGAAGCTATTTCGCCTTCTGGATCTGTCCCTGAAGAGAATGTCCCATGTGCTCCCAGGATAGCTCGTGGTCCACTTTGTTGGAATAAACACAGGTCCTCTCTTGGGTCATCTGTGTACACTGATGTCACAGACCCTCTCCCTTACACCCCGCTTCTTCTCGTTCCCCAAACACCTTATAGGGGACCCTCAACAAGCCCTGGGAGGAGCCACTTCCTGTGTGGGTTCCCTCCACCCCGGGAATTTTATACCCACAGCAAGTAGACTGCAAACTTCCTGGAGCCACAGGCCACATCACCCCCAAGATGATGCCGATGCTGATAGTAAGCCTTTTATTTTTAAGGCCACCTACAACAAAAACACGGAAACTGGGAATGGAAGAGGTCCACGTGAGCAGTCGTAAGGTGGAACCACAGCTGCAGGGGAAGGTGACTGCGGGAGGGTGGATTGCCCCCCTTTCCTGTACGTTCTGTTTTTAGCCTGTGTTTTTCAGAGCAAGGAGGTGCCATGGTGATAGGTGCCATAGAAATAGATGGAGCACACCACCCAGGGCCTGGCTGCCGAGCTGTTCCCATGGAAATGCACCGAGCGCTTGGGAGAGCCCGGGATTCTGCTGTGTTCTCGCCGCTGCACGTGGTAGGACCCCCGAAGGGCCTGGCTCCCAGACCTGTCCACTGCAGGGCCGGGGTAGGAGGCATCACTGTAGGACGGCCCCTTGAGGCTCCTGACTTTCTCACTGTCTCTCAGAGGTCCCTGAGAGTCTCCCTCTGAGGGCACCCATGGCGGCCTTCTCTCTGAGTCCTCCCAGGGGACTCGCTTAAAGACCTTTGCCCAGCACAGCAGTCATCTCGGCCAACAGTGACCTCTACACTAGCACTGCCAGTGTTCCTGTCCCCACCGTTGGGAGCATGTTGTCCCCATTCTGCCTGGATGTGGAATTGTCACTGGTTTTATGCAATGGGTAATAAAGAGCTTGTAGGGCAGGGACTGAGTCTGGAACATTTTGTGGTCAGGAATAATCGTAAAATGAAATCTCAGAGGATCTCAACCAGAAAGCAGGGCAGGGAAGGGCATAAGCACCTCTGAGATTGGAGTTTTCAGTTTGTGAAACCTCGGGCAGGACAGATTCCAGCCCAGCCTCAACTTTAATGGAGCGAGAGACCCTTTGAAACAGCTACGCCAACCATCCTGTAGCATTTACATAGCCATCTCTGCATAGCTGCTGAGAGATGTATATAAATGATCCTGGTCCAAGCTTAGCTCGTTTTTATTTGGATTTAGACCAATTATATGTTTTCTGAAACATAACACATACACCCTTTAAACCTGTCTTCTATTAGGCCTGGCATAAGAGGATTCAAGGGGATGTGGTGTTATATCTGTCCCGTAATATCTACTTCTGAATGGGGAAGTTACATATATTTGTTCCCATACATTTATGCTATCAGATGGCGTGCTTCCTTCAGGGCAGCGCAAGTATAATTCTGGACCAATGTATGGTTCTGAGACCAGTAATTCTAAACACTGACCAACTGAAGTTAATTTTACTCGCGATTAAAGAAACACACACACACATACCACAAAGGAATTACAAAAAAAAATCTTTAATCGTCAATACCGCCACCAACTCATAAATTATGGCCTAAGGAGTTACAGATTATGAAAATCGTAGAACTAGAAGGCGCTAAAGAAATGTCCATCCTGACATGTCTGGCATTTGACACAAAGAGACCAAGGCCCAAAGAGTCAAGGTCCATTGCTGTTTAGTTCAGCATATCTTCTGTGCATGCAGGCGGAGTGGTGGGTCATTACTGCCAGGCAAGCCCTTTCCCAGTGATGGAAGTGCATGGAGCCTCCAGCTCCTGCCACCGGGGAGTGGTGCTCACAATGACCTTGAAGTAGGCTTGTAGGTCATGCTGTTGGTTGAGCCGTGCAGTGGAAGGGTAGCTAGACATTGAAGCAACTGCCTGATTTATCCCAGGACTCACCCATGGAACCATGTGACTTGGCATTTGCTGTTGGTAGCATCACACACTTAACCAACATCTGGATTCCATGTGTCCTATTTTGTGGTTACAGGAACTTGGTCTGACAGAGCATTGCAGAACCTCTGTATTAAATAAGCAAACATATGTGCTCCAGTTCTGCAGGCCAACCAAACTATGAAACACAAGGATTTGCCCTTCTTGCCCATAGCGGTGTCACACCTTGGAGTCTTGCCACTTGGTTGGATTGCTTTATTTGGCTAAGTAACTAAAAGCAGATTTGCTTTAAACAACGAGGCTCTCAAATACTCTATGCTTCTCTAAGAATGGACATCACAGTCACGTTTGGCGGAAAGAGTTTTTCCCAAATTTTCAGAGTCGTAAATTTAATGTTTGGCCATGGGAAGCATACACAGGAAAACCTTCCTTTCCCAAGATAAGCTCCTTTCTGTGGAATTGGAACAGGAACCCTGAGTTAGAGAATATTTGATATTTAATTCAAGACAAACACCGACCCTGGTGTCACTTTTCACACCAACAATTTGAAACTAAACATTTAATGTGAATGTCCCGTAACAATCACAGTTTATTTTTTTAATTTTGATTTTAATTTGTTATGGAGGTAAAATATATCTAACATAAAATTTACCATCTTAACATTTAAAATTAAAACTTAACTTAAAAACTTAAGTTTTTTTTTTTTTTAAATTTTATTTATTTGTTTTTTCCCCCAAAGCCCCAGTAGATAGTTGTACGTCATAGCTGCACATCCTTCTAGTTGCTGTATGTGGGACGCGGCCTCGGCATGCTGGAGAAGCGGTGCGTCGGTGTACACCCGGGATCCGAACCTGGGCCGCCAGCAGCGGAGCACGCGCACTTAACCGCTAAGCCACGGGGCCGGCCCTAAAAACTTAAGTTTTAAGTGTACAGTTCCATGGCATTGAGTACTCCCACATTGTTGTGCACCCATCCCCACCATCCATCTCCAGAACTTCTTCATCATCCTAAACTTAAAATCTATCCCCATTAAACACTAACTCCCCATTCCCCCCGTCCCTAGCCCTTGGCAGCCACCATTCTACTTTCTGTCCCTATGATTTTGACTATTTCAGGTACCTCATATAAGTGGAATCATACAGTATTTGTCCTTTTGTGTCTGGCTTATTTCACTTTGCATAATATCCTCTGTAATGTCCTCCATGCATAATGTTCATCCATGTTTGTAGCATGTGTCAGAATTTCCTTCCCCTTAAAGGCTAAATAATATTCTACTGTATGTGTATAGCACATTTTGTTTATCTACAGTTTAATTTTTCTATAGTTTATTTCTTATTTTTTAATTTTGAAGCAATCACAAAGCGGCAGAAAAATTGCAAGGGCAGTACCAAAAAAAGTCTCTTTTTTCTTGAACTCTTTGAGAATAACTCATCCTGATACACCACCATCTTCCAGTACTTTCCTGTGTTTCTCCTACATACAAAGACGCTTTCCTATCCAAACACAAAACTAACGCGGATTCCTTAATACCATTGAATCCTCAGACTTCACTCACATTTTGCCAGTTATCACAATAGTATCTTTTATCACAAAAGGATCCTGTTCAGAATCGCTCTTGCATTTAGCTATGTCTGTTCAGTCCGCTTCAGTCCGGAAGAATGGCTCCTCAGTCTTCCCTTGATTTTTATGACCTTGACACTTTCGGAGATCATAGACGTAAAATGTCCCTCAATTAAGGTTTGTCTTATGTTTCCTCATGATCAGGTTCAGGTTATGTGTCTTCAGCAGGAACATCACAGCAGTGACACTGCATGCTCTTCCTTGCACCCTACCAAGGGGTTCGCCATTTTGATTTGTTCCTATACCAATGATGTTCACTTTGATCACATGATTAAGGTGATGTCTAGCAGGTTTCTCCATTATAAAGTTAGTCTTTTCCTCTTTGGAATTAATAGGTATTTTGTGGGGAGTTACTTTGAAACTATGTGATATCCCATTCCTCATCAACTTTATTTTTATTTCTATATGGACTTATGGATTCCTATATTAGTTTAGGGAGTTGTACTCCATTCCCATCATTATTTATGTTAAATCTCACATTGTCCGCAATTTGACCAGTGAGAGCCCCTTCAGTCTGTGTCCTTTCTATATGCTCCATCATTCTTTGAGCACATCCTCACATTTCTGGCACGATAAGATGTTCCAGGCTTATCTTCTGTCTTCCTTGCCACAGTTGTGGAATCAATCATTTCTCCAGAGAGCCTTGATTCATTTTAATGGAAAACGGTTTTTAAAATCCAAGATCTGAGCACTACATGTGCTTATTCCTATTGAAATGTGTTCTTTTTTTTTTTGTGGGGAAGATCAGCCCTGAGCTAACATCCATGCTAATCCTCTTTTTGCTGAGGAAGACCGGCTCTGAGCTAACATCTATTGCCAATCCTTCTCCTTTTTTTTTTTCCCCCCAAAGCCCCAGTAGATAGTTGTATGTCATAGCTGCACATCCTTCTAGTTGCTGTATGTGGGACGCAGCCTCAGCATGGCCGGAGAAGCGGTGCGTCGGTGCCCGCCCAGGATCCGAACCCGGGCCACCAGCAATGGAGCGTGCGCACTCAACCGCTAAGCCACGGGGCCGGTCCTCCTATTGAAATGTTTTTGCTCCCAGGCAGAGCTAAGGAATATATGTTTTCCTGCACACACACACACACACACACACACACACCACACACACGTACACGGATACACTCCTTACCCTCTGATGCCACATGCCAGGCTGCCATTCCCTCTGAAGAATCCCTTCTCACCCTGATCAGTCTGTGACACACAGGCCAGGCCATCCTCCCTGGGGATGTCCTCCTCATCACTGGGGCTCTGACCCCTTTCTTTGGGCCACCATGACTTCCTGCCCTCCATCCCCCACCATCGACTCCTACCTCACTCTGCTCCACCTCATGACTTTAGGACTGAATTGTTTAGGAAGGAGAAGTAGAAAGGACCACCATTGGCTTTGGTGAAAATATTTGTTTTGTTAACAATCCTTTGTGTATTGGGAGCACCTGACCTATTGGAGTATCTGACCTACTAAATAAACAATACTAATCATGACTGTCAGCATTCCCCCAATCTTTGGTCTCTGTTATTGCAATGAAAAAAATTTTTTGTGAAATATTTATACAGTTAGGATGCCTTCTTCCTTACAGCACCATCTATTTTGGAAATTTGCAGTTGTATTTAGGCTACCACCAGCAACTCTCTTGGCAAATGTTGAGCAACTCCCACCACAAAAATTAATGAGTGAAGACAAGGTCTGTACACCTACTTATTCTGTTTTTCCATTATCAACTTGTAGGACTCTGGGGAAGTGATCCAGGGGACATCGATAGAAACCAGAAGTGGAGTTTTGTAATATTATGAATTGCTCATGCTTGTGAATGATGTGATCTTCCTGGCTAGGCTATGAAAGTCAAGGAAGTGGACTGTGTCTTCTATTATTTGTTTGCACCCCTCAAGGTCAAGTCCTAAATACGATCTGCGTACGTACAGGGTGCTCCTTGTGTTTGTTGGCCAACAGAGCTGTGATGACTTTGCCGTGGTAAGGTGAAGGGAGGGAGAGAGAGCATGAGTTACAAATCTGATGGATGCTCCTTGGGCTTTATCCTCCTTGACCTCCATGACTACAAATTCCTCCTTGAAACACTTGCTGCCCTTGGCTTCTGAGCCACATGGCTTCCTTTTCTCCTACCTCCCTGGCTGCCTCTATCTCGGGTACCTTTGTGCATGCCACTTGCTCTGCCCATCCCACTGACAGTGGACATTTATTTGGTGCTTTCCATGTGCCAGGCATTGTTGTAGGTGCTAGAGATACAACAAGGAATAAAACAGATCAAAAGTCCTGCCTTAGCAGAACAGAAGGGAAGCAGAAAACCTTCTCCCTCTTGTGTGTGTGTGGGTGTGTGTGTGTGTGTGTGTGATCCCTTGTCCCAGCTTCACAGGAGCTATCTCGGCAGCTCCCCAGAAGCACGCTGAGCGCTGTAACTAAGGGTTAAGGTAGACTCTCTCCTGCAAGCTTCCTTTCTGGGAGGGAGACTTTCTAGATGCTCATCTCTCTGGCCAGGCCTCCCCTCTCATCTGCCCAGCCTCCCACTTTGCCTGCCCTGCAGTCTGTCCCCCACCTGCAGCCAGAGCCATCTTTATAAAAGGCAAGTCTTACCAAGTCATTTTACTGCTGAAAACCTTCATGATTTCCCATCACTCTGGATAAATCCAAATTCACAAGCCGGCCTCTGCTTACCCTCCCAGCCTCTTCTCCCTCCACCTCCTCCCTTGCATTCTGTATCCCAGCAGCACAGGAAGCTGGTTCCATCCACGGGCCACCCTGCCTTTGCTCACGCTGTCCCTTGGCCTAGAGCACCCCGCCTCCCCACCTGTCTGTAATCTGACCTCTGCTCTTCCTTGTAGACTCAGCCCCTTTTCCTCCCCCAGCCGTAGTCCACGTGGTCCAGGCGCGCTCAGCACATGGTGTTATGTGTTATCGTTACCTATTTTCTCTCCCAGGGAGACAGACACAATGGTAATTATATGTTTAACGGCTGTCTCTGGGGATGGTAAACCCCCTGTGAGCGTGGGCCATGGCTGTCTTATTCCCCGCTGTATCTGCAGCACGCCAGGCGAGGAGTAATAAACACAGGCAATGCTTCCGTGGCACTAACTGTGGACCCGGCCAGGAACTGTGCTAAGAACCTCACATGTGTTAGCAAATCTAATCCTTACCACAACTCAGTGAGGTACATGCTGTTATTAGTCCATGCCTGCAGATGAGAAAAAAGGCAACAAGAGGTTAATGATCCCCCCCTAAAGGTAGAGCAGGTTGAGAATTCAGACAATCTTCCCCCGAATCCATGCTCTGTACCACGATGCCTGTTGAATGAATGGATGGATGATGGATTGTGCCTGGGCACCAGGCACATAGCAGGCACTCAGTAAGAGAGCTGTTATTATTATCACCATGGTGTTCACACTCCCAGGTGTATGTGCCTTTAAAATAGGGATAAGGTCTGTTTTACTCACCTCTGTATACTCAGGGTATCTCCAAGTGGTTGGAGATAAATATTTCCCGAAGGAATGAAAAAACTTGCGAGTGACCCAAATCCTCAGAAGTATAAGGAATGACTTATTTAATTGTAATATTTTATATCTCTAAAAAGGACCTGATTCTACCTTCTTTATATATGTTTAAATTAAATTCCATTTTTCTTTATTAGATACTATTACCTGCATGTTGTACTATACAAAGTTGCAGAAAGGATAAACAGCAGAAAGTCCCTCTTCCATCAGGACCACCCCATGGTACAACTCCAGAGGACGCCATTCACATGAAATATAGTGTGGCAGCCACTGCTCCTGCTCAGCTCCCCATCCACCCAATTTCCCTCTCTGCAGGCGCCACTGATACCAACACTTCTCCATCCTTCCAGAGATAGTCTACATGCATTTAAACTGATCTATGTGTGTGTGTGTGTGTGTGTGTGTGTGTTATTCAACATAGAATTCTCCACCTTGCCTTGTTATTGTACGTCTTTGGGAGATTGTTTCATTTGAGGTGTATAGAGTAGCCGCATTCTTTTTAATGGTTACATAATATCTCGTTGTATGGTATGGATGTACCATAGTTTAGCTACTCCTTTATTTAACCAATCCTCCATGTATTTAATCAAGCTCTGTTAGGTTGTTTCTATTACAAACAGTGCTACCATGTGCTCATATTATTTCACCCACTGAGCACATCTGGAGGATACATTCTTAGCATTGGATTTCTTGGGCAAAGCAGAGGAATGACTTTCTAATGGTGGAATTTCAGTCACCCGTGACAGGCACAGATGAGATTTTTACACTGGAGTTTTGGGTGTGTCCAATCCTGCTAAGAAATTGATTGTCTGTGTGCCCCCTCTGGTATATTCAATACTAAGGAATGGTATTTGTGAGTTTGATAGTTTGTGATTCTCTAAAGAAAACACACCTCACAGCAGAAAGGTGGCTTCTTGGAGTCCAACCAAGGCTCACTGATTGGATCCCATCTTGCCTCACTTCTAGAGTAAGACCTTGCTGGGCAGCTAGACACCTGGGCCACTCAGCAGTGAGTTCACAGAGGCCCTGAGGAGCCTGAGAAGTTCAGGGTTCAGTCCCCAAAGAAACATGTACTCAAGAGACTCTGGCCCCAGAATCACCTTGTAGGGGAGAGAGAGACGGTCCCTGCTATTCCTAAGACATATTGAGGATGTGAATCCTATTAACATCACAGGATGGATGGATGGATGGATGGTTGGATGGATAGATGGGTGGGTGGATGGGTGGATGGATGGGTGGATGGATGGGTGGGTGGATGGATGGATGGCTGGATGGGTGGATGGGTGGATGGATACATAGATATAGACAGGTAGATATTGATCAAGCAAGTGTGAACTGAGACTTGCTTTTGGATTTGGGCTCTACCACATACTAGTTATGGGACTTTAGGTAACTTCCTTGACCTCCCTGAGCCCCAGTTTCCTTGTCTATGATGGGATTAACAATGTCTTCTTTGTGGGTCAATGGTGAGGAACAATGGTTGCAAATCAATAAGGGTAAAGGGCTTAGCACAGTGCCTGGCACAGTGGGTCCCCCAGTGGTTGTAGTTCCTACCATTTATCATATGACTGGGCATTCTCTGGTTGGTGTTTTGAGGGCATTTCTTTGGCAGGAGCCAATGAGCATGTACTTCCTACTCTGTTTGGCCCCTGCCTTCAAGGGGATGACTCTAAGGTAGGGGTTCTCAGCCTTCTTTCCCTCCCAGCAGGCATGGCGGGTGATATTCAGGCGCCTGGCACACTCCCAGCATGCGTTTCACAGGGCAGGATTTTTGCTACACTTGTTCATCTCTAGGCTAAGAAAGCAACATTAGTACAGGAATGACCTAGATCCACTTAAATTTATATTAAAACAATAAATAAAGGAAAGGAAGGGCAATCACCCTCAGATTTTGGTCCTCTGGCTACAATTTATTTGCAGAACAGCACCCGGCTTGCATCTGCTGCCTTATTGAGTAAGAAAGGGGGGCAAGGACTAACAGAAGCCTGTGGGGTCTCTCCTTTCAGTGGGTTTGGGGTAAACTCCATTCTCTTCTCTAGATGTGAAGTGTGGACCATTATCAGAGGGGTCTGGCCACTGCCCCCACATGGTTCTGGAATTGTTCTGTCTTCAACCTTTACCAAGTGTCTGGCTGAGGCGCTAAGCCCTCTGCAGTGACCCCAGGACCCACAGACATCCAGGACCTTAGCTGGGGCCTTGGCTGCTTGGCCAAGAGGTGAGGCCTGCCAGGCCCAGGTGGGCTCTCTCAGTCCAGCCGGCAAGCACAGACCTGCCAAAGCAGCTGCTCTCAGCCTCAGCATCTTGACCTGGGTCATGGAATCCAACCTCGCCTGACCCTCCCGGCACCCCCAGCCCAGCCCAGCGGGATCAACGGTGCTCTCCTCTGTGCCCCCACAGCACTTTGTTCCTGCAGCTGTTAAAGCACTCACTCTCAGTTTGAAATACCTCTCTATCCCTTCCAGGGCAATATTTTTTACATTTTATTTGTTAGAGATTTTACACAATCTCAAATTCTTCGTTATAATGGCCATGGGGTGTACATGATTTGCTATCTAGGAGATTAGAGTTGAACACATACATTGGTGGTTTGGAATCCCATTGGGTTCGTCTCTTTATGTAGAAAGAGTTGTGGAAAATCAGGCTTGTCTGGAACCTTCACCATGGACACTGCCCTAGAATCCTGCTTTCATCCATTCTGCAGTCAGCCAGTCATTCAACAAACACTTACTGAACTTCCACTCTTGTGCCAGGCACATGGTATATTTAGATGAAGAAGATACGGGCTGTGCCTTGTGGCGATCTAGACCTAGATTTTGCTGACACATTGAAACCTCTCTTTCTAGAATAAAGAAGTCAACTTATAGGATTCCTTTCTGAGTATAACTTCCTGGAGCTTTGAGACCATCTCTGTATTTTAAAATCTACAATATTTATCCATTCACCAAAAATCTATGTAGGGCATGGTGCCTAGAGTAGTGGCAGTGGGAGGGGGGGATATAAAGAAGAAAACATAAAATCTCCACCTTCTAGGGACCTGAATGTAAATGACAGAGGTCACGTGTAGACAGGAAATCCAGCCTGTTATTTTGTTGGTGATTGCATGAGGCATTCATTCATTTGTTCATTCGGCAGTAACTATTCTTGGTGTGTCCTGTGTGCTTAGGCTGTGGTAAGTGCTCTGGGAACTGTGGAAGAGCCCTAAGATGTGGCCTTGCCCTCTAGGCACTTGGGGTCACCTGGGGTTGGGGGGAGGTTGGGGGGGGAGACAAACGGTGTTCAGAGGCAAGTAGAACATCAGGCCAACTGTGACTCCAGCCAAAATCAGCAGCTCACAGAATGCTCTGGGGGCAAGGAGGCCCTGCGCCAGCCAGTGTGAGCCTGTTGGCAGCTCCACAGAGGCAGGAGATTCTGACCCAGTCCTGAGGAACAGAAAGGCCTTCGGGGAGAAAGAGAGGGAGGACATTCCAGGTCAGGGGAAGGGCATAAGCAGAGGTCTCCAAGTGTTAGGAATTTCTCATTAGAAACCAAGACCTGAAGCGGGTAGGGGTTGGGGGAGAACTAGCTCCAAACAACACCCACCGCAGGGCAGGGCCAGGAGCAGCCCTGAGGACGGGAGCTGGTAGCTGATGTTCAATCTGTGCCTTCAGGGGCCCTGTGCGTTCTCGTTTGTTCCCCTTCATCCCCTCACTCAGATTCTCTGCCACTATTCAAGGATAGCATGACGCCCTTCACACTCTACCTGAAGTCCTGCCTTCCCTCCGCCGTAAGGAGTTTGATTCTGCAAAAGAAACCAAACATCAGAAACATGTCCATTATGGCTGGAGGTAAGTGGTGCTAGATGTTAAAAAAAAAATCCCTGGAAACACCAGCTGTGTAGGACCCAGGAGTCCCTGAGAGTTCTAGCTTCTGCATGGGAGACAGACAGCAAGAGCAGAATGACATTAGTTCTGGTCACTGCCTAACTTCCCAGAAGGCACTGGCACCTTGGAGCAGGCTCAGGTGTGAAAACTCATCAGACCTGTCTAGCACCAACCACTTCTGCTTGGTCGCTACAGCTCCATAGGGAGAAGCGCCAATGGCCTCAGGTGATTAAAAGGGGTTTCCCTCAAGTGTCCCCAGATTATGCTGCATTTTAATCCAGTTTTGATTCAGACCAAGTCTCGCTACCTTGGACTAATCTTCTGCTCTGGGTGGCACTGATCTCCCCTCTGTCTCCCAGGAGTGACACCCAAGGCACTAAAAGGTCCTGTAAGAGAAAACAGATATCAAAGTTGTCACTCACCCAAGTCCCAGCAAAATTTCACAATAAGGAAGACTTTTTTGGTAATGGTGGAATCACCAAAGGGAAAACCAGCAGCACGGTTTAAAGTACCAAAGCAGGACAATTTTCATTGTTGATCGACATGTCTGGCCTCTGTTGCTATTTGTGGGCCAACAGAGGTACTTATTGTTGCATGACAAAGCAGCCCCACACTGAGTGGCTTAAACTGCAATTCTCGTAATTCTGCAGTGAGGCTGGGCTTAGCAGGGCGGTTCTTCTGCTCCACGTGGTGTCTGCTGGGGCTGGACCATCCAAGGTGGCTGCTTCCTTACGTGTCTGGAGTGTCCACTGGGATGGCTGGAACAGCCAAGATTGTAAGAGAGAGTATTCCAAGAGGACAAGCCTTCATGCCCAAGCACGTACTGAGCCTCTGCTTACATCACACCTTCTAATGTCCCATTGACCAAAGCCCAGGTCAGAGTCAATGGGGAAGGGGCAGCTCAGGGTCATGACTGAGAAGCATGCTTTATCGAGAGCCATCAAGGTAATAGTCTTCCAGAACCCTTCGTACACATGAGGTACCAGCAAACACCAGCTTAACCCCAGGTCGACCACTGCTTGCTGGAACCTCGGGGAGCCGAGAGAGCACAGTGGTGACAGATGGCCTGGCTGTGAGTCCCCGCATGGCTCCTTACTGGCTGTAGCTGTGGGTAAACTGTGTGCCCACTCTAAGCCTCATCTGTGAAGTGAAAGCAGCAGAATCTTCCCTGTGGAGCTGTCGGCAGGAGTAACTGAGCTAACACAGATTAAGTGCTCAGTCCACGTGAGCCACTGTCGTGGAATGCTCCCCGAGGAAAGCAGCTCATTCTGCAGAACAGCTGGAACACTCGAGCTCGGACTGTGTCTTCTGAGCCTTTAAATCAGATTAGAGCTCTAAATGGCTTTTTTTTTCTCTTGTCATTAAATTAAAGGAAAAAAAACCAGAAACATTGCTTTTTGGGTAAAAGGGCTCAGAGGACTCACTTTATTTCTCTGCACCAAGAGAAAGCATGGTGACCTTAGATGGAGCCCAAGAGACCCAGGGGACACACGAATCGCTTCAGACCTCAAGTGCCCTCCCCCTCGCATACCCACCGTCCCCTCCAAAAAGACACAAGGGAGTCCTCTAGTCTGTGTCCTGTTTCTAACGGGGACGAGTTGGGGACTTTCTATGACCAGCAGTGGAGATGCACAAAACCAAAACACAGTGCCCTCTGAAGCACATTTAATTAAAAAGGAAACAAAGAAGCTTTGTGCACATAATACCTCCCTGATTTATGGTGTTAAAAATCCCGTTTGTGCTCGCAACAGGCTTTGAAGGTAAGAGAGGGGCCGCGAGGGAATGCGAGGCCTCTGGCTGGCTGAGTTCCCTTCCTGCTCACTCGGGATTGTTTTTGGAGGCACGCTGGGCTTGCTTGCGACCAGCATCAGCTTCCTCGAGCTTGAGCTTTCGGCAGCTGGGTGTCTGGCTTGTCCTCATTGTGAAAGCCTGTTTGTAGCACTGGCAGGCGCTGTGGGTCTGAGATAGTGAGTTCCAGGCAGTTAGAGTAGGAGCCGTTCCTGGACTTTTCCCTGCAGATGTTTGCATCTGCTCCACTCACCATCCCCTGGACGTGGTGGTTGACCCAGCCTAGGGAGGCCCGGTGCCCACAGCCCAGTGGGGACCTGGGGGGACTCAGGTGTCACCTGTCTCAGGCTTGAATCCTGGCTGTGCCACACACCAGCTGTGTAACCTTGGGACACTCACTTCATCTCTCTGAACCTTCTTCCCCTCATGGATAAAATACAGATGATTACATATATAAATTATCATAAGCACTCAGAAAATATTAGCTGACAATATTATTGCAGAAAAGAAGTGTCCACATGTTGACAGAGCAAATCTGGCATTTAGGAGAATTGTCCCCAAGGTTATTTCTCTGAAAGAGCATAATTATGCTTTTCTTTGGGATGGTCTTTTTAAAGGAAATGCCTCCCCCCTCTTTTGAAACATATCTTTTCTTGTTTGTTTTTTCTCCAATTACATAATGATACCTATTTATTGCATAAATTTTAGAATATTGAGAAAAGCACAAAGAAGGAAATTAACATCACCCATAGTCTTGTCACTGAAGATAACCATGATTAACATGTAGATGTTCTTTCTTTTTTTTTTTTTTTTTTTTAAAGATTTTATTTATTCATTTTTTTCCCCCCAAAGCCCCAGTAGATAGTTGCATGTCATAGGTTCACATCCTTCTAGTTGCTGTACGTGGGACTCGGCCTCGCGTTGTACGGAGAAGTGGTGCCTCGGGGCGCGCCCGGGATCCGAACCCGGGCCGCCAGCATCAGAGCACGCGCACTTAACCGCTAAGCCACGGAGCCGGCCCTAGATGTTCTTTCTCTCATAGATTTTGTAAAAAGGAGAATAAGTCGAACATATTTTCTGTTTTGTTACCATGTATTGTTCCTTTAACCATATGTCATAAACATCTTTCAATATCATTAACTATTTCTTCTGTACCATAATTTTAAATGTCTGTACGAGATTCCATTGGATGAATGTAACTCCAACCCCTGCTTCCTGAACACCTGTTAGGTAATTTACACCCAGGAATGGACTCACGGAGTTCCCTTTAAGGTAGGTGTGGTAACTGATGTCTCATCCATGAGAAAACCACTGCCCGGGGCCACACAGCTGGTCAGGTTGGTTTGCCTCCAAAGCCAAAGGACTTCCCACTCCAGAGGAGGGCTGGTTGCCCCCAGAGGCGGTCATAGCATGCAAGTGGAGGTCTTCCTCTACAGCTCCATTAAGACTGTCTCTTTGGAGGCAGAGTCAAGGATTCTGTGAGCCTGCCCAGTAAAGAATCTGCCCAGACAAAAGTCGTGAACAGTCTCTTTCCCAAAGTAAATGGCCAATAAACAGAAGAAAAGGCACTCAACTGCATTCATCATCGGGACAATGCAAACTAAAGCCACAACGCGATGTCACTGCACACCTGCCAAATGCCCAGAATGAAAACGGCAGGCAATACCAAGTACTGGAGAGGATTTGGAGCAACTGGACACGCACGCATACTATATGATTCCATCATGTGAAGTCAAAGAACAGGCAGTAGCAATCTGTGGTGTTAGAAGTCGGGGTATGGCTACCCCTGGGGGTGGTGATGACCGGACGGGGCATAGTGGGGTTTTCTGGGATGCTGATAATGTTCTATTTCTTGACCTGGATGCTGGTTCCATGGGTGTGTTCATTTCATGAAAATTCATCAAGCTACGCACTTACATGCATTTTTCTGTGTGTATGTTTGGCTGCAATAAAAAGTTAAATTAAGGGGTTGGCCTGGTGGCACAGTGGTTAAGTTCACACACTCTGCTTCAGTAGCCTGGGGTTTGTGGGTTCGGATCCTGGGTGTGGACCTACACGCTGCTTATCAAGCCATGCTGTGGCGGCGTCCCACATACAAAAATGAAGGGAGGTTGGCACAGATGTTAGCTCAGGGACAATCTTCCTCACCAAAAAAAAAAAAGTTAAATTAAGAAGGTTCTACCAAGAAGCAAGTCACTGTGCATCTGTCCCCTCTGTCACCAAACCCAGGGCTCTGACCAGCCAGCGTGGTGGTCTTGCACTGGTCCCTCACCCAGGCCTTTGGAAAGTTCTGCTGGGCCAGCAGTGGCCCTCTGCCCCTGCTAGGCTCAAGCGAGCCAGGCAAGTGGACATTGCCCACCCTGGGCGCTGTCTCAGACACCAGGTAAAATGCCTGGGTTACTGGGATTCAAGCTTGGGAGTGGCCAGGTGCTGCAGCCAGGTGTGTCTGTCACCAGGGACCTTTATGTCCAGCCTCAGGAACACGGAATGTCCTGGCACAAAGCCTCACTCATGACTGTTGCTCAGAAACAAACCATCTTCCCCACTGTTCCCACTCCTGTCCCTGTCCCCTGCCCCTGCCCCGAGTAAAATCTTTGGGATCACCAAGAAAGTCCAGCACTGGAGAAATCCCACTGGCGCTGCCATCCGTCCACTTCTTCACCCAAGCCAGAAACCTGTCTGCACAGGATGAAGAAGAAAATAGAAACACTTGCATCAAGGACACTCAGAGACAGACATCTGTAACACTGTGGCGTATGTTCTCCCAGACTTTTAAAATGTAACATATCAAATAACTGGCCCTGCTGATTCTGCCTCCGTAATAGCTCTCCAGTGAGCCCCATCTCTCCCACCATCCCAGCTCAGGCTCACATCCTCTCTCGCCTAGACTCTTAGGACATCTTAAGTGGTCCCCTCGCCCCACTTTCACCGTCTCCTCTCCCTCCCCACCCCTACCTTTTCTCTTCCTCCGCAATGTCGTTTTCTGACGCTACATCTGATCACGTGACTCTCATTTAAATTTCTTCCATGTCTTCCCGTGGCTTGCACCTTAGCCTGATATCAAGACCTGTGGCGACCTGGCCCCGACTCAGAGTCTCCCCCGGAACCCTGACACTCCAGTCGTCCCCAACCCTCTCCCCAGAGAGAAAGCTCCCCAGGAACGTTCTGCCTTTATCATGTGTGGACTCCAGGGTGGGAAGGTCCTTCAGAGACCCCACCTGGGCCCAGCTCAGCTCCTTTACATTTATTCCTAGCACCTATCGCTGCCAACTTAGGGACTCCTAGAGATCACCCAGTGGGCCATGGTGCTCGATGCCTCCACGCTGTTCACATCCTGCTCCCTCTGCCTAGGACGTGCTTTCCTCCTTGTCCAACTGGTGAACTCCTAGTCATCCCTCAGGACCCAGCACCAGCACCTCCCACTTTGTGGGAGAGAATGGATTTCTCCCTTCCCTATGTCCCTCCTCCACCTAGACTGTTAACACTCACTGCTCTGTATTGCAAGTATCTGTTTTCAATGCAGTCTCATCTGCCAAAGTAGGATTTTGAGCTTCTTGAGGGCTGGGTCAGTGTCCCTCCATCACTATAGCCCCATCACCTGGCCTGTGCTGGCACAGAGGAGTGGCTCAGCAAAATGATTTTGGAGTGAATGAAGAATAGGCTTGCAAACAAAGTCTTTCAACCCCACAGAAGAGTTTCTCTAAGGAAGGAGAAAGGCCTCGTCCACTGCCAGCGCTGAGAGCCTCCTTGAGACACACGTCCTCTGTCCCTTTGGTCTGCAGGCCATGCTTCGATGGCAGAGAGGGCACTATTGTTTTATTCTTGCTGGTTTGACTGGTCTTGGGTTGAGGTTACAGGAAATATAATAGGGTCGGGGGTGGGGCTACCTTATAGACATGCTGATTTAATAGTTTCTGGTCAGGTAGGATTTGAAGGATGCCAGCAAGTCTCCCTGCTCAGAACTGTGTTGCCTACCTCGGCGCCAGGGCCTGAAATTTCAGCCCTGGATGTCCTCTTCTCTCTCCTTAGTCCTTTATTAAAGGGGCTGGTCAGGGGCTGTATTGGGTCTGGGGGCCTGTGAGTTCTCCCTTTTGTCCCCGGGGCGGGCTGTCCCCAGTTCCAGAAGTGCAAGTTTGCTGTCTGCACAGCCAGGCTGACCTCGCTGGAGGAGTACTCGGAGCAGCTGGAAGACATGGTGGCCTTCCTCCTGGGCTGCAGCCTCTCCCTGGAAGGGGCCTTGGAGAAGGTGAGGCTCCCCAGAAGAGACCTAGCAGGCCACGGCCCCGCAGGTGCATTCAAGGTAGGGACAAAATCTGCAAGGGCAGAATGACTTGAAAATGTGGATCACCTTGTGTTTTCCTGTGGTGGGGAGAACATCAGCATAGGAGGCAGGAGACCTAAACTCTGGCCCCAGCTCAGCCACTTTTCTAGCTGTGCAACCCAGGACAAGCTGTTAACTTCTCTGAGCTTGTTTCTTCATCTGGAAAATGGGACTGCCAGCCTCTCTCCTGCCCACCTTTGGGACTGCTGTGAGCACCCAGCGTGGTCTTGAGAGTGGAGTCAAGCCCTTTTAGACAGACCATTGCAGCTGTGTAAACCAAACCTGTTTGGAATTCGTCTGGCTCCTTTAACTTAGGGCATCTCAGTGAGATTTTTGAAAATCCTCTCTGGCTTGGACTTCCCGGCATCAGGGAGAATGTGCCTGGCTGGGCAAATGTCCAGGGATTTGTGGCAGAGCCTTGGCCAGGCCGTTAGCTGCTAGGTGATGTCTCTGTCAGGAAAGCTGGGTCACGTTCTTGGCTGGAGGTGGCCGCGAGTGGTCACGAACGCAGCGTGGTCACCTCTCCTGGGACGTGTCCACTGTAAGGGGCTGCCTTCTGCTGTGTCTCTGAGGTTTTATTCCAGCCACTGCTTGTCACGGGGAGAGAACCAGGTTCTCCCATTCCGCTGACCCCTTGTAGCACATTTGTGTGAAGTCCAAGAAATTATCTGCTGGGTCGATGGTCAGCCAGCATCAACAGTCCACCCCAGGTTCCTCATGGAGGCCTCAGATTGGAAATTTCTTTCTTTCTTTTTTTTTTTTTGGTGAGGAAGCTTAGCCCTGAGCTAACATTTGTTGCCAATCCTCCTCTTTTTGCTGAGGAAGACTGGCCCTGAGCTAACATCCGTGCCCATCTTCCTCTACTTTATATGTGGGGTGCCACCACAGCTTGATGAGCTGTGTGTAGGTCCATACCCAGGATCCGAACCTGTGAACCAGGGGCACAGGAACTTAATCACTATGCCACCAGGCCGGCCCTTCAGATTGGAGATTTCGTCTTGGGGTCCTGGACACTTATTAAACTTGCCTGGTTTGGGCTCCTGCCAAAGAGGCCTGAGCTGCCTCTGATGAGACACAAGGCTGCCCACAGCGTGTGCTGCTTTTCGTGTGTAAAACACGTGCCCGAGCGGTTTTCTTGAAGGTCGGGAAGGATGGAGGCAGAACTGCAGCCACTGTCTAGGGCCCAGGGCAGGGTCTGGCCTGGGTACAACCACCATCTGTAGCAAGAGGGCCTCATGGCTCATCATGTGCAGCCTTTCATCTTAGATGAGGAAATTGAGGCCTAGAGAGAGACAGGGACTTGCCCAAATCCCAAAGCCAGACTGGAACCCAGGACTCCTGGCTCCCGCCTATAAAATGTCAATAGTAGAGGTGTGAGGATTGAATGATGCGTTGCACAGAGGTGCTCATCGCTGCCCTGCTCAGCAGACCCGGAGTTTTTCCATGACACCTCACTGCCCCCAACGATTACCAAGTAGCTTTCAGTTCAATACTGATGCCTCTGCCCGTTGGCTCCTGGCAGAAAGGGCCGGGCAGCCATCTTGGATTCAGTTGGTGGCCTTGAGGGGATGAAGCGCCCCCAGAAGGAGGCGCCTCAGCCTCAGGGAGCGCTGCCTGCCTCCTGTGAGCGTCCTCAGCATGTGCCCCCTCCCGAGTGCTGTTATTCAGACACAGAACTGGCAGGCACACCCAGTTTCATCCTGCTGCTGCCAGGGTACTAATAGCAAGCCCTTCAGGCTGCCGCCAAGACTATCCCAGTGGATTATGGTCCTGGCCATGTCCTAAATCTTTCATAAGCCCCACAGCAGGGACCAGAAACTGTTCAGGGGACAAAAACAACATCACTAGTGAAAGTCACACAGGTCATCCTGGGCGACTTGCGTAGAGGCGGGAGGGGTGAGGCAGGGCGCGGGGCGTGCGGGTACAGGCCTCCAGCCCCTGTGTGGACTCAGGAGGCAGAGGAGGCCCCGGGGCCTCCCGTAAGGTTCCCACTTTCTTGGGTTCCTCTGCCTCTGGTTCTCCTAGAGAGTCTTCACCTGTGGTCCAAGGGCCCCTTGAGGTCCATGGAGAAAATTCAGAAGATCCATAAAGTTGGGCGGGAAAAAATGACATTTTTATTTTCATAGCCTCAAACTAAAATTGAGCATTCCCTTCAATTACGAATGTAGGCAACAAACTATAGTCGTATCAGCAGATCCTGTGACTTTGTGGCTGCCCGAAGAAATCACAGATACTTTCATGTCACATTACAGTTCTTCCCAAAATCTCAAAAATATCTTAATTGTTGCTCGTTACTTCAGAATGACAATGGTAGCTCTGCCATCTTGTTCCTTACGCTGTTAGTGAAGAAGCACACGTGTTGCTGTTTCACATATTTTCATAATTTGATCACTGCGTTTGCAATGTGATTGGTTTCCTTTGTAATCCCGTGCATTTCCTCTTAGGCAGTTAAAGCATTACTTTGACAAGGCTGGGGTCCACGGCCCGACAAAGTTAAGATTCTCTGTTTCAGACCAATCCTTACCAGCAACCGTCCTCATCTCTGTGTCGCATAAAAGTAGAAGCTAAGTTTTGATAATAGCTACTTGGACCTCCTGCCTACTTCATTCACTGCCTTGAACTCTTGTTACTCGGGGTTCTATTTTTTAACGTTTTTTACTTGATTTCTTGGCAGACAGCAGTGCCTTGTGCCACCATGGCTGGCATTTGCTGCCCTCTGGTGGTCGCGATGAGGCCCATTTCCCAAGGACAAAGCTGGAAAGGCGAGTGAGGGCCGGTTGCTCCATGGGGGGTGAGGAAGGACAACCCATTCACGTCGGTGACCCAGGTCAGCGTCCACTCTCATTCGTGATTCCGACAGCTGCGCTTGGGCTTCGGCCCGGGGAGACAGGAACTTGCTGTGTTCCTGAGCTCCCACGGCTTGTCCTCATCTTTCCCCGGGGGCCCCGGGGTCCTGGACAAGGCTCAGACTCCCGCAGCAGGATTAGGGCTGGGTTTACAGATGCCGCTCAGGTTTAAACATGCTGCCCTTGGCAGAATAGCCAGCCTCACCCATTGGCTCCTGTAAACTTCAAGTGAAGCTGGGGTGGGGGAAGCCAGTGGTGGAGGACGGCAGCAGAGCTATTTGTCCCAAGATTTGAGCTCAGTGCAACCTCTGATCTAGGCTGCTGTTCAGTGGCATATTTGGGCAGGGACGGCTTTGTTCCAAATGTTAATTGAACTGAAATCCATTGATCCCCTGTGCATTAACTCAGTCTGAGAGCAAGTGAGCAGATCCAAGTGTAGAAGCTGCCCAGGCCTCTTAGAGGCTGTCAGAGGGCCGGACGAGAGCCTGGGATTGGGCCTTGGGTGAGAGTCAGAGTTCAGTGTAACTGAACTTGCTCAGCTGTGCAACAAACAAAATCAGACAAAGCCTAGCGTTCTACAAAAATCAACCAGCACTTACCGCCTTCCTCAGAGGAAGATGATCCCAGGACCACTCAAAGCAGAGTGTCTGCTGGATTGTTTTATCTTTGGTGGAGATGAGTTGGACCCAACACATCCATCTTTGCTGTCCTCGTGGGCACTTTGATGGCTGGCCAAGGGTAGGGACACTGTTGGTGGTCAAGCAACAGAGGTTAGGTCTGTGTTATGTGACTCCATCTACCAAATGCTGGCTTTGTGAGCAATGAAGGTGTTGGGCTAAATGCACACAAAACTGCTCTCACAATCACACGAGGGGTTGGAGATTCTGTGTTCTGAAACCGTACCAACTCAAAATGGACTAGGAGCTATCGCATCCTGAGTGGTTAAAGTCCCGATTCCCTTTCTCCCTCCCCTCCTTCTCCAACGCCATTTACAGCAATCCAATGACTGGAGTTCCTCGTGGAGAAAGAACCATAAACTACTCAACATATTCTATTTCCATGGTGCCTGCCAGGGCAGGACCTGACATTATTCATTTTCTTTTTCCATTTGCAGAACTTTTGGGCATCAAAGATCTTTCCAGACCTGACCACGGGGATCCTGTGTTGTGTCAGCCTGGGGATGTCCCAGTGTTCTGGCCTTCTCAGCTGACCAGTCTCGAAGCTGTCGGCAGCTACGGTATGTCCAGACTTAAGTGGGCAATTAATCTGACCTGGGAGGGGACCTGGTGGGGCTCTAGTCCTTGAAAGGCTAGGCTTACAGTGCAATGATTGAAGGAATAGAGTCACAGAACATAGGCCTACAGCCCACAATGACGATCTCTCTGCCTTCCTTCTTTTCACTCCTGAGCTGGGTCTCCCTACTAGGCAGCTTGTCTCTCAGCTCAAACATGTTTCCATTAAATATATTTCTGCCTTCGGAAGCCTCACAGCCCATTCTAACAGAAATACTAATATTTAGCTTGACTTTTTGAGACATTTTGGAGGTTAGTGGGGCTTTGAAAGCAAAGATGATGACAAGCAACACAATTGAGCAAACTATTTCGTGTGGTTTTCGCAAGGTATTTATTTGCAAGCAATACCGTCAGTTCAGTTTTTCAAAGGCTAGGGTGATATTACAATGAAGAGACACACGAGGGCGCCTTCACTAGCTCACAGTGAAGTAGGGACGTGACAGTTGCAGCCCATTGTCAAAGACAGTGGAAAATTCTAGCCAGGTCAGCTACACTTGTACTACAAATCATAGAATTCAGCGTTACTTTTTTTTTTTTTCCAGTGTATTTCTTTTTTTTTAAATTGATGTTTTAATAGTTTATAACATTGTGAAATTTTGGGTTGTACGTTTTTGCTTGTCCATCACCATATATATGTCTCCCTTCACCCCTTGTGCCCACCCCCCACCCCCATTGCCCCTGGTAACCACAATACAGTTTTCTCTGTCCATGTGTTGGTTTATATTCCACATATGAGTGAGATCATACAGTGTTTGTCTTTCTCTTTCTGGCTTACTTCACTTAATATAATACCCTCCAGGCCCATCCATGTTGTTGCAAATGGGACGATTTTGTCTTTTTTTATGGCTGAGTAGTATTCCATTGTATATATATACCACATCTTCTTGATCCAGTCGTCAGTCGAGGGACGCTTAGGTTGCTTCCACTTCTTGGCTATAGTGAATAATGCTGCAATGAACATAGGGGTGCATAAGCCTAAAAGAGCAAAGCTGGAGGCATCACAATCCCTGACTTCAAAACATACTACAAAGCAATAGTAATCAAAACAGCATGGTACTGGTACAAAAACAGACACACAGATCAATGGAACAGAATTGAAAGCCCAGAAATAAAACCACACATATACGGACAGCTAATTTTCAACAAAGGAGCTAAGAACATACAATGGAGAAAGGAAAGTGTCTTCAATAAATGGTGTTGGGAAAACTGGACAGCCACAAGCATTACTTTTAATTTGTTTTTAAAGCATTTATGGACGTTTAGCTATCAGAATGGCCTGATGATATGGAGATTATCTCTAATATGGTGACAAGGCATAAACACCAAGATCAATGGGATTCTATTCATTCATTTATTTAACAGAAATGTATTGGGCACCCACCGTGTGCCAGGCGTGGGCCCAGATCTTGGGAATAAAATGCTGCATGAGACAAGATGTGGTTCTCAGGGAGCTTGTCATTTCTGAATGTGTGTGTGCACGTGTGTATACACACATCCACACATGTGTGGTGAACATTCTCCAGCATGGTGGCCTCACCCCTCTCCTGCCACCGGCCACAGGGAATCCCCTGCAGAGGAGGTCTCCCTGCCACAGGCACCCCAGGGCACTCCAGCGCCTTAGTTCTGACTTGTGATAGCATCTTTGATTGTAAACGAGACCAAATGACATCACTGGTCAGAGATGACCATGAATCTTTCTAATTTGCAAAAATCATGCTCAAACTTCAATATTTAAACTTCTATTAGCAATAGATTAATTGCTGCACACCTCACAACTGAAGGGGCAAAACTCCATGTCACACTCTGAGCTGACTGTTCTGATGTGTACCTGGCTTTAGAGTGACTGATTTTAGGTTCTGTCCAAAACGCGGAAAAACAATGGTCGCATTCATCAAAATCCTTAGTTCTTCCCCTTACGCATCACATCTAAAAGTTAAGTTAGAATGCTTTGTGCATCTATCAGTAGGCTTTCCTCCTGATGGGTTGGCTGACTTTGGCTTTCCATGAGATCTGAGAAATTCTACTATTGTCTGTGAAATCCAAGACATTGTTATTTGCTCAATTCACGTCTACATTTATTGGGCATCTTTTATGTGCAAGGCACTGTGTGGGATTCTGAGATGAAGAGGGAGTGATCCCTCTTCTCTGGGAGCATACAGCTAAGTGGGATTAGAGTGTTCAGTCAAGTTCCATGGCCCCTGTTTAAAAGGAACTTGTTTTAGCCATAAGCCAGCTTGTTCTGACCTAGTGCCAACAAGCAGTGTAGGGAGTGCTATTGGCAGAGTTGATGTGTAGCGCCATCTTGCCCATCAACAGTTGACTAGATGAGAATGGACTGGGTTTGATGAAGTGGCTGGGCTAGGTCCCTCCTGGTGTGTGTTTTCGAGACCCCCAGCTTTCACCGGTGCACCATATTGCAGAGTTATGACTGACGTGAAGGACACGGAGACTGCAGCCAGTTGTCTCACCCCCGAAGGAATTCCAGAGGTCCATCACATTTCCCAAGATCCTTTGCACTACAGCATCGCATCAGCTTCAGCCGTTCAGAAGATCAGAGGACTAGAGACTATAGTCGCCACAGACCCAGGTAAGAAACAAAGCATTCACACCTTAATGGCCCGGAGAAATTCACCACTGGTGTAATGTTTAGTAAAAAAGCACCATGCAAACTGTATCTACACCATGATATTTTAAAAATATTTATACCACGTATGAGTCCCAAAAAGACTAGAAGTAAATGCACCAAAATACTGATGGTAATGGTCTCTGGGTAGTGGGATTGTGGGTGATTTTTGTTTTCTTCTTTATGTTTTTATTTCTTTCTCAAAATTTTCAACACTAAACATGTGAGGGAGTTTGAGAGGCGAGCTTATTAGCTGGGCACGTTGCCACCAGAACTGAATTGGGGTTGGGTAGGTAAGAAAAAAAAAGGAGAATGGTTCCTAGGTATCAACTACCGCCATTTAGACAAAGTCATCCATGTATTTAATAATGTCCCTCATCTTCCTCTTGTGTGCCATTGCCCTGGGGTTGGGCATAGAACTGATTTTTTGTACCGGGCAGCAGGGGTAGGGATGGGGGGCTGCATTGCTGCTCCTTGGGGGATCCCGTGGGGCCAGACTCTGCAGTGACAGCCTCACAGCAGTTTGCAACTGACATGCATATTGTATATTGCATCTCAGAGGACAGTCTTTCTGTGGTTTGCAAGCCACTGGCTTTCTAGACGTGGGACAGGGCTGTGAGGATCCACCAGGGGTCTGCTGCTTCCAAGTGGCAGGAGGTTTGCTCAAAGCGGGTTGAGGGGCTTGGAACTGCCAGCTGCATGTTCATTTAAGAGCTGAATTTCTAATCCCAGATGGCCAGAAGAGGGCGCCATTGTGCATGGAAAATTCAATCCATTTGCTGACACAGGCTCAGGAGAGAATCAAGGTGTAGACTTCACAGCCACTCCCCACCTCAGTCTCCTAGTCAGTGTAACAGGAGTCAAGACAGTTATACCTCCCTCTTGGGGTTGTGATAGGTGATAAGAATAATAGCTATCATCTACTGATTTTTACTCTAGGCCAGGCTTGTGCTAAAAGCATTTACATGTTTCATCTTATTAAATTCTCCAGTGACCCTATGAAGCAACTATTATTAACATCCTTTAACAGATGAGGAAACTGAGGCACATAAGGTTAAGAAACTTGCCCAAGCCCACATACCTGGTAGGTGGCCGGGGCAGAACTTGAACCCATACCCACCAACTCCAAGGCCCATGATCAGTGAGTGTTGGGATAAATTGGAATCTGTCTGAAGGGTATGGCACAGTCTCACCTGGGCAGTTAAAAGTATACTCCAGCCTCTCCCAGATCATCGTACCCCATTCCCTCTTCTGCACCTTCTCACGGGCTGTGATTCTAGACGGGCGTGCTCTTTGCACTCTGAATGTCTGGAGAAGGCGTGTGTGGCCTCCCTGCTGGCCCACCTGACACTTGTTTCCCAAGCAGATACCTGGATGGATGGGGCCCCTGCAGTGAGCAGCCCGGGGAGGTCGACCCTCTGGGCCCGACTCCCAGGACCCAAACCAAGCTGATTATGGTGACGGTGGCATAGAGAACAACACCTGGGCAGGGCCATCGAGCAGACAGCCTGGGGGCCCTTTTGTGTTGGCTAACCCTGTGGCCCAGAATCTGACAGTGCAGACCAGCCTTAAAAATGTCTGATCCCTGGGCTGGCCCTGTGGCTTAGCAGTTAAGTGAGCGCTCTTCACTGCTGGCAACCCGGGTTCGGATCCCGGGCCCAGATCCCGGGCCCGCACTGACACACCGCTTCTCTGGCCATGCTGAGGCCGCGTCCCACATACAGCAACTAGAAGGATGTCCAGCTATGACATACAACTATCTACTGGGGCTTTGGGGGGAAAAAAAATAAATAAATAAAATCTTTAAAAAAAAAAAAAGTCTGATCCCTTCTCTGGGCCTGGGAGCAAAGGTTGACCCCCAGTTACAGGGGATCCTGCAGTAACAAAACTTCCTGGAAACCACAGGGCATAGCTTTTTGCTTGTTTGTCTGTTAGGTTGTTCGTTCGTTCATTCATTCATTCGGCAGAGAACATGGTTTCCCTTACTTACAAACACACAGTAAATTTGGAATATTTGCCCACCACACATGTACCTTTTAGGACACATGCATATAGAGAGGTGAATGCACGTGGCTGTGTATACACAGAGTCTCTTACATAGTTGATCTCCTTGGTGGATATTTTTAAAAATTTCTACAGTACTTTCTCTCTCACAAACATTCTTACCCAGGCTGACGGCTCTTCCGCTCAGCACAGGGGTCATGAGGGAAGATGAATTATTAACTCTGCCATTAGCTCAGATAAGAAAGTAAGTGGGATGTAAATTTGCTGCTGACGCGGTGCACCCATTGCTTAATAAAAATGACCTGGGAGGTCGTCCACAACACCCTCCTTCAGGGCTGTGCAGGCTGCGTGTCAAGATTTGAAGCAGGAGGCTCGGGTGAAAGGCAGATTTATGACTGTCTGGATATGCCAATATTGTCTATTAAGGAACGTCTTAATCCTCAAGAACAACAAATGCTTTTGATTCCTACTATATTAAATAAGCAGACAGAAGATTAATGGAAATGTGCTGAGCATTACTCACCAGGCATGATAATAGAACCCCTCAGTCATTTTTGAGAGACATTGGCCTGCATTTGAGGTGCCTGGAGAATACGAAGGAATACAAGGCTTGTAATAATGGTGTTTATGCTAATAATAAAGTCATCATAAATGTATAGACTGCTTTCAAGTTGACAAAGTTCTCTCTCCCCTCCTCTCTCTTTCGGTGCCCACCACATCCTATGAAATAGGTTACATTACAATTTTTTTCCTTTGAAAATGTTATTTTTCTCCCCTTTTATCAACAGTAACTCATGTTCATTCTAGAAGCATCAGAAAATATATGAAAGTAAAGAGGAAATAAAAATTACCAGAATCCAATCACAATTAACCAGTATTAACAGTGTTTGCCCTTAATGTCTTTTTCTTCAGTCTTGAACCTATAAGACTGAAAAGATAGATAGATAGATGATAGAAAGATAGAAAGATAGATAGATAGATAGATAGATAGATAGATAGATAGATAGACAGGTGGTAGATAGTAGATAGGTAGATAGATAGATAGATAGATAGATAGATAGATAGATAGATAGGTGGTAGATAGTAGACAGATAGACAGATAGATAGATAGATGATAGATAGATATTGGAATCATGCTGTGATACTATTTTAGGCCTTGCTTCTTTCACTTTTTAATATATTGTGAACATCTTTCCATGTCATTAAATAGACTTCTAAAACGTCCTTTTTAATGTTTGCTTGGAATTCCATTTTACAAATGTTCCACCATTTTATTCATATCTTGTTACTTGACACCATAAACGATGCTGCAATGAACATCCTCATGACTCTATTTGTGTACGTACCCAGGATCACTTTATTAGGATAAATTCCTGGAAGTGAATTGCTGGCTCCAGTGGAATGTTCAACTCTAAGGGACAAATCCCCCTCCAGACAAATGTTCCACTTGCCGCTCCCACTGGCAGTTCTGTGAGGGGCTTTTCCACATAGCCGTCTTCCACCTGGACCACCCCCATGCTCTGTGTAGGAAAACTGAGGTTCAGAGCAATCAAGGGATGAGGCCAACGTCACACAGCTACAGAGTGCCAGCAGCTGGACTTGAATGTAAGTTTCCAGATTCTAAATTTGGAACTATTCCTCCATAACAGAGATCCAAACCCTGTGTTCCTTCATATTCTCCAGGCACCTTAAATGCAAGCCGACATCCCCTCACATCCCTTAGGCCCACCTTTCATTTCAGCCATAGCTGGGGTGGAACTTCTGAGTCACATCCTGCCTTCACATGGCACGGATATGGTCTGAGGTGACCTCAGTATGGACAAAGGCACAATGGTATGTGACAAGAGTTGGGAGGCTGTGCTGCCCAGCTAGGACCAGCACAATAGCTTCCTGCCTTAGGCTCGGGTCTCTCTGCTCCTCCACAGAGCAGGCTCAGCCCAGGAGTGCTGAGGAGTCTGTGCCCGGATGGGCAAACTTCCCCCTGTAGGGGGTGGGAGCTGGTGCATAAATGCCCAGTCTCCCCGTCCTGTGGCAGGACAATCCTGAGGCGTGTACCACACCATTTCTTAGAGGATCTCAAGCAGGCTCGAGCCCAGATGCAGGTGGAGTTAACTGGCTCACTCACACACCGTTAGTGGCTTTCCTCCCTTTCCTGTCTCACTCCTTCCATCTTCTGACTTGTTACTGGGGCTCACGTTCCACTGAGATACCTGCATGCAAGCCCTTGTCTGAGAGCCTTCTTTGGGGGAAGCCCTGACCAAGACAGCACTGTTTCCCTTCCTCCTCCCACGTCCCTTGTATTTGGGTTTGCTAAACTGCTATAACAAATAAGCCCCAAGACGCTTTGCTCAAATACAGTGGTAAGGTATGCCTCTCTCACCCAACTGTCCAGGGTGGGTCCTCCAGGGTGAATGTTCTAATTCAGCAGGAACGAGAATCTGCTCCATCCAGTCACTCAGGGACCCAGCAGCTCTGCCATCACATCATGAGACCCCCAGGGGGCACTAGTTGTCAACATCCCAGCCTCCAGGAAGCGAAGAGCTTGGAAGAGTGTGTGGGAGGTGTGTGGCCAGACCCAGAGGGGGCGCATGTCACTTTCACTCACATTCCCTTTCAACCAGTCTACGAATGCTGCCTAGAGAGAACCTAGTCTTGTGGCCACTCCTAACTGAAAGAGAGTCTGATCAGCCGTGTACCCAGCTATCCTTCGCTACTGGCGGTGGAGGAAAAGAATGTTCTGGTGAAGAGTTAACAGTCTCTGGCACATCCCTCAAATCCACTTCTGAAACAAACAAACAAACAAACCAAACTACTGTTTGTGTAAGTTTCTATTTGAAACACAATTACATTATTTTGTGATTTTATTTTATTTTTTTGTAATTTTAGGCAACCTAGAGATCAGGCACCTGCTCTGTAAGGATGAGCTGCTGAGGGCCTCACTGTCGCTGTCCCACACCTGCTCGGTGCTCATCACCCCTGGGTTCCCCGCGCGTTTCAACCACGAGCCTCTGGAAGAGACAGATGGCCTGCCAGGAGCCATTGCTCTGGCCATCTTCCTGCAAGCCTTGGAGAAGGGGGTCTCCATCATTGTTGACCAGAGAGCCTTAAGTTTGTACAAGAAGTTTCTTGAAGAGGCTGTTGAGCAAGGTGAGCAGTGAGATGAGGTCGGTCCATTTCCCTAAATGGGCCTTTGCGGGCAGAGGGTGGAGGGAGTCAGTGTTAGTGGAACTTATGCTGGGCACCCAGGCATTGACATGGGGCTTTTTCCTCAAAGCTCAGAACAACTCTGGTGTAAGCAGCATTATCCCCATTTTAAAGATGAAGAGACTGAGGTTCCAAGGGGTCCAGGTGATCTACCCAGGTGGGAATGGTGAGCTGGAATTTGAACCCAGGTTCACTAGGCTCCAGAGCCCATGATCCCACTTGTGCACCTGCTGCCCTGCCTAGGAGAGGCAAGAGTGACCTGCAGAGGACTCTCAGCAATCCCAGGCAGCCCTGGACCCCCAGAGTTGGGCGTGGGCTAGTTGAGTATAGAGTGGTCGAAAGACTCAGACAGCAGTGTTCCACCCGGCCAGATGGGCAGGGATACCCCGTGCTGCCTGGGTTCCCGGAACACCCAGGTGGGCGTTAGGCTGTGATGCTACTGTCGGGGTGCCAAGATCTCCCTTGGGCACAGTGTGAACAACTGCTCCTCACCTCCTCTCCACTCTGCAGGCGTTAGGAGGTGTGATGCTATGGGAAAAAACGGACAAGGATGAGGGGATGGAGAGTGACGGGCCAGGTGGCAGGCTGCTATTTAAACAAGATGGGCAGGGAAGGCCTCCTGGAGAAGGTATCATTTGAGCCAAGACTTGCAGTTGATGAAGGAGTGAGGTCAGGGCTGGCTGAAGGAAATGGGTCCCGGGCTGGTGCAACGGCCAGGGCAGAGGCTACTAGGTGGAGTGGGGGCCCTGCAGGTTTAAGACAGGGCAACAGGATGGCCCACTGGCCTGGAGTGGATGAGGAGCAGAGAAGCTGGGCAGGAGGACAGAGAGGTTATAGGGAGCAGCCTGCAAAAGGGCCTAGAGGGATACTGTGAGCAGCTGGGCTTTTATACTGGGTGAGGTGGGAGCCCCGGGAGGGCCGTGCTCTGGCGTAAGTTCTGCAGGATCACCCAGGTAGCTACAGGGACAAGGATGGAAACAGGAGACTGGCCAGGTTATTGCAGGGGAGATGAGGCTGGCTTGGAGTGGGTGGTGCCCTGTGGCACGTCCCTTCGGCCCCCTTGTGATTTCAGCTGCAGCGGGGGTGGAAGTTCTGAGTCACGCTGACCTGACCAGGCCCCACCGCAAGCCAGTGCTCCGTGGGGTTTCTCCAAAGCTGTGCGAAACCACTCAGCCTGGAAGTTTGGGGGCTAATGCCTCCGAAACCCCCTCAACCAGTGGGGGACGGGAGCTAGTGCCCTGCCTCTTGTCTTTTGGAGACACACAGGTCCTGGTGGAACTGAGACCCCATTGCCCAGAGCAGTGACCTTGAAAATGCACATACCCTCCTATTGGCTTTTCCTCCTTTCCCTCCTCCTCACTTTCCCTTGCCCCTCCCACCTGACTCCTGGGACAATCTCCCAAATAAAACACCTGCACCCAAGTCTTTGTCTCAGACTCTGGTTCCAGGGGACCCCAAACAGATGAATGGCACAGGTGGAGGTTGTGAGAAGTAGCCAGATCTATCGTATTTCAAAGGTAGAGTCATGATTTCCAGGTAGATTGGATGCAGGTGTGAAACAGAAGAACCAGGGATTGCTCTGAGGTTTTGGGCAGGGTAACTGAAAGGATGGAGTTGCTGTGAACCAGAACGGGGTAGACCATGAGTAGAGCAGGTTTGACCCTTGAGCACTGCTGGTGGGAACATAAAATGGTGCGGCTACTGTGGAAAACAGTATGGCAGTTCCTGAAAAAGTTAAAAATAGAAAATACCATATGACTCAGCCATTCCACTTTGGCGTATACACCCAAAAGGACAAAAAGCAGGGACTCAAACAGATATTTGCAAACCCATGTTCACAGCAACATTATTCACAATAGGCAAAATGTGGAAGGAACCCAAGTGTCCATCAATGAATGAATGGATAAATAAAATGTGGTATATACATACAAGGAACATTATTCAGCCTTAGAAAGGAAGGAAATTCTGACACATGCTACAACATGGATGAACTTTGAGGACGTTCTGCTAAGCAAGATAAGCCAGCCACAAAGGAACAAATACCGTATGACTCCACTTATATGAGGTACCTAGAGTTACTAAAATCGTGGGGACAGAAAGGAGAATGGGAGTTGCCAGGGTCTGGGGTTGGGGGGAAATGGGGAGTTTGTGTTTAGTGGGTATGGAGTTTCAGTTTGGGAAGAAGGAAGAGTTCTGGAGATAGATGGTGGTGATAGTCAAACAACACATGAAAGTGCTTAATGCCAGAGAACTGTACGCTTAAACACGATTAAGGTGGTAAATTTTACGCTATGTGTATTTTACCACAATTACAATTAAAAAAAATTTTTTAAAGAGTGCAGGTCTGAGCCTATTAAGTGTGAGATACTCCTTAGACAAACAGGTGGAGAAGTCATGCAGGCAGTTAGATCTATGAGTCAAGTTCAGGAGAGCAGTCTGGGCTGGAAAGATAAATGGGAGAGCTGTTGGCATATTGATAGTCAAGACACTGGATGAGATCACCAAGGGGCTAAATGGAGACAGAGTAAAGGACCCCGGATTGTGCCCTGGGATGCTCCACGTTGAGAGGTCGAGGAGAAGGAGGAGGCAGCAAGAGAGACCGAGCAGGAGCAGCTTCGAGGAAGGAGGAAAACTAAGGGACCATGTTGGCATCAAGGAGAAGGGACAGCCAGCTGCTGCCAACAGGCCCGCAGTCACTTCCATCTGACAACCGGTTTGGTGGATACTTTTAGCCGCCCACTTTCCCAGGAGTTGCTCTGCCCTCCTGCTCGCCTGATGGCCCCACTCAGAGGCTTCGACTGGACTCGAACTCAGAACTCAGGCTCGCCCGCACGGTGGCTTAGAGGGTGAGGTTTGCGACATTGGATTTTGCAAAGCTTTCATTACATTTGGATGATGAAAGTAAAGGCAATTTGGCCTTTTAGTGAAATTATTTCAGTTCTTTTTATAATTGAAGCCTAGGAGATGATTAAAGAACAAAAAGCTCGGTCATTTCTTCCTTGTCTTGAGCATAAGTTGACCAAATTGGTTCTTTGTGGCTCAGGTTTGGGGGCCATTTTGCCCGCCCTTCCTGTCCTGAGGCTCTTTCTCTCTGTGTGCCCCACTCACATACGTTATGTTCTCCATCCTTCTGGGCTCCCTGGTGCCCCTTCTTGCTAGTAACCTGTATCCTCGATCCAATTTAGAGGAGGTAAGAAAGCACCAGCCTTCATTTAGCACCTACTGTGTGCCAGGCCCCCCAGCTTGGTGCTTGGCACACTTCTCATCATTGTGCCACAGCAATCCTGGGAGGCGGCACGATTAACCTTCATTTCACAGAGGAGGAAACCAAAGCTCAGAGAGTTCCCCTGGCTTGCCCAAGGTCACACAGTTAGAACTGTCACATCCCACCCAGGGTTGTTTGGCTCTAGTCAGTCCTCTTGCCGGGTCACCAGGTTGCCCCTCAGAGCACAGAGAGGGGCTGGGTCTTTCAGCTTGTCGTGACCGCCCTCCATTCCTAGCTTGTTGCGTCACATGTAAAATGTGCCCGGTGTGTACCCCTTGATGGACCAACTGCCCTCTACTGTCTTTCTCCCTTAGACATGGTGTGGGGCTGGCGAGGGAGGTCAGGGGAGCCATAGTGGGGGCACTTTAGGACCTCTGAGAGTGACTCTGGCTCCTCACCCTCAGCATGCCTCATCGACCCACTGGGGCGGCTGCGATGGCTCCTGGAGGGCTTGGAACGGTGCAGCTGGAGTGGGACGCAGCCATCTTGAAGCCACATTTATAATACAATCACGTGCTTTTACACAGATAAGATGCTTCCTTGGGTGGCTTTATGTGCAGGGTGTGAGGGTTGATGATGGAGATTAGGGGGTTGGCCAAAGCACCCCCAAGCTGCTTGCTCCCAGTCTGGGAGCTCCTGCAGAACCAGCGGGACCATAAATGTTGGGTCCACAATCCCAGTCCTGGGACCTCCGTCAGCTGTCTCAAGCTCTGCGTGGAAAAGACCTCATCCCGGGCCAGTGAATATGCAAAGATTCTACCCTAAACTGCCATGAGGTGGATTAGTTAGCGAAAAACCAAATCAATTTTATTTTGTAATTTGTGTGTTTTCCACATATTCTACAATGATATGTAGTATCATTGCATTTTTAAGAGTCAAATTCACTTTGGAAATCACTCTGATACCAGTAGCTACTCAAGGCCCAGACGCTGGGACCTTTCTTCCTCTGTTCTTGAACTGCCCTGAAGGCAGGCAGGGAGATGGGGGTGGGGAGCAGACAAGAACTTGAGGTAGGAACTGGCATCATGACACCGACCTACATACTTGGCTTTGCCCAAGTTATTTAGCAGCTCTGAGCCTCAGTTTTCTTCCTCTGTAAAATGGGGCTAATAATGGTTCTTATCACACAGAATTGTGGTGGAAATTAAATGACAGCGTGCATGTCACGTGCTTAGCAGAGGGCTGGCTCACTGTCACCACGGGCATCTAAATGTGTCTCCAGCACTCATGATGGCAGTGGGCCAGAATAGGCCTCTGTTCACGTGGCATTGTGTGCATCTGCATGCAGAATATTTGCTAGCCCACAATGATGGTGACACTAGCCCAAGTCCACCCCCACCCCCCGCCCACCCTAAGGTTTACTCAGGACTAAAAGTAAACTTAAGTATCCTCTGTGTTGAGGTCTTGGCTTACCTAACAACGTATTCTACAGGCAGATGTCATTCACTAATGGTGATGAGACTTTCCAAAGAAGCTTTTGAAAAGCCAGCATGAATTCCCAAAATGCAGCACGAGGGCTGATGTGTTCACCCTTTGCCTTTATTTTCAAGGTGTTCTGAAGACACTGATCCTAATATTAACCCACCAAGGTGGATCAGCGGGAGATGCTCAGGCATTTATTTTTTTATTTTTATTTTTTTTTGGTGAGGAAGAATGACCCTGAGCTAACATCTGTGCCCATCTTCATCTAGTGTGTAGGTCTACGCCTGGGATCTGAACCCACGAACCCCAGGGCACTGAAGCAGAGTGCTTGAACTTAACCACTATGCCACCAGGCTGGCCCCTGCTCAGGCGTTTCTATGCAAAGATGGGGACCCCAGGTCACCTAGGTGTGTGTCCCATCCCAGTTTAAGTGGATGACAATGGAAAAGTCCACCGGTTATTAACTTTGACAACAAAGTTTCTGCATCCTTCAGCCCTCCAGAGAAAACAAAGCTGTGAGCCCACAGGTTCTGATGGGCCAGACTAACAACAAGGCTGGGGGGCTTCAAGGCGTACTGGGGCTTTGCAGAGGGTCTCTGGGAGTAGCAGTTCCCTGAGAGATGGCGTGTCTTCCTGCTAGAAAGAGAAGACAGGAAAATTATGAAAAACAAAAACT
Organism: Ceratotherium simum simum; assembly: GCF_057802395.1. NCBI lineage: Eukaryota > Metazoa > Chordata > Mammalia > Perissodactyla > Rhinocerotidae > Ceratotherium > Ceratotherium simum. The sequence goes on along the minus strand of NC_141923.1, from coordinate 14,308,093 downwards.
AGCAGTTTCTCAAACCCACTGAGTGTCCACTTAGAGTTTAGAAACCCTGCTTTAATAGGCCTGGAGGGAGTAACTCTAGCGCAGCTCACAGCAGAACCTGTTCATAATGAGGACCCTGAGTCACCAACAGAAAGTTCTATTGTGGATCTGATATGCTATTTAAATCTGCAAGAATGTGTGTGGCACATATTAGAAATGTCTATATTCCCTGAATGGTTGGCATTCAAACAAAGCCCTGGCTCCTCAGGGAGAAACTAGAAAATTCTCTTGGGTGGGACCCCTGATGACAGATAACACAAGTGTTGCTCTGCTGAGTGGAGGGAGGTGAACCAGAGCTGACTGTGGGGAGAGAGGATTCTGCTCTCTTCAGAGAAGATGCATTCACTCTTCCCAGGGAGCAGGCTTCCCAGGAGTGAATTACTAGCCATAGCTCAATGGATACTTCTGGCCTAAAAAAAATCAATTCACCTTCACAAGGTATATAACTGAGTTCCCCTGGGGGAAGGTCCAGAAACAGTGTTCTCCTTCCAGAACTGAGGATATATTGATCTCAATTGGAGCTCTTGTTGCAAATTGCCTTTCATCACCATTGATGTAGGTCTGGAGGAAGTTCAGGGTCAAAGCTCCTTCCTTCTGTTGATGCTGCTTCTCAGTGGCTGCCTTTTCCTGTGCTGGGCATGTGGCCTCAGGATCACATTCCAACACTTGCTCATCCAAGTGTACATGATGCCACCACATTCTAGCACAACCAAAGGACACGGAGAGGCATGAAGATTTTCTTTTTAAAAAACGTGTACAGAGAAAGCATTCAGAGTTAAGATTTTTTTATTGTGGTAAAATATACTTAAAATTAACCATTTTAACCATTTCTAAGCGTATAGTTCGATGTCATTAAGTACATACACATGGTTGTTCAATTATCACCACCATCCATCTCCAGAACTTTTTCATCTTTCCAAACTGAAACTCTGTGCCCATTAAACACTAACTCCCCATTCCCCCAACCCCCAGCCCCTGGCAACCACCATTCTACTTTCTGTCTCTATAAATTTGTCAATTCTAGTACTGTCACCAGCTAGGTGGCTGGAGAAACACAAAGGTGGGTTTGGAAGCAATTAACTGTTTTTTCAAGTTGTTTCTTTTCCTTTTGCATGTTAAGGAGATGTAACCACCAGCCATCCTGAAACTGACCAAACCACCCAGCAAGAGCTATGCCCATGACCTTTGCCTTATTTTTAATGCAAAGATCTCTCCAGGAGGAGCTTAGGCCTCATTATGTGGAAGCATGTTCTCCAACTGAGCCTGTGCAAGTGAATACCCACCTCTCCCTTTTGAGTATTCAGTCCTCAACCCAAGTAAAACTTCCTGCTTCCCTTTGTTCCTGACACCGTGACTTTGGAAATGATTCCTCACGGCCTCCTATTTGTTGCAAATACATTTTACTTTGTGAGACAACTTCCACTGGTGCAGTCTTATTTAACTCACCAGGAGGTAAACCCACTTGGTTCGGTAACAGTACCTTATATAAGTGGAATCATACATATTTGTCCTTTTGTAACTGGCTTATTTCACTTAGCAAAGTGTCCTCAAGATTCATCCATATTGTAACGTGTCAGAATTTCCTTGCTTTTTAAGGCTGAATAATATTCCATTGTATGTTTATGCCACTTTTTGCTTATTTGTTCATCTGTTGATGGACACTTGGGTTGCTTCCAGCTCTTCCCTCTTGTGAATAATGCTGCTAGGAATATGGGTATAAATATCTCTTCAACCCCCAACTTTCAATTCTTTTGAGTATACACCCAGAAGTGGAATTGCTGGACCATATGGTAAATCTATTTTAAATTTTTTGAGTAACCACTACAAGGTTTTCCATAGCAGAGTTAAGATTTTAAAGAACTCCATCATGGGGAGGATTTAGAGAGATGTGAAAGTACAATTTTCATGTTCTTAAATTGGATTATCAAAACAATATTCCTCCTAATAATAACAGCACCCACAACCACTAACACTTACTGAGCACTGAGGAGGTGTGGGGCTCTGTGCTAAGCTCCTCCTCTGCATTTTCTCATTTAACCCTTTCGACACCGTACGAGACAGGTACTGTTGTTAGGTCATCTGACAGATGCAGCAGATGAGGGTTAGAGAGGTTAAGCCACTCGCCCAAGGCCAGTGGCATGAGGACCTGGAACGGTAACCTACACGATCTGATTCCACAGCCATATTCTTACTGCCAGGCCATCTGTGCCCGTTATTTCTCTCTTTCTGTCTAAAGAAGTCTATCTCGTGTTAGATTCATTTGTTGTCTGTTTCGATTCCTTTTTAGTCTGTTTTATGTCTGTAAGCTGAACAAGATCCTGGAAGAGGGCAGCAGCGGGCCAAGAGCAGCCAACACTCAGACCACTGGGTGCTGGCTACCCTGCTGGTTAGCGGAGATCTGGGCAGGGCACCAGCAGCATCCACCACGTGACCCTGACCTTGCTTGCACAGCCTCTGACTCTAATAAACTGCTAAAGATTCGGATACTTTTCTTAAAATGATCTGATGGACTAGCCCCCAGCACAGGCCTTGGCACATGGCAGATGTTCAGCCAAGTTCTGTGGGAAGGAAGGAATCAAAGAAAGAATGAAGGGTCCTTCACACAAACACACACAGGCATGACCCAACAAGGCAGCCACACTCTCCCTGAGGACCCTCTGCCCTTGCTTCCAGGCAGATGCGACCATCTGGTGGTGACAGAGTGCACAGGAAGGGCTGCCGACAGCAAACACTACAATGCGAGGAAGATGAATCTCAAGCACTTGGTTGACCCCGTTGACGATCATTTCCCTGCAGCCCAGAAGATTCCTGGAATCTCATCAACTGGTAAGCAAGGGGCACTGAGAATTTGACAAGAAGATATCAGCACTAAATGCCTTTTTATTGACTATTGAACACATGACAGGAAAGGGTGATATGGGGACCATCATTTTCCACTCCAGAGATGGTCTTTGTTTATTACGGTTGGCATAGACACTAATGACACTGTTATTTAGAAATCTAACGTCCCCACAGGCAAGGAAGGAAAATGACACTTAACTGAGCATGTTCTATTTGCCTAACTCTAAAATATTAAAACTAATAATAAAATAACAACAATAATAAAATCGAGGCATGGCGTATTATTTTGGTCATATAGGACAAATGTATCATGTATAGCATGTATCATCTTACGAAGCATATTAATTTTAAAAATATCTTAAATATAGGATTAATGCAATATTTTGATTGCTAATAATATAGTAATGTCATCATTTGTGTTTGTACAGAACTGTATAGTTTTCAAAGAGGTTTCCCTTCCATTATATTGTTTAAGCCTCAATAAAACCCTGTGAGTAGGTAAGGAAGCTATAGTGTCCAAAAATGAAGTCTAGTGAGGTTTCTAGAGGTTGCCTAGGTAATTAGTGTTGCTGGTAGAATTAGGTATAGAGTCCAAACTCCCATGATCCCACCCAATATGCTGTTCATGGAATCCTGTTGCCTTTATGTATTTCTGAAAGGCTTCAAGTAACTCCCAAGGAGAACCAGTGTTCTTCCCCTGGGAGTAGGTATCAGACTCAGGAGTAATTAAGGCATGTTTGTCATTCTGTGTTTATTTGTTCTCTCCATTCAAATACTGCAGAGTGTTTCCCAGACTCATTAGTCTCCTTTGGCTTTTGAGGTTTTGATGAGACAATGAAAGTCTTCCGGGCTGAGGAGAAAATTTCTGCAAATTGCCCTGGTCTTTCCCAGAAGAAGCCTTGGGTGTGGTACCCACAGCACAGTTGGCTTGTGCTTCCTGTCTCTCTGGGCCGGGCAGACAGAGGACCTGAGCCTGGGGGAGGCATTCCCAGGGTGGACAAGGAAGGGGTTTCTGAGTCCAGAGGGGCAATCAGGGTCCAAAGGAGCTGCTGGGGCATGCACTCTTCCCCCGCCGTGTGGACCCCTGATTTGTGCAGATCCCCTCCCCTGATGACTCCAAGTGCCCAGTGGAAGCCGATGGAGCTGGCTGTTTGCGCCTTCAAACTGCCCCCTTTGTGGGCCCCAGGACCCTTCTTGGCCTCAGGAGCCCAAGCCCCTCCTGTGGCTTCCCACAGCCCCCTGCCCAGCAGGGCTACCCGTGAATATTCCTTCTCTCCTCTGCTCCAACACCCCTATTCCTTAGTTTCCACAGACAGCTGCCTTGTCATGGACATAGCACTCAGCTGAGAATCAGACACCCACCTTCCACTTTCTACCCAGATACTGCCCCTCTCAGAGCCTCTGTAAGTTCTGAAAAGTGAGGAAAACAAGGCCACGGATAGGACAGACCTGAGGGGTGAACAAGATGAAAATCATAAAATGCTAAAAAGCAGAGACAGAAATAGACAAAATACCAATGCTGGGTGGTGTTATCATTTTCTTTTATTCAATGGGCTGTAATGGATCTAGAAAACTGTGCTGAGAAAAGTCCTCAGGGTGTGGCCCTAAGGCATTTGGTCATTCACAATTGTCCGATTCTTTTGCCTAAGTCCAGGTCTCTCATGCTCGTGGTGAGTCAGCTCTAGTTCCTAGTTCTCCTCTGGACCATCTCACAATGAATGCTGCCTCTGGTGGAATTCTTCCACAAATTCCAAGTCTTTGTAGAAAAAGACACAAAAACAGTCATACAATCGTTCTGTAGGCTCGGAGGCGGGGCCCTCCATCCTTGAGGCACTTGGACAAGCACCTTGGGTGAAGAGTTATCTTAAGGCAGCTGCAACCATCTTCTAGAGGCAGATTCAGCTGATCTCTAGTCTACAGAATCCTCTAGAAATACATGGACACAGGACCAATGTTGTTGCTAGAGCACCACCTCAAAAGGTACAGGCTCACCAATAAATTAAATAATTTCTAACATTTATTTATACTAATATATTTATTCTAGCATTTATTATGCTAATTAACCAATTCTCTGGTGACCATTATCAGATTGGCCTTTAGACTGTGGTCTTTTTCAAATGCTAACCAGCCACCCCTGGGGTGTGAATTCCTGATTGGCTACTTCAGATGTTAACCAGGCACCCCTCTGGTGTAGATTAAATTTAAGTGACACACATACATTTCACATTCTTTAAACAGAAGCCTTTATTTTTTTTTATTTTTTATTTTTTTAATTTTTTGTTTATTGCAGTAACATTGGTTTATAACATTGTAAAAATTTCAGGTGTACATCTAAACAGAAGCCTTTAAAGTAAATTGCAGGAGAGGAAGTCAAGATGGCGGCGTAGGCAGACTCTGAACTCACCTCCTCCTGCAGACACAGCCAATTTACAACCACATGTGGAAAAATTACCCCTGAGACAGAACTGAAAACTGGATAAGAGGAACTCCTGCAACAACGGACAATCCTAACTGAGGTGGAAGAGGCAGAACCTCCCTTCTGGAGAGAAAAACGCCGCCTTCACAAGCCGCAGCACCTCACGGCCGCCCGGGAGCAGCTCACAGGGATGCAGCCTCCCTGGAGGCGCGGGGCCTGGAGCCGGGAGCCCCCCCCCGCTGTGGGTATTTTGTGGACCCAGCACAATGGAGACGAGCGGCATAATATCTGACTTTGCCGCTAATAAAACATTGGGGAGCACCCCCAGAAAAGCTGGTTCACAAAGACATTAAAACCGGCTCTTAAAGGGCCCGTGCGCAAACTCACCCGTTTCAGAAAGCATCCTAAAATCACCAGAAAGAAAGGTACACAGTGCTGTGGTGAAAAGAGACTCACCTGACAGGCCCTGTGTGCATCTCGGTGAGAGGTGAGACCTCTCCAGGGACTGGGACATTGGCGGCAGCCATTGTTGTGGCCTGGTGTGGGCGTGCTGACACAGGCGCCATTGGAGTTCTCCCGGAGGCCTGCTAGCCCAGGGTCTGCCCCACCCGCTAGAGCACCGATTTAATCCAGCTCAGCCAGGGCAGGCAGCCCACCCTAGAGACTGGCCCCACCCAACAGCGGGCCCTCAGGCAACTTGTGGGCCTGCATAGATTGGTGACTGGATTCTCTGCAGCCTGGCAACTGAGCCGACTTCAGTGGGGCAGGGCGTGCATAAGGAGCGGGTGGAGAGTGTGGGGTGGTGGTGGAGTGTGTGGGGCTCCCGCTGTGGAGAGACTGGGTCCGCTTCAGGAGGTCAGGGCACACACACGGGGCAGGACTGTGTTGACTGTGTGTGTGGACCTGTGGGCTTGTCAGCTGCAGAAGACTTGTGCTTCTCAAAGACCCACATAGGGGGTTTGCCCCACCTTCCAAAGCCTGTAACAATTGGGTGCTCCCATGCCTGAGGCCAGCCCCACCCAGCTGCAATCCTCAGAGAGCTGACAAGAGACCTAACGGCTGGAGGCTTATAGCAATTATAAGGCCCTGAGCCTAACAACCTGCCACGCTGGGGGCCTACTCACTTAAAAGAAATACTGCAACACAAATGTGGTATTAGAACTTGCAGCCAACTGTGCTGGGGCTCCCCACACCTGATAAAGAGACTGAAGGGCCCACAACAACTACAAGCAGCTGAGCATTACAACAGCTGGCCAGGAGCATAACTCGGCCTCCCTGGGCACCTACAGGGAGAGCAAACAGGCCACAACAGAAGGACACACGTAGCCCACATAAGGGTCACCCCTGGAACATTGAGAACTGAGGGAAGCACACTGCAGGCCTCCTAAGCCATCACTTACATAAGGTCACCTATCCAAGAGCAGGAGACATAGCTGACCTACCTAATACATAGACACAAGCACAAGGAAAGAGGCAAAATGAGGAGGCAAAGGAATACATTCCAAGTAAGGGAACAGGACAAAACCCCAGAAAAGGAGCTAAGAGAAACAGAAATGAGCAACCTACCTGACAGAGAGTTCAAACAAAGAGTGTTAAGGATGCTTACTGATCTTGGGAGAAGAACAGATGAACTCAGTGAGAATGTCAACAAAGAAATGGAAGATATAAAAGAGAACCAATCAGAAATGAAGAATACAATACTGGAAATGAAAAATTCACTAGAGGGACTCAAAAGCAGAGTAGAGGATACAGAAGAATGGATCTGTGAGCTGGACAAAAGACTAGAAGGAATTACCCAAGCTGAACAGGTAAAAGAGAAAAGAATTAAAAAGAATGAGGACAGTCTAAGGGACCTCTGGGACAAAATCAAGCACACTAACATCTGTGTTATAGGTGTCCTGGAAGGAGAAGAGCGAGACAAAGGGGCAGAGAATCTATTTCAAGAAATAATAGATGAAAACTTCCCTAACCTAAGGAAGGAAACAGACATCCAGGTACAGGAAGCACAGAGAGCCCCAAACAAGATAAACCCAAAGAGGCCCACACCAAGACACATCATAATCAAAATGTCCAGAATTAAAGATAAAGAGAGAATCCTAAAAGCCTCAAGAGAAAGTCAAGTTACATACAAAGGAAACCGCATAAGGCTATCAGCTGACTTCTCAGCAGAAACCTTACAGACTAGAAGAGAATGGCATGATATATTTAAAGTGCTAAAAGGAAAAAACTTACAGCCAAGAATACTCTACCCAGCAAGGTTATCATTCAAAATGGAAGGAGAGATCAAAAATTTCCCAGACAAACAAAAATTAAAGGAGTTTGTCACCAAGAAACCAGTGCTACAAGAAATGTTAAAGGGACTGATTTAAGGGGAAAAGAGAAGACCACAAATAGGAAAAATTATCTATTTCCATGATAAGAGGGTAATGGATACAAATGCACAAAAAAGAGGTTAGATATGATATCAAAAACATAAAATGAGGGAGGAGGGGAGTTAAAGAGTAGAGCTTTCAGACACAGGTCAAACTAAAGAGACCATCAATTCTGTATGGAAGAAGAAAGGAACAGAGAAGGACTACTAAAACACTCAGAAAAAAAAAAGTTAAAAAATGGCAGTAAGTACATACTTATCAATAGCTACTTTAAACGTCAATGGACTAAATACTCCAATTAAAAGGCATAGGGTGGCTGACTGGATAAAAAAACAAGACCCATATATATGCTACATACAAGAGACACACTTCAGACCTAAAGACACTCACAAACTGAAAGTGAAGGGATGGAAAAAGATACTCCATGCAAATGGCAATGAAAAGAAAGCTGGGGTAGCAGTGCTCATATCAGACAAAATAGACTTTAAAACAAAAACTGTAACAAGAGACAAAGAAGGGCATTACATAATGATCAAGGGAACAATCCAACAAGAGGATATAAAACAGGTAAATATCTACGCACCCAATGTAGGTGCACCTAAATATATAAAGCAATTATTAACAGACATAAAAACAGAAATAGACAGTAACACAATAATAGCAGGGGAGTTTAACACTCCACTTACACCAACGGATAGATCATCCAAACAGAAGATCAATAAGGAAACATTGGCCTTAAATGACACACTAGAACAGATGGACCTAGTAGATATATACAGAGCATTCCATCCAAAAACTGAAGAATACACGTTCTTTTCAAATGCACATGGAACATTCTCCAGGATTGATCACATATTAGGCCACAAAACAAGTCTCCATAAATTTAAGAAGATTGAAGTAGTACCAAGCATCTTTTCTGACCACAATGGTATGAAACTAGAAATCAACTATAGGAAGAAAATCAGAAAAGCCACAAATACGTGGAGATTAAACAAAATGCTACTGAACAACGACTGGGTCAACAAAGAAATCAAAGAAGAAATCAAAAAATACCTGGAGACAAATGAAAATGAAAATACGACATGCCAGAATTTATGGGATATAGCAAAAGCGATTCTAAGAGGGACGTTTATAGCAATACAGCCCTATCTCAACAAACAAGAAAAATCTCAAATAAACAATCTAACAGTGCACCTAAAGGAACTGGAAAAAGAAGAACAAACAAAGCCCCAAATCAGTAGAAGAAGGGAAATAATAAAAATCAGAGCAGAAATAAATGAACTAGAGACCAAAAAAAAAAAAAATAGAAAAAAATAATAAAACCAAGAGCTGGTTCTTTGAAAAGATCAACAAAATTGACAAACCTTTAGCTAGACTCACCAAGAAAAAAGAGAGAAGGCACAAATAAGTAAAATCAGAAATGAAAGAGGAGAAATTACAAGAGACACCTCAGAAATACAAAAGATTATAAGAGAATACTATGAAAAGCTATATGCCAACAAATTCGACAATCTGGAAGAAATGGATAAATTCTTAGAATCATACAACCTTCCAAAACTGGATCAAGAAGAAGTAGAGAATTTGAATAGACCAATCACCAGTAAGGAGATCGAAACAGTAATAAAAACCTCCCCAAAAATAAAAGTCCAGGACCAGACGGCTTCCCTGGTGAATTCTACCAAACATTCAAAGAAGACTTAATACCTATCCTTCTCAAACTCTTCCAAAAAATTGAGGAGTGGGGGAAGCTCCCTAACTCATTCTACGAAGCCGACATTACCCTGATACCAAAACCAGACAAGGACAACACAAAAAAAGAAAATTACAGGCCAATATCACTGATGAACATCGATGCAAAAATCCTCAACAAAATACTAGCAAATCGCATACGACAATATGTTAAAAAGATTATACACCATGATCAAGTGGGATTTATTCCAGGTATGCAGGGATGGTTTAACATTCCCAAATCAATCAACGTGATACACCACATTAATAAAATGAAGAATAAAAATCACATGATCATCTCAATAGATGCAGAGAAAGCATTTGACAAGATACAGCATCCATTTATGATAAAAACTCTGAATAAAATGGGTATAGAAGGAAAGTACCTCAACATAATAAAGACCATATATGACAAACCCACAGCTAATATCATCCTCAATGGTGAAAAACTGAAAGCTATCCCTCTAAGAACAGGAACCAGACAAGGATGCCCACTGTCAGCACTCCTATTTAACATAGTACTGGAAGTCCTAGCCGGAGCAATCAGGCAAGAGAAAGAAATAAAAGGGATCCAAATTGGAAAGGAAGAAGTGAAACTGTCACTATTTGCAGATGACATGATTTTATATATAGAAAACCCTAAAGAATCCACAAGAAAACTTTTAGAAGTAATAAACGAATATGGTAAAGTTTCAGGATACAAAATCAACATACAAAATTCAGTTGCATTTCTATACACTAACAACGAAGTAGCAGAAAGAGAAATTAAGAATACCATGCCATTTACAATTGCAACAAAAAGAATAAAATACCTAGGAATAAATTTAACCAAAGAGGTGAAAGAGCTGTACACGGAAAACTATAAAACATTGCTGAAAGAAATTGAAGCAGACACAAAGAAATGGAAAGATATTCCGTGCTCTTGGATTGGAAGAATTAACATAGTTAAGATGTCCATACTTCCTAAAGCCATCTATAGATTCAATGCAATCCCTATCAAAGTTCCAACAACATTTTTCACAGAAACAGAACAAAGAAACCTAAAATTTATATGGAACAACAAAAGACCCCGAATAGCTAAAGGAATCCTGAGAAAAAAGAGCAAAGCTGGAGGTATCACACTCCCTGATTTCAAAATATACTACAAAGCTATAGTAACCAAAACAGCATGGTACTGGCACAAAAACAGACACATAGATCAGTGGAATAGAATCAAAAGCCCAGAAATAAATCCATACGTCTATGGACAGCTAATCTTTGACAAAGGAGCCAAGAACATACAATGGAGAAAAGAAAGTCTCTTCAACAAATGGTGTTGGGAAAACTGAATAGCCACATGCAAAAAAATAATAGTAGACCTTTACCTTACACCATACACAAAAATTAACTCCCAATGGATTAAAGACTTGAATGTAAGACCTGAAACTATGAAACTTCTAGAAGAAAACATAGGCAGTATGCTCTTCAACATCGGTCTTAGCAACATATTTTCAAGCACCATGTCTGACCGGGCAAGAGAAACAATAGAAAAAATAAACAAATGGGACTACATCAAACTAAAAATCTTCTGCACAGCAAAGGAAACCATCAACAAAACAAAAAGACAACAATTGGGAGAAGATATTTGCAAACCATACATCTGATAAGGGCTTAATCTCCAAAATATATAAAGAACTCATGCATCTCAACAACAAAAAACCTACCAACCCAATTAAAAAATGGGCAAAAGACCTGAACAGACATTTCTCCAAAGAAGATATACGGATAGCCAACAGACACATGAAAAGATGTTCAAAATCATTAACTATCAGGGAAATGCAAATCAAAACTACAATGAGATATCACCTCATGCCCGTCAGAATGGCTATAAATAAAAAGACAGGAAACAACATGTGTTGGAAAGGATGTGGAGAAAAGGGAACTCTCATACACTGCTGGTGGGAGTGCAAACTGGTGCAGCCACTATGGAAAACAGTACGGAGATTCCTCAAAAAATCAAGGATAGAACTACCATATGATCCAGCTATTCCACTGCTGGGTATTTATCCAAAGAACTTGAAAACACCAATGCGTAAAGCTACATGCACCCCTGTGTTCATTGCAGCGTTATTCACAATAGCCAAGACTTGGAAGCAACCTAAGTGCCCATCAAGGGACGAATGGATAAAGAAAATGTGGTATACATACACAATGGAATACTACTCAGCCATAGGAAACAATGAAATCCATCCATTTGTGACAACATGGATGGACATTGAAGGTATTGTGCAAAGTGAAATAAGTCAGAGGGAGAAGGTCAAATACCGTATGATTTCCTTCATTAAGTAGTAGATAGTAACAACAATAAACAAACACATAGAGACATAGATTGGATTGGTGGTTACCAGAGGGGAAGAGGGGAGGGAGGAGGGCGAAAGGGATAATTCGGCACATGTGTGTGGTGATAGGTTGTAATTAGTATTTGGGTGGTGAACATGATGTAATCTATGCAGAAATAGAAGTATAATGATGTACACCTGAAATTTATACAATGTTATAAACCAATGTTACTGCAATAAACAAAAATTAAAAATAAAATAAAATAAAAAAGTAAATTGCAGAATCGACTTGAACAACCTATACCAGTTCCCTTCTGCCAATGGAATGTTCTCTGGTCACACTAATGGGGCTCAGGGCCTTGTGACCCCTCCCTGAACAGGAGCCACTCAAAACGAGAGGAGGTCCTGAGTGTCACCATACCTGTGTCTTTGGTGGGCCTGGTGCCATCAGCATAGAGGGTGCTCCATCTGAGACTGGCGAACGTTACCCAATAGGGGACATGGCCATGCTCTGGTAAGTTCCAAACTTTGACTCATTTTTAACTAGAGAAGTTTCAAGAATACCTGAAGGAGAAGTACAACATCTGGCTGTCTGAAAATATATCCAGAGCCAACATCTTTCCCCTCCCTGAGGCAATGAGGCACATGTGAAGGGGCTACCCTGCCCCACAACCACCCCCCATCTTGCCTGATCCTGTGTACCAACTCAGTTCCCCTTACCTCCAGGGGTCGGTGATGGAGGCAACGAGCTTGGGATGGGCAAGGTCAAGGAGGCTGTGAAGAGGCACATATGAAATGGGGATGTCATAGCCTGTGATGTGGAGGCTGACTTTGCTGTCATCGCTGGTGAGTGCTCAGATGGGCAGCCAGGCCCAAGCGGAGGGAACTGGCTTGGAGCCAGAAACTCATCTCCTCTGTAAGTGGAGTCTAGAGGGCACCAGGACAAGAAGTGGACCTGGTTTTCAGCCTTTGGTCTCTCCTTCAGTCATTCAATGAACATTTACTGTGTGCCAAGCATTGTTCTGGATACTGGGGTTACAGCAACAAGGGTCCCGCTCCACACAGCTCTCATTCTACTGTCAGGGGACAGACAATAAGCCCTAACAAATAAAATACCCCAGATAATGCTAGTGACAAGAGCTACAAGTAGATGAGAAAAAGTGACAGGCAGGCCACTTTAGATCAGTGCTCAGGAATGGCCTCTCTGAAGAGGGGTCCTCTGTGCTTTTGTCTGTGACTCCTGTATGGTGGAAAGGAAGAGAACAATCTGCCGAGTGTTTGGAGGATGCAGGAGGCTTCCCACCTCTCCTTTCACTTACCTCTGCCCCAGGCTGCCCTGCCCCTCCCCTCAGCTTCCCTTCCCCATCAGGACCCACCTTTCCTGCATCCAGGTCCTTCTAGGCCCCACTCTTCCTCCCTTGACAGTACCACAACTTTGAGGAATTTTGACAGATACCTGAGAAAGGCCGTCTCCCATTTCATCATCAAAAATAGCCTGGAGATGAGCAGAAACCTCTGGTACTAGTGCCAAGGTAGGAAAACCTGAACTGTAATTGATGAATTGCTGAAGGCTCATTGTGGACAAGTCTGACAGTTCAAAACTCCAGGGGACTCAGTCACAGGGCCCCCCCCCACACAATGCTTTTGTGAATTTTACCTCCAGGAGCTCTACCAAGTCTACATGGTGACTTTTTTTTTTTTTTAAGATTTTATTTATTCATTTTTTTCCCCCCAAAGCCCCAGTAGATAGTTGTATGTCATAGGTTCACATCCTTCTAGTTGCTGTACGTGGGACTCGGCCTCGTGTTGGACGGAGAAGTGGTGCCTCGGGGCGCGCCCGGGATCCGAACCCGGGCCGCCAGCATCAGAGTGCGCGCACTTAACCGCTAAGCCATGGAGCCGGCCCTACATGGTGACTTTCAGAGAAAAATCCCCTCAGGCAGGAGGAGGGGAAAAGGAACCATTCTGTTCTTAACAACATCTGCTTTCAGGAGAAACTGTTTGACCAGAGTCTAACCTACCTAGAGGAAGAAAAATACCCAAAAGTAGACAACGTGCAACAGCAGATGGATAATGTGAGCAGAGAAGTGGAAATTCTAAGAAAGAATCAAAAAGAAATGCTAGAGATAAAAAATACTGTAACAGAAATGAAGTGTGCCTTTGATGGGCTCCTTAGTAGACTGGACACAGCTGAGGAAATAATCTCTGAGCTTGAGGATATGACAATAGAAACTTGCAAAACTGAAAAGCAAAGAGAAAAAAGACTGAAAAAATCCAGAACAGAATATCCAAGAACTGTGGAAAAATTACAAAGGTGTAACATATAGGTAATGGAAATACCAGAAGGAGAAGAAAGAGAGAAAGGGATAGAAGGAATATTTGAAGCAATAATGAGTGAGAATTCTCCCCCAGATTAAGATCAGACACCAAACCATAGATCCAGGAAGCTCAGAGAACGCCAAGCAGGATAAATACCAAAAAACTACACCTAGACATATCATATTCAAGCTCCAGAAAATAAGCAATAAAGAAAAAACCCTGAGAGAAGCCAGAGGGAAAAAAACACCTTTTCAATAGAAAAGCAAAGACAGGAATTACATCCAACTTCTCCTCAGAAACCACACAAGCAAGAAGAGAGTGGAGTGAAATATTTAAAGTGTTGTAGAGAAAAACCACCAACCTAGAATTCTGTACCCTGTGAAATTATCCTTCAAAAGTAAAAGAGAAATAAAGAGTTTCTCAGACAAACAAAAATTGAGGGAATTTGTTGCTGGTAGACCTGTCTTGCAAGAAATGTTAAAAGAAATTCTTCAGAGAAAAGAAAAATAATATAGGTCGGAAACTCAGATGTAGACAAAGAAAGGAAAAGCATCTGAGAATAAATAGTAAAGGTAAAATAAAAACTTTTATTTTTATTTTTATTAATTGATCTAACAGATAACAGTTTGTTCAAAATAATAGTAGCAACAATATATTCAATCGTATATGCTTATGTATATACATGCTTATGAATGAAATGAATGACAGCAATAATAAAAGGGATGGGGGAAGAATTAGGAATATTTTGTTATTGTAAGATGCTTGCACTATCTGTGAAGTGGTATAGTGGTATTTTTGGGGGTTTTTTGTGGGTTTTTTTGTGAGGAAGATTAGCCCTGAGCTAACATCCATTGCCAATCCTCCTCTTGTTTTTTGCTGAGGAAGATTGACCCTGGCTAACATCCGTGCCTGTCTGTCTCTACTTTATATGGGATGCTGCCACAGCATGGCTTGACAAGCAGTGCATCGGTCTGTGCGTGGGATCTGAACCTGCGAACCCCGGGCTGCCAAAGCAGAGCACGCGAACTTAATCGCTATGCCACTGGGTCAGCCCCAGTATAGTGTTATTTGAAAGTGGACTTGGATTCATTATAAATGTATATTGCAAAGTCTAGGGCAACAACTAAAAAAAGTTAAAAAAAAAAGAAGTATTACTGATATACTAAGAAAGGAGAGAAAATAGTGTTATAAAAAAATGCACAATTAAAACCACAAAAGGCAGAAAAAGTGTGGAAGACAAAAATAGGAAAAAAGAACAAGGGCAACAAATAGAAAACTAACAAATATGGTAGATATTAATCCAACCATATCAATTATCACCTTAAATGTCAATGGTCTAAATATCCCAATTAAAAGACAGAGATTGTGAGAGTGGATCAAAAAACAAGACCCAACAATTTGTTGTCTACAAGAAATCCACTTTAAATATAAAGATACATATAGATTAACAGTAACAGGATGAAGAAAGATAATACTATACTAATACTAATCAAAGGAAAGCAGGAGTGGCTATATTAATTTCAGACAGAGCAGACTTCGGAACAAGAAAATGTATCAGGGTTAAAGGGGGCATTACATAATGATAAAGGAGTCAATACTTCAAGAAGACACAACAATTTTTAATGTGTATGTGCCTAACACCAGAGAGTCAAAATACGTGAGACAAAAATTCAGAGAATGCAAGAAGAAATAGATGAATTCACTATTATAGTTGGAGACTTTAACAACCCTCTATCAGAAATGGACAGATCCAGCAGACAGAAAATCAGTAAGGACATAGTTGAATTCAACAACACCATCAATCAACTGGATATAATTGACATCTGTAGACTACTTCATCCAACAACAGTAGATTACACATCCTTCTCAAGCTCACATGAAACATTTAACAAAATAGACCACATTCTGGACCATAAAAAACACTTTAACCAATTTAAATGTATAGAAATCATACCATGTCTGCTCTCAGACCACAAGGGAATTAAACTAGAAATCAATAACAGAAAGATAGCTATAAAAATCTCCAAATACTTGGAGATTAAACAACATACTTCTAAATAACACATGAGGGCCGGCTCCGTGGCTTAGCGGTTAAGTGCGCGCGCTCTGATGCTGGAGGCCCGGGTTCGGATCCCGGGCGCGCCCCAAGGCACCACTTCTCCGTCCAGCGCGAGGCCGAGTCCCACGTACAGCAACTAGAAGGATGTGAACCTATGACATACAGCTATCTGCTGGGGCTTTGGGGGGAAAAAAATGAATAAATAAAATCTTAAAAAAAAAAAAATAAATAAATAAATAACACATGAGTCAAAGAAGATATCTGAAGAGAAATTTAAAAATATTTTAAATTAGATGAAAACAAAACATCAAATTTGTGGGATGTAGCAAAATCAGGGCTTAGAGGGAAATTTATAGCACTGAATGCATATATTAGAAAAGAAGAAAGATCTAAAATCAATAATCTAAGCTTCCTCCTTAGGAAACTAGGAAAAGCAGAGCAAATTAAATCCAAAGTAAGCAGAATAAAATAAATGATAACAGAGCAGAAATCAATGAAATTGAGAAAAGAAATCAATAGAGAAAATCAATAAAACCAAAAGCTAGTTTCTTTGAAAAGATCAATAAAATCAATAAGCCTCCAGCTAGGCTAAGAAAAAAAGAGAGAAGACACAAATTATTTTATCAGAAATGAAAGAGGGCACATAACTACAGATCTCATGGAAATTAAAAGGATAATAAAAGAATACTATGAACAACTCTATGCCACAAATTTGATAAGTGAAATACTTAAGTATCAATCTAACAAGATATGTACAAGATTTATACGAGGGAAACTACAAAACTCTGAAGAAAGATATCAAAGTAAATAAATGGAGAGATATTCCATGTTCATTGATAGGAAGACTCAATGCTGTCAAGATGTCAGTTCTTCCCAACTTGATCTATAGATTCAAGACAATCTCAGTCAAAATCCCGGCCAGTTATTTTGTAGATATCAACAAACTGATTCTAAAGTTGATATGAGAGGCCAAAAGGCCCAGAAAAGCCAACACAGTATTGAAGGAGAAGAACAAATTTGGGAATTGACACTACCTGGCTTAGCTACAGGATTCAAGACAGTGTGGTATTGGCAAAAGAATAGACAAATAGATCAATTGGACAGAATAGACAGCCCACAAATAGACCCACATAAATATAGTCAAATGATCTTTGACAATGGAGCAAAGATAGTCTTTTCAACAAATGGTGCTGGAACAACTGGACACCCACATGCAAAAAAAATGAATCTAGACACAGACCTTACACCCTTCACAAAAATTAACTCAAAATGGATCATAGACCTAAATGTAAAATGCAAAACTAAAACTCCTAGAAGATAACAGAGGAGAAAACCTAGACCTTGGGTGTGGTGATGACTCTTTAGATACAACATCAAAGGCATGATCTGTGAACAAAAGAATTGATAAGCTGGACTTCATTAAAATTAAAAACTTCTGCTCTGCCAAAGAAATTGTCAGGAGAGTGAGAAGACAAGCCATAGACTGGAATAAAACCTTTACGCAAGACATATTTGATAAAGGACTCTTATCCAAAATATACAAAGAACTCTTGAAACTCAACAATAAGAAAACAACAAGCCCAATTGAAAAGTGGGCAAAGGACCTGAACCGACATCTCATCTAAGAAGAAATACAGGGCTGGCCCCATGGCTTAGCGGTTAAGTGTGCGCGCTCCGCTGCTGGCGGCCCGGGTTCAGATCCCGGGCGCGCACCGAGGCACCGCTTCTCTGGCCATGCTGAGGCCGCGTCCCACATGCAGCAACTAGAAGGACGTGCAACTATGACGTACAACTATCTATGGGGGCTTTGGGGGGGAAAAACAAAAAGGAGGAGGATTGGCAATAGATGTTAGCTCAGAGCCGGTCTTCCTCAGCAAAAAGAGGAGGATTAGCATGGATGTTAGCTCAGGACTGATCTTCCTCACAAAAAAAAAAAAAAGAAGAAAAGAAGAAATACAGTTGGCAAATAAGCATATGAGAAGATGTCCACATCCCACGTCTCTGGTCTCCACCCTGGATTAGCTTTTCGGCTGGCACACCCAGAAGAGGAAGAAAAACTCTGCCCTCAGGCCTCCCAAGTTTGCTTGCTGTTGGTGGACCCATTATCTGCTGGTCTCCTTTATCCTGGTGTCTTGGATCTGAGTGGGAAGGGACCCTCTGGGCATCTCTTTGGAAGTCCTCAGATTTCCTCAAGTTTATCTGCCACCCAGAATGTAAATTCTCCGTATAATTGATCAAATCCCAAGGCCTTGGCCAACTGCATCTCTGTTGTGGTGGTTTTAGCAGCAGGTGGAGTCCCCCAAAGAGAGGAGGTGATCCCAGTTGGCAATGAGGAGAGAGATGTTGTTATTTGGAATGAGAACTTCAGATGAAAATCTATGGGTTTGGGGCTGAACGAGATGAAAAGGAGCCCCTTGGGTTAGGATTGGGAGCTAATGGGACCTGAGGACAGAGAACTTTGTTCCTTCAGCTCAGTGTAGATGAGGAAAATTAAGGGCTTTGGAATCAGGCCGATGGCACCTCCATTCCCAAGCCTCGCTGTCCTCCCCCATAAAGTGGGTCTCTGTGAGGATTAGAGGAAACTCTTGTAAAGTTGTCCTAGCTGGCCCTGGGCTGGGTGGTCACAGCAGACTGCTGCTCTTGTTCCAGACTGGGTGGTCAAGAGGGGGCAATAGGCAGGCAGGGAGATCTCCCAGGAGAGTGAATTAGGAGACACAGCAGCCCTGCCCATCTCCATCCTTGGCTCTTGACACCTGGGTTGGCGGCAGCCCCAGGCTGGTCAGCAACTCGTCAGGCAGGTATGACTGAAGTGAGAAGAGGAAAGGAGGGTCCTGGCCCTCCACAGGGTCCACAAGCCAATGGTGCCCTGGCCCTAAAGGTGTGCTGTCCTGTCTTGTTGGGCATCTGCATAGAGATCAAAGTTTGCAGTGTGATTCACACCACATGGGGCCTATCAGGGCAGGGCCCCTGTACATGGGCTCAAGTCCCTGGTCTTGGGGTCCCTCTCAGCCTCATCTCCCTGATCCCCATTAGGTACCCCATGATCCAGCCATGCATGGCCACTGTCATTGCTCAAATACAGCATGGGTTTAATTTTCTCAATTGAAAAGATGATGTAATAACAATCCTATAGACATTCTGAAAAGGCAGGTAGTGAAGGGTGCTGGAAATACCATTATCTCTCCATAACACGATCGACATTTTTAGTTTTGCATATTGGCTTCTAATTCTCATACTTAATCCATACCCATTTTATATAATTTCTACTTGGTCAACCTGCATTTGAAATACTTCTCTTTCCCTTTTATGTTACCTCTCAAATATATTTTTATTTTCCACATTTGCATGGAGGTTGAGTATGGGCTCTTGAGTTGCACCACAATGTGGATATACTTAACACTACTGAACTGTACACCTAAAGATGGTTAAGATGGTAAATTCTATGTTATATGTTTTCTTACTGCAATTAAAAATATTTTTAAAAAAATAAAGAGTATGGGCTCTGGAGACAGCAGCCTCAGTTCACATCTCAGGTCCACACTTACTAGCTGCATGACCTTAGGCAAATTACTTAACCCCTCTGTGTCTGTTTCCCAGTTCTGGAAATGAAGATAATAATACCTATACCTCACAGCCTTGTTATAAGGACTCCAGGAGCTAATCCATGTAAGGCATTAGAACAGTGCCACACAATGTAAGTATTCAATCAAAGCAAATTACTCTATTCCATTGACCATAAGATGCCATTGATGACAAGAATTACCATTATTTTATGTACCACTAAGAAAGGAAAACACTGCCAATTACAAGTGTAAGATACTATTGATTGTAAGATGTATCTCAATTTCATAGATGTAAATGTAAAAAAAAAGTACATCTTAGAATCAGTGAAATACAGTATTATTACCATCACATGGTCTTCATCTGCCATATTTTGATATGCCTTGTATTTTCATGCCACATGCCTTTGTACTCACTGGCTGCTTGGTTTTTTGTCTATCTGAAGTGCCCCCACTCTTCCACCCTTCCTCTAGCAAATTCTACCCAGCCTATAAGGCCCATATTAAATGACCCCTTTCCTGTGAATGTTTCCTAAACCAGTCAGAATGGGTGCCCCCTCAGTGCTCCCATAATCCTCTGTGAACACCTCACTCACAGATTGTCCCCCACTGTGGTCAGCTGTGTCCACAATCCCTCTCTCCCCTGGTTGGGAATTCCTTTTTCTTCTTTAGCTCTAGCACCTAGAGCTTAGCAAGTCCTTAATCAAGCCTTCTTCAGCTGAATGGAGAATTCAAGCAGGTTTCAGAGAAGAACCAATGAGGTGGTCCCCCAACTGGAGATAAGCCCTTTGGGGCTGGCTGATAGAACAGGAAGGGGAGTGTGAGGCTGTTCTTCAAGCACATGAAGAGATGATGCAGCACAGCATGAAGGAGCTGTTACTTAGTCCCTGTGAAGATAGGTTTCCATGCAGCATGAGGGATTCAGGTCAGCCATAAGGGAGAGTTTCTTAATGTCAAGAGTTCTGGAATGGCTTCCCAGCGTTATACTAGCCTGAATCTTTTTCTCTGGTGGTCATTAACAGTACATAACCCAGATGGTTTAAAGCAATGATTCTCAAACTTTAACTTGAATCAGAACCACCTGGAGGGCTTATTAAAACTCAGTTTACTCCCCAACTCCCCGGCTGAGTTTCTGATTAAGTCTGGGCTGGGGCCCAAGAATTTGTGTTTCTAACAAGTTCCCAGGTACCACTGATGCCACCGGGCTTGAGATTGTTACAGAACACAAACACAGGTTTGTTTACCTGCCACACAGGAGGGCCAAAAATAAAAAACTGGAATGCCAGGCTTATGGCAAGGAAAGGGGCTTTTATTATCAAAAGGCAGCCAGATGAGGAGATGGGAGCTAAAACTCAGATCCACCACCTTGAAGGGAGAAAGGTAGTGGTTTTTATTTGGGGTTTTAGGTAGGCGAAGGGGAGCATGCGGCCTTGCTGGTTGGCGCCTTCCCACCAGCCTGCATTAGGCCTTGTGAGGCTGCTTGCAGGGAGGGGGATGGTGAGATAAGGGAATCAGCAGGTGGGTGTCCTTGGTTGTCTGCCTCCATGATAGATGGTGAATTCTGGCATCAGGAACCTGAGGAGTTGGTGTCCGGGAAGCTTCAGTTTCTTGATATTCTCTGGACATCAGTTTCCCTGTAATAAACTTCCAGGACCCATAATTAGCCAAAACTTTAGTGTGAGCCCAGCCTGAGGCCACCTGGGCTTTAACAATTTGTAACATCTATTTGCCTTGTGAAGCTCAGGGATACAAAGGTTGAAGGAACTGATATTTACATATGAATGTAACTAAAGAAGCAGGGAAAGGGGATGGGTGCTTTTGGTTTTAACCCCATATATGCTGGGTTTAATGTGGGAAACTGATATCAGGGCTGGGATCAAGAGCATTCTTTGAGATGAGTTCTGCTGCTTAGAGGCAGGGTGACGGATTGCATGACCCTTCCAATTCTGTGATGGAATCTTTTGTTCTAGGTGTTTCTAACTGGGGAGGCTACGCCTTGGCCTGTGCACTGTACATCCTGAACTCATGTGAGGTCCATGGACGTTACCCGAGGAAGGCAGTTGGGCCCTCCAGAGCATCTGGGGAGCAGAGCTGGACTCAGGCCTCCCATCCATCACTAAGGGAACGTACCCATGGAAGAAACTCTTTCCCTGGATGAAGAATAGGTATGGTGTTCCCAGCCATAAGCCAAGGGCCCGTACCACTACTGCCTGTCAACAGCCAGAGGCAGAGGCTGCCTAGAGGCAAAGGTCTCCCAGCAGGCAACAGCAGGACTGGATTGGGTGACCTTTGACCTATGAGTGATCCTAAATCATTGTGGAAGACCTGATATAAATGACCATTTTCCTTCTAGTCTGACTTTAGGCAAGTTGGTTAGCCTCTCTGAGCCTCATTTTCTTTGTCTGTAAAATGGGGGCCGTCGGCACTGTTGTTGGAAGAACTGAATACTTGAAGCACAGTAGGCACTTCATATTGGTAGCTGTCGGTGTCCTTATCATCCCCTTCCAAGGAGTGTACACCCCAATGAGGGCACTCGGTTGGGACAATTAGCCATTCCACAAAGTGTGAAGGTGTGGGGACTAAGGTGGGAAGAGGATCCTGTGGGCTGGAGGCTGAGAGGAATAAACCCAGTAGGAGGGGAGGCACCCCGGGTAGGAGAGATGGCAGGAACAAGAGCTGGGAGACGACGACAAGCTTTGTGCTGGTTTGGGGAGACTGCTCTTGAGGTGGAGGGCAGTTGATAGGGGGTGTGATAGGAGCGGAGGAGGGCTTCTGATGCCAAGGTTGACAAGGCGGGCATCCATGAACCCCCGAAGCAGTTTGCAAAATTCTTCCTATACATGGATTATGCTAGGCAAGGTCTGTGGTTTCATCGGATTCTTTTTTTTTTTTATAATTTTATTTATTTATTTTTTCCCCCAAAGCCCCAGCAGATAGTTGTAGGTCATAGCTGCACATCCTTCTAGTTGCTGTATGTGGGACGCGGCCTCAGCATGGCCGGAGAAGGGGTGCGTCGGTGCGCGCTGGGGATCGAACCCGGGCCGCCAGCAGTGGAGCGGGCGCACTTAACTGCTAAGCCATGGGGTTGGCCCTCATCGGATTTTCCATGTAGTCCGGGGGCCATTAAGAACCCCTGGGTAGAGAGAGATAGTGTAGCCGGATCCAAGAAAACCACGACTCCCTCACTGAGGGTTCCACTGGAGAAATGATAGGGAGCCATACAAGGGGTATATGAGCAGGGAAATCGGAGCCCCATTGGGTGGCTTGTAGTGTGAGCTCCCCTAACTACACAGCCAGCTCTAGCTGAAGGGCTGTGGGCAGTTCTAGGGATGGCTGCTGTAGACCACTGCAGGGGGAGGGTGTTGCACGCACACACGCACATCTAACTTATGTGAACTCACATACCTGTGCAGGGAAGATGCAAAAGAGAGAAAGCCAGCCCTGTAAGTGGTGCCAGTGATTCTGCTCCCAGTCCTGTGGCCTGAGCAGCGAGGTGGGCGGCAGGACTGGCCATTCCCTCCTCGGCCTCAGTTTCCACGGCTGTCGTGGAACAGGCCCTGCCCACTGATGCTGATTCCAGACTCAAACCCACCTCCTCATCTGGTACTCCTTGCAGAGCTGGGACTGCCCACCTGGGGGAAAAGCTGGTGGTGCATCAATCTCTTAACAAGGCACCTTCTGGGGAATTTTCCAGAGTAATTTGGATCATGGGAAATTGGGGCCAAAGCCCTGACTTGGCATCTAAATCCCAGGTCAGAAATGACTTCACCTGTGAGCTGACAGCTTCACCTGAGCTTTGCCTTCACCTGAGGGAGGCAGGAGGGTGGGAGGATGGAAGCGCCTCTAGAAACAGTGGAGGGAGCTGGGGTGTTCGGCCTGGAGGAGAGAAGACTTGGGGGGCCTGAGGCCTCACATACCCGAATGGCTTCCTGGGAGAGGGGGACAGACAACCCCCTGGGCCACTTGAGCAACAAAAGGAGGTCAAAAGGCAGCGGTTGTAGGAGAAGATTCTGGTTCGGTGTGAGGAGGAGCTTGCTCTCCTCAGAGCTGCCTGACCCTGCGAGGGCAGAGCTCTTTGACACAGGCCCTGGTCAGGGCGTGGGGAGGGGTTTCCCCGTGCCAGGTCAGGCTGTGCTGCTGACCCCAAGGCCACTCCCAGCCAGGCCAAACCAGTCTCATGCAACTTAAGGCCTCTCTGTCCCAGTCTTGTTCCCCAAAAGGCATAGATTGCTAACTGTAAAAAAAGAAAAAAAGTCCTGGAAATCAGGAACCAGGTCTTTTATATCTGCTTTCCCAGCAACTGATACCGGCTCAACACAAGGCTGACGTGAGGGAACCCACATTGTAGAAAAGAAACCCTATTGTAACTTGGAATGACCTCTGCCTAACTAACCCAGCTGGATACACACCCTCCAGGAGATCTAACTGCTCTGTAGATTTTAGGACCCCTGCTTGTGCATGTACCTCCCAGCTGCCAGAAGATGATAACTTTGTTCTTTTGAGTTCCTTAGGAATGTGATGACCCCCGAACAGAGAGTCTATGCTGATAGCCATCATCAATGAAAACTGCAAGATCTGGTGTGGCAACTCCCAGTCTGTAACACCCGAGGGTCAACATTCCTAATCCCCTCCCCCGTAACCCACTGGCCTATATAACTGCTGTCAGATCTTCTGCCCACTTAAGATGGTTCTTTTGGACATGAGTCGGCCTTCCCTCTTGCTAGCAAGATGTAATAAAAAGTCCTTTCGCTCCTACCTCCTTGCCTCTTGAATATTGGCATGTCTTGCAGTGGGCAGACAAACCCCCCTTTTGGGCGTTAACACAACCAGCAGAGGGAAACACAGTGATCTTTAAATGCTTGTTGTACAAATGAATGAAGGAATGAATGAATGAGAGCAGTGCTTTATTAGAGCAGCAGTTCTTCAACTTTGGAGGCATCAGAATCACTTCACAGGCATCTAAAACCACAGAATGCGTAGCCACCCCCAGGGTTCCGGATTCAGTAGGTCTGAGGTGGGCTGGGGAATCTGCATCTCTAACAAGTTCCAGGGAACGTTGCTGCTGCTGCTGCAGGGACCACATTTTGAGATGCTGGATTAGAGGGCTGGTTTCCAGCACCATAGAAGAGGATTGGTCTGGGGAGATGAGAAGGCAACCCCAGAGGCAGGAAGGTTCCTGAGCGTTGAGCCTGGGACAGCAGCTGAGATGGGGTGGCAGTTGTTACATGTCCCCCAGCCAACCAGCAGCTCCGGCCCGGAGCCCCTCACTTCTGAGAAGCATCTGCACCCAGAGCCCCTGGCTGCCTCTTTTCTATCCTCCTTTCACATTGTCGTGCACCCTGTCTGCACCCCTTTTCCTTCTGCCTGTCTCTCCCTCTGTTTCTCTTTTTCTCCCTCCTGCCCCTCACCCCATTTCTCTCCAACACCTGCCTGGATTGGTGGTATTCTCCCCATTTTACAGATGAGGCTCTAAGAGGGCAGGCCACCCAGCTAAGAGGCAGGGCCGAGATCTGAGTCTGGGTCTTTGACTCCATACTCTGGGCTCTTCCCAACAAGGTTCAGAAATTTCCTGGTAATGCCTGGGTGCCGTGCAGGAGGGCGAGGAACGGGGGGCGTGGGCAGCTGCAGTGCCATTTTCAGGGGAAATGGTCTGCCTGAGAGGGGCCCAGAGGGCCTTCTGTGCTTTCTTTGAACTTCCTGGATCTGAAATGGAAAAAACCACTCAGGGGGCTGCCTTACACATGATTCCTGATTCACACAGACGCAAACGAGTAAACCCAACCAAACAAATTCAACAGCCTGACACTTACCCTCCGAGGACGGAAAATTCTCCTCTCCCATTTCCAACCAGTCTTTCATAAATATATTAATAATGCGCCATTCTCATGAAGAAAATACAAGGGAACATTTTTTTTTTAAATTTTTTGTTTATTGCAGTAACATTGGCCTATAACATTGTAAAAATTTCAGGTGTACATCGTTATACTTCTATTTCTGCATAGATTACATCATGTTCACCACCAAAATACTAATTACAACCCATCACCACACACATGAAGGGAAAATTTTTAAAGCAAAAGTACAAACCCATGTTTGTGGAACCCCTGGGCTTGCTCTGGGAGACAGTGAGGGGTCCAACCTGGCCCCTGGGTAGGGAACTCAAGATCCACAGGGAGACGACACATGAAAGGTAACTTCAGGAGCCAGGATGGAAGTATGTGCAGCAAGCCACTGTGGGGACACAGAGAACAGGCACTTGGCTCATTCAGAGTTCAAAGAAGGCTGCCTGGAGGAGGTGGCACTGAGCTGGGTCTTGGAGGGTGAGTAGGATATAAATAGCCAGGTAAGGAAGGGTGGGAAGGGCCTTCCAGGCAGCAGGACCTACATAAGCAAAAGTACAGGGACATGAATCAGTGGAGTGTGCAGGGGAATGACTAGAATCGTCATACTAGAGTTCTGTGGGTCACCCGTGAGGGTCCCCAAGTCATCAAGAGATGCTGGGCAGAACTGTGGCCTGAGCTGGTGGTGAAGTTTGATTGGTTAGGGGCAGAGGAATGTGCCTCATTTCTATTCTGTGAGTTGCTTATAAGTAGGGCCTCCCATATTCAGGGACAGTTCTTAGGGGTCTGACCATGACTGTAGCAGGAGTGGGCACCATGCTGAGGAGCCCAGGGAAGGTGGCCATCGCCATCCAGGGCACACCCTGCCCACTCCGGCTCTTAGCTGTGTCCTGAGGTTAGAGCAAGTGGCTGAGAGAGCATTCCCCAGACCTTGTCAGCGGCCAAGAGTCAACTGACGACTCTTTATAGGAGGGACCAAGGATGGATGGATGGGTGGGTGGATGGATGAGTGAACGGATGGACAGAGGGACTGCTGGATGGATGGATGGATTGGTGGGTGGATGGATGGATAGATGAATAGACTGATGGATGAATGGATAATGGATGGATGGATGATACAGAGAGGCAGGAACATGGCTTCCGACCTTATCCTGGGCTCCCATTCTCTTCCAGCACTTTTATCCCACTCCACTTTTCCTTATAACTTTTTAAAAATTGAGATATAACTGACATCGAGTAAAGTGCAAAAACCTTAAGTGTACAGTGGATGAATTTTTACATGTGTATACACCTGTGCAGCCATCACCAAGATTAGAACTGATACAGAACAGTTCCAAGTTCCCAGGAAGCCCCTTTCTCCCACCCCACTTTGAACAGGACCATCACCTAACCATGAACGTCAGCCCACCATGCTGTCAGTGTGCATCAATAGTGACCACCCACACACTCAGGAAGTCATCCTGGGGCCTCTTTCCCCATCCACAGGGAACTAGGCCCCAAGCCCTGTCCACGCTGCTTCACCTCAGTCCTCTGTCCCTCCTCTCCTGCCCCACTGTCTCAGCCTGGACTGGTGTAGCAGCCTTCAGGTGCTCTGCCTCCAGCCGCCCCCTGGTCAATTCTCCTCCCCACGCCCCACCATCTCCACTGGGTGGGGCCCCCTTGAAGACAGTGTGGCCATTCAGTGATTCCTGGCAATTTGCAGGCAGTCACTGTTGACCCAGCTGGTCGCTGTGACTCTTTGAGGCTGGGTGCCCTCCCTGGGACCCAGAAGAATGAGATTGGTGGGGGCAGGCAGTGTGCGGGGAGGAAATGGGCCCATGGTCCCAGAGGCATTCTCCCATAAAGAGAGGATATGACCCAATGGAGGAGAGAAATGGGAGAATGAAGCCCGAACAAAGGGAGGAAAACGCCATTCTGAGCTGGGCAGCCCCTGGGAGGGGGCTGTGGGACAAAGAGCTCGCCTGGAAACGCCCTTGGGCCTCCCTCCACCTTGGCCCCTGGGGCAGAACAGAAATGCAGGCTCAGGCCAGCTGAGAGGAGAGACAGTTCCGGGGTGACATTTGCCCTCGCTTTCTCCATTGTTTTGGAAAGTTTTCAGTGAGTGCTCCTCATGGCCCTGGCTTGGCTCATTCCCGCTCTTTTGTCACCTGTGGTCCTAGGTGTCCCTCCTCCAGAAAGTCCTCCTTGAGCCACTCCAGTGAACAGGGTTGGCGCCCCCGCCCTGTGCTGTGATCCCCAGGGACTGACTGCCTGATAACTCACCTAGACTGTGAGCCCCCCCCCCCCGGGGACAGTACAGTGTCATGTTCACTACTGTGTCCCTGGCTTAGGCCCTGGCACACAGCAGGTGCTCAGGAAAACCCCGATGGATGATCGAATGAATGAGCAAATGCCTGAGCAGGATGTGAGAGCCCTTCTCATATCTGTCCCAGTCTTCGTGTTGTAGACTCCTCTGTCCCCTCCTCTCAGCCCCCTCCCTTGTTTGTGGGGGAGGAGCAGGGGGAGGACGTACTTGACTGCTGCCCTCAGAACTGGGACAGACACACTGGTGGCTTAGACAGTGGTTCTTTGGGACCTTATTTTTGGAGGGAGAGAGAAGGAGGGGAATCAAATCACTTTCTTTTTGTAAATCAGCAAGTCAGTCAAAGGAAGACAGCTCTGGGCCAGAGGCCAGGGACCCCAGTCCTGCCAGTAATGAGCCACCTCATTTCATGAGCACTTACTATGTGCTAAAGACCATGCTAGGTGCTTCATTTGCATTATCTCATTTAATCCTCACAACAACCCTCTAAGGAGGCATTATCATTATTATCATCATCTTCCCCATTATAACAGATGAGGACACTGAGGCACA
Source organism: Ceratotherium simum simum (assembly GCF_057802395.1). Taxonomy (NCBI): domain Eukaryota; kingdom Metazoa; phylum Chordata; class Mammalia; order Perissodactyla; family Rhinocerotidae; genus Ceratotherium; species Ceratotherium simum. Next base: position 14,279,747 of record NC_141923.1, on the reverse strand, counting down.
GAGAGGTTAAAACACCTTCCAGGAAAGAACCAAGTCAAATCTGTCTGTCTGATTCCAAACCCCTCTGCCTGCCGGGCCCTGGGCTGCAGCTTCAGGAAGGGGCTGCATTTTCTCCGTGGCCCTGCTCCCTCCAGATGCTCCCACATCCACACTGGGTAATTTCCAGAAGGCAACTGCAACAGGCCTTGGCTCATAGCCCCACAGGAGGCTGACGGTGGGGTCTCAGGAGGAACGGGGGCCTTCCTCCTCAAGTGTGGCTTTCCACATTCAAAGGCCAGTGGCAGATAACCAGAGCCGGGCAGGGGCTAGGTTAGCAGGAAGCAGCCCACACTGCACCTGCAGAAGGAGTGACTCTGCAGTGTTTGTTAACAAAATGCAGGTTTCCATAACAAACATATTATTTAGTTACATGAAGGTAACTACCAGAAGAAACAGCCCAAACTCTTCCAAGTGGCTGCTCTGGGAAGTGGGTTTGGAGGCCAATGAGGTGTGATGTAGGAAACTGTGGTTTTTCATTATGAGTGTTCCAGTGGCATTAGTATTGTTAACCAAAATTTTATTTTTGAAAAAGAGAGCAAGTCAAGCCAAACGCTCTTTCCCCACTTATAAATATATGTATTTCTTCCTTTTTCCTCCCCCTCCACTACTTCTATCTCTGCCCTATTTTTTCCCAGGAAGTAAAAGTGTTGAGCACCCTGGTGCGGCACAAAGTCCAGAGTGGAGTCTTGGGCATCAGGAGCGTGGAGGTGGACAGGCTGTCCTTCCACGGCACCCACGCCCAGGTGATCCAGAAGCTGGTGGACGTCACCACGGCGCCCGTGTGACCATGCATGTTACAGGCACGCGGAGTGCGTAGCAGATGGCCACACCTGGATCTCGGGAGGCGTTCCCTGAGGGGCCCCAACTTCTTTCCATAACAGCCTTGCAAATAAACACCAGCCCTGGGGGAGCAACACACTCTACACTCGCCTGGGACGCTGCGGGTCCACTTCCAGGGCCCGGAGGCAGGAGATAGCGCAGGTGATGTGGACCAAGGAATACATTTCTCCAGGGTTTCCAGTTTTTGCTTTTATTCCTAAAGTACTAGAGGCATTGATTTCAAGCCCCCTTCACCCTGCCTTCTTCAGGCCCCCCCACCGTGGTCTGCTCTGAGAGTCTTCTGACCAATCGCTTACGGGGACACCAGCAAAAAATTAACTGCCAGGCAGACACTAGAGTAGACATTACCAGAGCCATGAATAATCCCCCAGGCTAATTAAGAAATAGTAAAATGGACAAATGTGTATATTTACCAAGTCTGGGGCTTTACTAAAGGTTTACTCACCACCACCAACAGCAAAATATTTATGCCTTTGAAATGCTGTCTTTTTCCAACAGAGTTTTGTTTACTTAGACAAAAGATCCCTCGAACCTTACATTAATCACCATCACCTCCCCTCTGTCCCTCTACCTCCCTTCACCCCCACACTTCCTGAGCCCCCACCTCAGAGCCTGACACTTCTCCCACCTCCTCCCCATCTGCTCACCCCCAGCCCACAGCCAGACTCTTTGCCCTCCCTGCATAGGAGGGCAGCCACACTCCTGGAGCCCGGGGGTGGCTCAGGAGCTTCCGGGGCTCAGGTCACTCAGAGTCCTCCTGAACAGCTCCAGTCGGCTTGTCTTTATCTCTTCACAACCTCCCACTGCACATTTCCCAACAAAATCAGAAGCTGAGTCGCTGACCACAACCCATTACACTCCCGTATTGGACCAGACCAATATCTTGTGCAAGTTCACGGCTGAGCGAGGGCTGGCTCATCCAGACGGGGTAGTCCTGCTTCTCAGCTAGGGCCCCAAATGTTTCTTGGGCCTGCTTAGTTTTACTTCCTTAAACATGTCTGCTTTGATTCTTTACAGGGCATTAGTTGTAAAGCATGGGACATATGCTATAGAAATTACCTCTAAATTGTACACCCGACAGTGAAGCCTAGGTTTACAGTGAAGTGATCTGGGGTTAACTTCCGATGCTCCCTACGCAGGGGCGTGGGAAGGCCCTGGCCAGAAGGAGCTGGGGTGGGGACTGTCCAGACCTCCCCTTGTCCTTCTGGCAGGGAGTCCCCACCTACAGGTCTGTGCTTCTGCTGCTGTGGCACCAGGGCGGACAGGCCCATTGCCATGAGCTCACAGTCTCTCCATCTGCAGCTTCTCACGGCTCACTGAACCCACTCAGCTCTAAGCCTCACTGGCCAGGTCTCCTCCAATGACAGTGTGTGTCCCTGATTTGAGACTGCAGAGCTCCGTGTAACGGGAGCCTCTGACTGAGTGTGTACCCTGGCATTTTTGAAATCTTGTTGGCTAGAAGAGAGAAAACATCGCTCCAGTAAAGCTGCCAGCACTCTTCTGACTCATATTTCGGGGGAAGACACTAATGGGCCTTTGGTTTTGCAATAGTAATAGCAGAATTCTGTTCCGGCGTGGGGAAGTTTGAGGCATGACCGTGTAGGGATTATCATCACTGTGGGCAGAAGTTTATGGGGAGATGATTAAGTTGTTTGAGAAAGAGGCTGAGACTTGGATGGAGCCCAGAGAAGGCTGAGAGTAGGGGTCCTGCTCTGGGGAGAGGCATGCAAAGGCCCCGTTGCAGGGAGAGCAGGCCCGTGGCCCTGCAACAGGAGCTAAAGGGCAAGGCAGGGCCAGGAGAAGACCCCTTAGCAGGGCCCAGCCTAGGGACCACTGGAGCTCGGAGTTCCAGGATCCAGTTTTAATGCTTTTCTGTCCCACAATATGATTCCTGCTCAGGCCTTTACTAAAGTTTTGCTCAAGCTCATCCTCAAGTCTTGGCTGTTTTTTGGGGAACGGCCTGTGTCCACGTCTGGTGTGGCAGGGTGAGCATGGCTACAACCTGGAGAAGCTGGTTACAGGGGGACAAGAGGAGACCTACAGGGAATGGTGGGGTGGCCCAGGGTGAGAGATGGGCTGGGGCGTCCACCAGCATGGATTCATGGGGCATGTGAGCGTCCCTGGGCATTTCCAGGAATGTTGGGGGGGATCCTGGTAAACAGTACCTGGGATGCTCTGTGGGTATTCAAGGGCAGGCTGGGAACCTTGGGCACATGGAGGTGCACATGTCCCACAGACCCTGCAGGTAGGACTCAAAGGCAAGCGAGCCAGCTAAGGGGGTCAGGGCTCCTGGCTCCCTGTCTGTCCTCTGGCCAAGTGCCGCCCATTGCTCAGCTGGGCAAGACATTCCTCTGAGGTCATTTCCTGCCTCTCATTGCACCAGCCCTGCTGACCACCAGCCCCACCTTAGGCCAGCCCACTGCATTCTGCTACTTTCTGCCCATTCCATGTGGGTTCCACTGGCTCCACAATGAAGTCTAACTTTCAGATTCAAAAGACCACTGCTCTAGGCAGGATGGAGAAGAGGTAGCTTAACAGCAGTTCACATAAACTCAATACATGTCAACAATGTGATATGCTTGCCAGAAAAGCTAATGCATCAATAGAAGCACAGTGAGGTAGGTAGTTCCTTTCTCCTCAGTGCAGATCAGACAGACTTAGTCTCGCTTCAGATCCAAGCATCACGTTTGAAGAAGTGGGTTTTGTTCAGATAACGTACAGAAAAGTGAGCACTTAAAACCTGTTATGTGGAGGTGCCTTTGAAGACATATCTGTTAGAGACCAGCCAGATGCTTATCAATTCTGCTTCCTCTTCCTGCATACATAGGAAAACTACATTTCCCAGCCTCCATTGCGGTTAGGTTGGGGCCATGTGACTGGGATCTAGCCAATGGAGTGTGAGTAGCAAGGACCTCAACCCCTTCCAGTCCTAGCCATGAACCTCCTGTGAGATTCTCTTTGGGCTATTTCGGCTACCTGTGCAGACGGAAGGGGAAGACTCCAAGATGATGGAACCTCTTGATGGAAGGATCCTGAATCACTGCCAGAAAGCAGCCGCTCATTGGACTTTACATGAACAGGAGATAAAATTTTACTGTTTTAAGGCACTGTGATTTGGGGTATATTTGTTCCTGCAGCATAATCCAGCCTTGTCTAATACAAGCTTCGGAGGTTTAGCACTGAGAAGTGGGATATGAGAGTTGTCTTCAAATACCAGTGCCTGAAGGGCTGTGTGGCTCCAGAGGCCAGAACTAAGGTCAGTGGGAAAAGTGGTTCCTCTTTGGCTTGTTAGGAGTTAAGATTTTCTGCCCAACCTTGGAATGACTTGTCTTGGGTAGTAGCGATTGGTGTTACTGGTGGTATTTGCAGAGAAACTGGACCATCATTTTGGGGGGACATAGACGGGATCAGTCATGGAGACGGAATTGGATATCATGACCTCTACGGTACATTCCAACACTGATAGCTAATGTCTAATCCAGCAGTGTCCTTCTGAGGGTTGTTGAATTAAAGCAAATGGAATTGAAGTCCCCCCATTTCCCCAGAGCACCAGGCACCATTGTGACCCTAGGGTGATGGCCATCAAAGACCATCATCTTGCCAGATGAATTCCTGGAGGCTGCAGGATCACCAGCTGTGAGGAGCAAGTTTTTCAGAAAAGCATTGAACCAAGAGCGCCAGATTCTGGCTCTCTCTTGGTTGTACCAGCCAGAGGAAAGCAGCAGATGTGGAAGTATTCTGTGCTGAAAATTTCTCCCACTCTTTTCTGGCCAACCCACAGACCAATGTGTGTAAACAGGAAGATGAGCTCTCATCTTGCTAAGCAACACTGGTGAATAAGAAAGGAATCTAAATGCTTCTGCCACCTTTAGTCCAAACCAGATGGACCTTTTCCTCCACCCATTCTCTCAGGAGAAAAAAGAGTCTTAAGCTCCAATATGTCTTCACTTAGTCCATTTGGAAGAAGGATGACTCTTCCGGAACACTCTAGGACTCCAGGAATCTGACCCAGAGAGGGATTAAGTGACCAAAACCAAATTTACATTTTAATAAGATGCAGTTAATCCTGAGCGATAAACATGGCATCTGCCACTATTGAGAAGATGCTCGAGCCTAAAAATGCTGGTCAACAAATATGGGCCTCCCCAAACAAAACCCAAGCAGTGAGGACAGCCCCCGAGAGATGAGTGCAACAGGCCTTTCTGCTTGGCAATATTCTCTAGTGAGAAGGGGATAGTACAATCTGATCAAGCCCCCTCTCGCTGTGGGAAGCAGCTACTGAGCAGGTAGAAGGGGTCACGTGTCCAAGGACAGTGGGAGTGATATTCTCCAAACCACAGGCCTGGGCTCTGTCCTCAAAAGGGAGGTGGCCAAGTTAAGTCCCAGAGTGGATTTGCAACAACGTGCTGAAGAGCTGAAGACACTTTACGAATCTCAAGAGGAGGGAGAGAAGACCCTGCTTCACTTGAGGTCTTGACCCTTCTTGGCCACTGCTGGGTGATCAAGGGCAGATCCCCTAACTGCTCTGTTCAAGTTTTCTCTGAGAAGGTCAACCCCTGGACCTTCCTGATTCCTTTGGGTGTTTCAAGGGCCCTCTAGACCACCTGGTGTTGGAAGACATCCCCCTCCCTGATAAGGAAGGCAGCACACTCCAGCTGTGGCTGGTTACTTTGCTTTATTTGCAGACTCAAGTTTGCTACACAATTCCATTGCACAGTCCAACATTCACATACTTGGCATAAAAGAGAGGACGATACAAAAATACAACTCTTGATAGTAAACGGAACTGCCTTCAGCTCATCCCAGTCCATCCCAGTGGGAACGCCCATGTTGAAGGTCAAAAGAGGGGGAAATCCTGTGGAATGAGGAAGCCTGCAGGGCTTCAACCAGTGCCATTGCCCCAGTAAGATCCTGGGCTGACATTGGGTGGGCTCTTCTAGGCTGTGTGGCCATTTCTGCCACCTTCAGACCTGGTCACGTCCTCCTCCAGGAATGGGAAGAGAACCTCCCCGTGTTATGGGAGGCACTCCATAAGGGACAAGTGTAGCCCTGGGAGCCCAGTAACCACACTTCCCTGCGGCACATCCAGCCTGGGCTATCTGCCTCTGGGCACCCCTGATGGGAGGGTTAAGAGACGGGGTAGATCTACCTCTCAGAGAAGGGGGAAGAAAGGAGAACAGAGATTGAGGAAGAGATTCTCCCTGGCTCTCCCTTTAGCAGATTCCAGAAATGTTCTACTGATGCCAGTTTCTACATCTCCAGACTTGAGCCCACTTGAGCTGTGAGGAGCTCAAATCCCAGGCCTTTGAAGGAAGTCAAACTAGCCCAGCCCACTGATCAGGAAATCTGAAGGGCCAGCATTTCTGTAAAGGTGGGCAGGTCCCTGGAGCAGCAAGAAACTCTTCTGGTGCTTGGTATGTTTACCAGGGCAGGGGCTCAACATGGTCAGGCACAAAGTTGCAGGAGAGCTGAGCCCTGGACCCAGCCTTCCAGGACAGAACAAAAGATGGCGGTCAGTGCCCTGGGCTGCACATGGCCCACAGGCCCAGTATCACTCTCCAGGTGGGAGAGGTGGGACGTCTGGCAGAGGAGCAATGCTGGAGGACAGAGGAGGCAAGGTGAGCCCAGGGCCACCTCCTCTCCTTGTCACGGGGCCTGTTTACACCACAGTGGAGCTAAACCCCAGGCCTTTGGGCTGAGAGATGCCAGAGAGTGTGTCTCTGTTTTGTTTGTTTTGTTGTATCTGAGAACTTGGGGAGAATGACATGCTCCTCTCTGAGACTGCTAAACACTCCACAGTGTGTGTGGCAGGGGACAGAGGCGGGGGCTGGGGGGGTGGACACTGCCAGCAGTCATATGACCCTAGCCTCAGTGTCTTGGCACACAGTTGTCACGGGGACCCTGGCATTTTAACCATGAAAACACACACACAAACACATAGACACACACACACTCCCAGGCTGCCGGATCTGGTGCTTCTGGGCAGATGGAAACAAAATGAATTGGGAGGAATCTGTGTGTAGGGAACTTGGCTTTAGGCCTCTGTCCCGACACCTGAGCTTCAGTACTGACTTTATAAAGAACCACAGACGTCACTCCAGGGAGCCCCGGGGAGCCCTGGGATTTGTTTTCCATCAGCTCTGGGGCTTGAGGAATCCGCTCAACTCTCTCTGTGAAATTGTGATGGGGCTGGAGCTGGGATCTCTCTGCCTGTCACTACCCCCACCGTCCCCCCACACACACTCCCAGTGCCCCAAACGCCTCTCCACCTTCCTTCTCCTCATCCAACCTCCTGGCCCCACTCATCTTCCTTCCCACCCTTTGTGGGGTGGGACTCAAGAGTTAATCATGATGATACAGCTTCGTGTGTCACCTCCTCAGATGATACCATTGCATTTGGACGGGTGTCTTCTGTGACAACGATAGCACTGGAAGGCCCTGGCAGGTGCGTACCCAGGTATCCACTCTCATATCCCAACCCCCCTCCTCCATGTCCTTGCACTCTGCACCCCCAACCCCAGCTTCTCTCTGAAAACCTCCTGGAGGTGACAGTTCACTGTCTTCCTCCCAACAGCTGGCGGCAGACGACACTCGTGAGCTGACGGGGCTTATTCCCACATCCAACAGCCCCCTTGGGCTCAGCAACTGGGGCAGGCTCCCTGGAACCAGAGAGGTCTTGCTGCAGCCCAGGCCCCAGCCCAGTGACCCAGGCCCATTGTCCCCTCCCGCAGAAGGAGGCACCGGCACTTGGCAAAGTGGGCGGCGGCCGGCGGGCAAGCTCAGGCCTCACTTCGCCCCACATGTGAGTGACCCCGGCTAGGCCAGCCCGCCCGTGGGGGACCCTCCCACTGCAGATGAGTTAGGGGTCTGGAAGGCCGAGTGGAGCTTCATTAACAGCTCCGGCTCCTCAGTTTTCCCAGAGGCCTCGGGGGCGCCCAGCGGGTAGGCCTCCCTGGCCCGGCCGGTCCTGGAGCAGGTGAGGAGGGCCAGGCAGGCCCCCCGGAGGCGGGCCAAGTCCCGGTGGGTGGTCTCGCTGACGAAGCAGTACAGCACGGGGTCGGCGACGCAGTTGAAGCTGGTGAGGAGCAGGGAGAAGTGGTAGGCGTTGAAGATGCCCTTGGCGAACTCGCAGCTGGACTCCCAGAGGCTGCGCACGAGCAGCAGCACGTGGTACGGCAGGAAGCAGGCCAGGAAGATGACCACGGTGCTGAGCACCAGCCGCTGGATCTGGTCCTTGCGGCTCTTCTGGGTGCCGTGGCTCCGGCGCACGGCCCGCAGGATGCCCAGGTAGGAGGCCAGCAGCAGGCAGATGGGGAAGAGGAAGCCCACCAGGAAGCGGTAGTAGTTGATGTTGCGTTGCCATGGCTGCAGGGGGTAGTGCTCGAAGCAGACGCGGTGCTGGTCCTCGTCCTCCACGACCTCCTTGTGCATGAGGAAGTAGACGCTGGTCAGCAGCTCCTTGACCCAGATGACCACGCTGACGCCCACGGCGGCCTTCAGCGTGCGGAACTGGTGGAAGCGAAAGGGATGGGCCACGGCCAGGTAGCGGTCGATGGAGATGCAGCAGAGGAAGCCCACGCTGATGTAGATGTTCTCGTAGAGGAGGATGCCGCACACCTGGCAGGACAGGTCGCCGTGCGACCAGTGGTCGTGCTGCAGCACGTACTGCAGCCAGAAGGGGAGCGAGCAGATGTAGAAGAGGTCGGCCACCGTCAGGTTGCACAGGTACACGCCCAGCTCGTTCCGGGCCTTGATCTGCAGGTAGCCGAAGTAGAGGGACAGGCAGTTGGCTGGGAAGCCCACCACCAGCACTGTGACATAGACCACCGGGGCCAGCGTCTGGTGGATGGTGTGGTCGATGGTACAGCTCAGTGAAGAGTTGTCTGCAGTGATGTTCCCCATCTTCGGGCCTGAAGGGGCCTCACCCCTCATGGGCTCAGAGAATGGGCCAGTCTCCCTGCTGCCATCTTGTTTATAGGCTGTGGTGCAAGCTGTATCAAAGGCCGGGCCTCATCGGTGGTGGGTGAGCCCCTGAAAACTGAAGGTGGGAAAGACATAGAATAATGGGAGCTAACATTGATCCAGCACCTATCGTGTGTCAGGCACTATTCTATGTGCCTCAGTTCATTTGGAAGAAAATGATCCAGCCAACCAACTCCAACTCAACTAGGATAGCTGAATGAGTGACACACCGAGACACAGCAACGTGGCTCATGTCTCCCCATCCCCCTTCCCTGGCTTCCTGTTTCTTATTATTTTCCTGGTCCCTCAGTGCAGCAAGCAAGCCCGGGAGCTCTTGCGAGCATGAGCCCATCCCGAGCCCGGCTCTCCAAGGGAAGCTCGAGGCAAAGATGAATTCCAACCCACATGCAACAATGAGGGCCCCAGACACGCTCTTCCACAGCAATAAACATCATTCACGTTTTTCCTACTTGCTTATGGGAAAGTACGAGGTTGGTCAACACCGAGGCTGCAGCCTCTCCGGGGGCCTCTCCAGATAGCACAGAAGAGGACAAGCCTTGTCCACACCCCACCGTGCTCTGGGAAGAAACAAAGGCCGAGCTTCCCGCAGGGCATTGCCTGGATTCCTGGGTGCTCATCAGAAGGTACCACCTCTCCTCTCCTCCGCGGAGCTTGGGGACCCAGCGTGGGGGACAGCACAGGACCAGGGACTGAAGATGTGAGCACCAGGTCAGGGTCAGCTGCTTACAAACTGTGCAAGTCATTCACCCTCTCTGAGACTCAGTTTCCGCCTCTGTAAAATGGGGATAAAATCACCTCCCCCAGGATCAGTATCAGGGTCACATAAAATGATGATGTCAAAATGCACGGCATTGTTTTTCCAGAGGCAAAGAGGTGCAATAAAAGATGGTAATCTTACTCAAAGGAGTGAAAAGTTCATGCTGTGAGAATTTAACAAAGGAAATGCTATATATACAAATATGTTTGAATAAGATAGAATAAAATTTTTTGTTGTAAGCCTACTTTATAAATTAATATATCAAAACAAAAGGCCTGGGCCGGCCCCGTGGCTTAGCGGTTAAGTGCGCGCGCTCCACTGCTGGCGGTCCGGGTTCGGATCCCAGGCACGCATCGACGCACCACTTCTCCGGCCATGCTGAGGCCACGTCCCACATACAACAACTAGAAGGATGTGTGGCTATGACATACAACTATCTACTGAGGCTTTGGGGGAAAATAAATAAATAAATAAAAATTATTAAAAAAAAAACAAAAACACGAAAGGCCTGAGCTGCTCAATTGATTTCACACTTCTGGCTCAGATGAAAAATCTCACTGTGTCTAAATCAGGATTTTTTAACCTTTTTTTTTTTTAAATAATCATCCTCCCAAGGAGCCTTTTTAGACCGTTTTTTCTAACCACACCCCCCTCCATGAAATTTTAATACCCCATGTCTACTGCATATCTATCTGTTTAAGTAACGTGACCCGTTGAGAGTGACAAATCACTGTAATATCTACAATTTTTTTCACCCCACCCAAGAACCAATTTTCACCCCTCCTTGAGAATGCGTAGTCTGTATGGCTGCAAATTCTGAATGAGTAGGGCCTGAATTAAGCTGTTTTGTGGTATCAGCAGATCAACCCTACGCTTTGCTGTCTCTTCACCATAGTCAAGCTGGGACTCAAGGACCAGAAGGGAAATCCCTCAGAGTCTACCACCAACCAACATCTCATCACCCGCTGACCAGAGCACCTCCCTCCACAGTCTCCCTCCTGCCAGCTCTGTCATGGGTCCTGCCTGGCCCTGTGGCCACGGGAGCCAGGGCTCAGCCTGGAAGCTGGCGCAGCATGCTGGGAAGGGGCTCAGAGACATCCAGCCCAGCAGTCCCAGTCCTGGGGTTCATGGAGGATAAACTTGAGGGGCTCCCCTGAATTCACATGCTCAATCTTGTAAATATATAAGTATGTGCATTTTTCCTGGGAAAGGGGCCTGTAGCTTTCATAAGTGTCTCTAAAATGGGCAAGAGAGGGGCCTGGTCCAAAGCTACCCCCTTCTCAGCTGGACTCCCTGTGGCTCTCTCCATGGCCAAGCCTCCCCCACTCTAGCTCTCCCACTCCAGCCCCTGACCATTACCCACACAGCAGCCACAGCAATCTTTCTAAAATGCAAACCAGAGGGCCGGCCCTGTGGCTTGGTGGTTAAGTGTGCGCGCTGCGATGCTGGTGGCCCGGGTTCGGATCCTGGGTGCGCATCGAGGCACCACTTCTCCGTTCATCCTGGGGCCGAGTCCCGCATGCAGCAACTAGAAGGATGTGCAGCTACGACATACAACTATCCACTGGGGCTTTGGGGGGAAAAAATAAAATAAATAAAATCTTTAAAAAAAAAATAAAATGCAAACCAGATCCTCCTCTGCCTCACTTAAAACCCACTGAGACGGTTTCTTATCACACCCACGATAAAACCCAAACTCCTTTCGAGACCTACAAGGCCCAGCATGATCTGGCACCAGCTCCCCCTACCTTGCCCACCATCACCACACTCCAGCCACACCGGCCAGCTTTCCGTGCCCCAGTCGCCTGGCCTCGCTCCTGCCTCAGGCCTTTGCGTCAGCAGCTGCATCTCCTGGAGTGCTGCCCCCTGCCCGCCTCCTACCCCCATCACAGGGCCAGCTCCTTTGCCACCAGATCTCAGCTTAAATGTCACCTCTTTGTGAGGCCTTCCTTGACCACTCCACTTAAAGCAGCTCCCTCCCCAGTCACCAGCTTTGATTGCTCTGCAGTGCTCCCATCAGCATCTGAGAGTTCTCCATGTTTATTTACTTGTCTGCTTCTTGATGATCTGTCTCCTCCACGAGGACGTAAATTCCAAGAGGGGAGAGGCCCTGTGCACCCTGAACAGTGCCTGGCACATCATAGGCATTCATGAATACTTCTGGAATGAAGGAGTGAATGCCCCCTCCCCATTTTACAGGTGAGGAAACTGAGGTTCCAAAGGGGAAGTGACTTGCCCAAAGCCAGCCTGAGGAAAGAAGCACAGGCATTAGAATCCAGGTCTCCTTGTTTCACGCCCACCTCCCTGCCACATCCAGTCCCACCTGAGACTCACCCCCAACCTCTCGGTCCCCGGAAGACGAGGACTCCCAGTCAGGCTCACCTCCCCGTCCTCTCCAGGGCACAGGCCTGGAGTTTCAGTGATGGTGGTGGAGGGGAGGTGCTTCCTGTTGTTTTTAAGTGTGGTTAAATACATATAACATAAAATGTACCATTTTTCGCCATGTTTAAGCATACAGTTCAGTGGCATTAACTACATTCACATTGTTGTGCAACCATCACCACCATCCATCTCCAGAACTTGTTCGTCTCCCCAAACTGAAACTCTGTACTCATTGAACACTAATTGTCCATTCCACCCTCCCCCCAGCCCCTGACAACCACCATTCTACTTTCTGTCTCTATCAGTTTGACTATTCTAGGCATCTCGTATAAGTGGAATCATATAGTAGTTGTCCTTTTGTGACAGGCTTATTTCACTTAGTGAAACGTCCTCAAGGTTCATGCATGTTGTAGCATGTGACAGGATTTTCTCCCTTATTAAGGCTGAATAATATTCCATTGTATGTACAGACCACATTTTGTTAATCCATTCATTTGTTAACGGACATTTAGGTTGTTTCTGCCTTTCGGCTATTGAGAATAATGCTGCTATGATCATGTATGTACAAATATCTGAGTCCCTGCTTTCAATTCTTTTGGATATATACCCAGAAGTGGAATTGCTGGATCATACGGTAATTCTATTTTTAATTTTTTGAGGAACCACCATTCTGTTTTCCACAGCAGCTGTACCATTTTACA